>NC_082686.1:61178102-61493095 GCF_949987515.2 Delphinus delphis
ATTGCTATGGAGCGCAGATATTGGAGACAACTAACAGTTGTCCACAAGGCTTATTGCCAAGTCCCTAGGACATCTGGGTTTGGAGGATGCTGAGAGATATCAAGGGACTCTTCTACCGTGCTCTTCAAGGCACCTTTATAGCCTAGAAGAGTCACTCTAACCTAATGGAGAGTGTAGTAGGTTTGTGACTGTTTCAGTATTCAGAGGAGAAGCGCCTATGGGAAGGTGATAATATGTGCTGCCAGGAGAAATTGTTTCACCTGGTGACTCCCAAGATAATGATTGCAAATTGTGGCCCTAAAAATCCCTTAGAAGGCCTAGAAAAGAAATGCATGCTCTCAAGAGAGGCTAAGGAAGCCCAAGCTTTAGCCAGGGAATGATAACAGGGATAGCCAATAGGCTTGGAAGCTGAGTAATGAGGAGAAGGGAGACTTTGGGAATGTTAATGTGAGAGGCTGATGGACAGAAAAGTGTAGTGTATAAGAGAAAAAGCCTTGGGGACATTGATCTGCACCCTGTTAAATCTTTAGTCAAGAATGCTGGGAGTTCTGTTTGGGAAGTTTCCAAAAGGCAAAAATCTAGAAGCCAGTAATAGCCAAGGCTCTAAGAGCAGAAGAACTACCAGATTGGTCCAAAGAAGACTTGGAGGCCACAGCTTTCTTTCTGCTATATGAATTGCTATGAAGGGGAAAGGGCATGCCAATCACTTTAGGGGAAGTTGTAGCTAGCTTTTATAGAAGCTACTTGTTAGAGGGGATAATTACTTCCACTAGCAACATGTTGATCGTAGTCATAGGAACACTGGATCTCCAGTGATTAGAGATTTTGGAATAAAATCTGCATAAGATAATTGATGAAGTAGGTGGTACTAGAAAGGGACTGGCAGTTATATAATCCTTTAGAAAAAGCCAAATTAAGTGGAGGCATGTTGTTAGCTAATGTGACTGGTTCCTTAGGGGTCCCACTGTTGCCCAGAAGACTGTCATATATTCTGTATAACTTTAAGAGATATAGGATTTGCCACAATGGTTTCAGTTAAAAACATGCCATAGTGCAAAATTACAAGGATTTCACTAATCCTAGAAAGGTCAGATGTCTATGGCTACAGACATGTGGCATGGTCTGCAGAGCTGGTGATGGTGGTGGCTGGCAGGGCAGGGTATAATATGGAAGGGAAGTTAAGGGTGATACACACAGAACCTGCAGTTAATCCATAACGTTTTCCTGGTTCAAGCTGTCTATGAATCAGTGTTCTTCCAAAGGTAAATAAAGGTTTGAGGATGCCTTAATGCATTTACATTACGCTGAGAATCTGTGAAAATCCTTGTCCTATTTAGCTCTCACAAGGCCCTCTGGAATAATCTTAGACTGGCAAAGGCCACTGGGTCTCCATAACTTGTGAGAAGTGAGTTCTGACATTGATGCGAAAGTATCGATAGATCCCTTCAGCCTGGCCTGTTTCTAATCTGAACCCTGACGTGTTTTTTTGTCTCTGGACCTTAGCCAAAACAGTGCCCCATGCAGTCTACGCTCTCTGCAAAAGGTGCAAAGAAGAGGTGTTTCCCCATCCAGGTAGAAACTACTTAATACATGCCTACAAGCTTCATTGCTAAGACAATAGTAGACTGAACCCACAACTCCTAGAGGATTCATAATTATTTGCTCAAATGTTGTCGGTATATTTTGTACTTTATGTAGCAATGGAGTCCTGTCAAAACGTTGTGCAAGTGACCAGGTCTTTATGTTATTAAGATAGTATTATGATGATATTTGGCCAAGGGATCCAGAGTATCTACATCCAGATCTTTACTAGCCATTCTCATCTAGGAAGATTCCAAGAAAGAGTTACACAGAGGAGGCAAAGGAAAAGCAACATATTGTTATCATCTAGAGCTTTAGATCCAAACTCCAATGCAGAGCTCCGGTGCATTTAGCTGGACTCTGTGAAGAAGTCCTTTACTTAAGCAATGTATATATTGAATGGCCTAAAACAAGAGACTGAAAGGCCCACTTGCTTCATCTTCACTTCCCAGCTAAAACCTGGGCTTGGATATTACAATTCAGGCCTCACACACTCTTGAGAAGCAGAAGGGAAAGCAAGGTTGAGAGACCTAAGTAAGATGGATAAGAGTATGAATTTTTGGATCATATTTTAAATCTCCAAATTCCTGGGACTCAAGTATCCAAAAAGGAACCCAAAGGCCATTCCTAATTGCTTTGAAATTTTCAACACTTGGAACTGAGTCCTAGTGTGCGTCCTCTTATTTGACTAATTTAAATCAGCCCACCTCCCATTTGAGGGTGCAGAGGAAAGAGGGCACTGGAGAGGATATAGGCAGGAAAGGGTTATCAGTGTGCCCAAGAAGTCCACGAAGCTCCTTTAAGAGGCCCTTAGTTACCTCATTCTCTCCAGAAATATTATATTGCTCTTGGCGTAATGCAAATTGAAGAAACAGGCCACATTTATTGGATATTCCCAATTGAGAACTCTGCATTTATGCTTCTGGCTTTACCTGGGCTCATTATAGCATAGATTCAGTGGATGAATACTGAGAAGGGGTGAATGGAAAATACTTGGGACCCCACCAACAGACACAGTGTGTGGCTCAAATCCTCACAGTAATTTCAATGGCATAATGTAAAATAGAACCCAGAGCTTTCCTTATTAAGGTCATTGCCCTGACCAGATCAAGCTTTTCCCCTTCCTTTGAAGAAATGCTGCCTGTGGTGAGTTCTGCACATATGCTTTAAATAGCTCATATTTTCTCACAGGATCTTTTGTTAATGTTGAGTCATTTAGATATTATTTCCCTGATATATATTTCAATATTTTCTTTGTTATTTTACAACATTAATTTTGTTTTAAATCCCATATCTCCTGAAGCACACCCTTTTCTTGCCTGGGGTTATAGTTTTCCACTTGGCACTTCCATTTTGATTGAGAGATTGAACAATAAAGGCTCATCTTTGTACAAAAGACAATTTATTATTTATGCAAATCAGAGAAATGTGGAGCTTTTTGCAGTGTATGGGAAATGGAGGAGTGAATATCCAGCCCATCTGATTGATAGTTATACTAAAGGTTATAGTCAGTTAAATAAGTCCCTTTGGATTGATATGATAAGAGCCTTAGGTTTTCCTTGAAATATTATTTCAGTAAATATTTGGTATTTATAATTTATTGCTTATCCTGATGTATTTTCCAACTGCTGTCCACCAAAGGATCACAATCGGAATATTGCTGTAAAATGTTCATTGTTGAAAATGTGTTTTGAAAAATAATATCTAACAAAACTATATTTTTGAAAATTGTGTGCTTCCTAAAACTAAATATTGACATTTAAGTTCCTAGGTTATTGCATTGATCTTTCTCCGGTGGCTCTGAAAAAATCCCTTCAGGCAATATTATTTAACATAATTGGCTTCTTAGCATACTGAGAGATAAGGAACAAAGTAATCTAGTGTTCCAGTTTGGTACTGGAATGTCATATATACCAAGGCCAAGCTGTGATTTCCTCTATTACAGGGACTGGTATATTCTTCTAAGTTGAAGTATTCTTTGTTTTCTTTTCTTTTGAATCTTAATCCATCATTAGTATTAGAGGATACTTTCTAAAAGAAAATAAAATTCTATTCCAAAAACACACTGTGAAGATTGATAATAATAATTCTTTTTTCTTTTTTAATGTCATCAGGTTGCTTTTAACTTTTTTTTTTCCATTTGGTTAGAAGTATTTTAGAAGTTGAAAAGCATAAGTCTGAGTAATATCCTGAAGTAGTGACACTAATTCACTGTTTGAATCTGTGACAGTGACTCATCTATTTTTCCTGCCTTCTATTGAATAGTATCTAAATCCTAAAAATAACCCTTTTATTCACTGTCAACATTTATACCCATTTAGAATTCCTGAGTCCTCAAACTCACATTGAAATAATAATAAATTGCCTTTACAACATTAAAACTACTTTGTAACATACGGTTTTTTGGGGGGGAAATAAAATGGGCCATCAGAAGTATCTTTAGAATTATTATGTGATGGGATAGCTTTCACACCGCCCAGTCCCATCAAAATACAAATGCTGGGGACTTCACCATGCTCATTGCTACCAATTAGCTTTTGGGTATCAGGGTGCACACCATTTTTTTTTCAGGAGCTTACAGGTGTCCTGGAGATGTTCATACCAGAAAGCTCAAATGGAATTCAGTCAAGTCACAGATTATGGTTTTGTTTTTTTGGTGTTTTTTTTTAACTTTTTATTTTATATTGGAGTATAGTTGATTACCAAAGTTGTTTTAGTTTCAAGTACACAGCAAAGTGACAATTCAGGACATCATGCAGGACTTGGCAGAACTGAGTAGAATATCCAACTAGGGCCTCAGCATGTGTTGTGCTCAGTTGAATGGCCACACATAGTCTGCGTATGTGGGTTTGGCCTCCCGTGTGGATCCCCTTTAAGGGATATTCTAGGTCTTTCCCCTTAGCTTTAGGTTCTACCCATCTCATCTATGGTCATGCTCCATCCCATTCTTTCTCCCTCCTGCCAATCTGTGTACCCCTCATTCAGAGATCCTTGGTCAGAAGTCTTCTGGGACTTTCTATCTATTGTCTGTCCCATCTACCGTTACATGTAAATCTATATCTTGCCTGTTTTCCAAGAGCTTTTCTCTCTTAACAAATTTTACATTTTGCAAATCCAAATTTGTATGAATCAAAACTATTGTCAAAATTATTGGGTTGTTTTCTAAGATTTATTTTATTTTTTATTTTATTTTATTTTTGGCTGCGTCGGGTCTTAGTTGCATCATGCAAGATCTTCGTTGAGGCATGAGGGCTCTTTTGTTGCAGTACACGAGCTTCTCTCTAGTTGCAGTGTGCGACTTTTCTCTCTCTAGTTGTGGCGTGCGCGGGCTCCAGGGCATGTGGGCTCTCTAATTGAGGTGCAGGAACTCTGTATTTGTGGCCATGGGCTTAGGTGCCCTGCAGCTTGTGGAATCTTAGTTCCCTGACCAGGGACTGAACCCGAGTCCTCTGCATTGGAAGGTGGATTCTTTACCACTGGACCACCAGGGAAGTCCCCAAAACTACTGTTTTTGAAGAGGGCTTTAAGAGACCATTTGGAAGTTAAAAAAAAAAAAAATAGAAAAGAATAATGACTAGCTGAACTTTTTGTACTCCTACTATAAATATCCCAATTCCACTTAAGGCTCACCAGGAGAAACTCATGTCCAAGGGAAAGAAAAGCACAAGGAATAATCCAGGTTTTTATTTACTGCATTCACTATACTTTAGAGGTACATATTCTTAGTACCTCTAAAGTACAGAGCTACTATACCCAGGCAGGATTAGTGAAAATAAACACTGGTGAAATTATTGAATTACAAAGATAAAGAGAAAAATTTTCAAACTTTCAGAGACTTAAACAAAACAACACACACGCACATGAATACCAAACATACAAGACCCTCCAGTTTATTTAAAAAGGAAAATGAGACTAGCATGAAACTTCTCATCTCCAACATTGGAAGCTAGAAGTTAATGGCACAATATCTACAGCTTATTAAAAGGAAAGGAATATGATCCAAATAAAATGATTAAAATACTTAAAGAAAATTTAAAAAACTGTTGTATGATATTACACTTGCAGGACCCTAAGAAAGCAAACTCCGAAACCATAAAGGAAAAAATAGATATATTAGACTACATTAAAATAAAGTGTTGAGTGTTAATAAATTCCATAAACAAAGTTTAAAAATAACAAAGGATTGACTAGAAAAAATTATTTGCAACTCAAATTATGGACAAAAAGCTAATACAATTTGAAAAAGGATCTAATAGAAAGATGTACAAAAGGTATAAATAACTATGGGAAGAGAAAAATCTAAGTGGTCTGTAAACATTTATTAAAATGTTTTACCATATTAACAGGAAAATAAAAATTAAAGCAGCAAGGTGATATTCTCTACCCATCAGATTAGCAAAAACTACAGAGTTAGAGCTAGTGTTGTCAAAGATACAACATACATTGCTTTGGCACCTGGCAGTGTGAAGTGCTACAACCTTGCTATGAAAAATAATCTAGGAATTTCTATTAAAATTTAAAAACACATATCCATGACCCAATGACTCCCCAATGGAGAATCATCTAGGAGAAATAAAAGCAGAATGTAGGCCATATGCACAAGAATGTTTTACTGTGGTGCTATTTGAAGTGACAAAAGTTTCTAGAGAAGATTTGATTGACTATCAGTAGAAGGATGGTAGAATAAACTAATGCATAGTTTTGGACCATTTTGTAACTTTTACCAGGAATGAGTTAAGTCCTTTATCTATCGACCTGATGGAATGTCTATAATATACTGTTAAGGAACAGTATTCATTGAAGGGTAATATGTAGTGTTTGCGATCCCATTTTTATAAAACAAAAAAATGGCGGCCACCACAAAACACTCTGTATATGTATATTTTTGTTTGCAAATATATGTATGGGTGTGGGGCAAGGTATGGAAAGAAAAATAAACTGGTTAGCTTAGGAAAGTGGAAATAAAGGAAGGGTAAGGAAAAAGACATCTTTTTTAATGACTTTGCTTTTATTCACCACTTCTTGTATTTATCTTGTATTTATAAATTTAAAAAATTAATACATTTTGAAAATATTTATGGTGTTTATTGGATGTTTGTATTGAGAATATTGAGAAGGGGTCTATTAGTTTGACTTTCTAACCTATGATCCAATCTATAGAATGTTTTTGCTGAATGCTTGAGATGTGACAAAAATTCATAATGCCTAAATTTTTAGGTTCTTACAATACAATTTATCCTATTAATAATGAAAAGCTATTTTAAACAACCTATAACTGTTAGGGTATAAACTCCTTGAGAGCAGGGTCTTACATATTTTCCTATCTTTCTCAGGATTTTGAACAGCATTTGTTGAAAATAGGCTGAATGAAAGTATCTCTCAAATTGTATCTTTAAAAAAAAAATGACCGTGTTCCTTCCAGACATCAACAAAAGAGTAAAATGGATTTTATTGTATTTAGAAAATCAACAATTGCAGTATGGATTCAAATATCACTGTTTGATGCAACCAACTTGAATCGAAGGATGTTTCAAATCCCTCTTTGCTGGAGATAAATACACTCAAGGCTTTGAGAGTGTCTCTTGAGGGAATTCAGAATGAGGCAGACTCTCAGCTTTACTTCACGATTTTAACTATCAAAGGAAGTAAAGTAAGACCATCTTGTAACCAAGTGAGGATTGCTGGGCCCAATCTATGAGTTAATTTTAGTCATCAATTTTAAATAAACTTAATTTTAATGCTTTAAATGATTTCTGTGAAATGTCGTATATATTGTCAAGTCTTAAAAGAATCATTATGTCTCATATAGATAAGTGATTCAGAGTGTGGGCTATAGATCTAGCCTGCTTGGATGTAAAACCAGCTCTGCCACCTACCATCTCTGAAACCTTGAGCAAGTTACTTAATCTCTGTGTGCCTCAGTGGCCTCTTCTGCAAAATGGGGATAATGAAAATACGTACATCCTAGGGTTGTTGGGAAAATCTTAGAAGAGTTTCTGGCACATAGGAATGCTAAACAAATGATAGTCACCAATATTTATCATATGCTTGATAGTTAGGATTAGTACAAATATGCTTAGAGATTATGGCTCACAAGTCAGAAACATGCAGAGACTTGGATACTGAAAATGGTCTTTCATAAATGGTCTCTAGCGGTAGAAAAATCTTGCATGCACAGCTCAGGTATTCAAATTTTTGAAGTCTTCTCTCTTTTTATATTATTTCCCATTTTTCTCTTCTCCTCAAACCCAATGGAAATTCTTTGGACTTTCTTATTCTTGTGTTTACAGCTACCATGATGGGCTTATGTATTAGCTATGTATTGCTTTGTAACAAATTATCATGAAATTTAGAATCTTGAAAAAACAATAGGCATATATTATCTCACACAGTTTCTGTGGGCCAGGCATTCTGGAGCAGTTTAGTTGGGTGATTCTATCTTAGGGTGTGTTAGGAGAGTGTAGGCAAGATGTTGTCTGGGGCTATAGTTACTTGATGACTTGACTGGGGCTGGGGGATACACTGCCAAGATAGCTCACTCATGTAGTAGACAACTTGGGGCTGGCTGTGGACAGGAGGCTTTGGTTTCCCACCATGTGACCAACCCATAGGACTGCCTGAGTGTTCTTATGACATGGTTGCTCCCTTCCCCAAGAGCAAGTGATGGAAGAGAACACAAAGTGAAAGCCACAATATATTTTTTTGAAGACTTTTAATTCTTTTAGAGCAGTTTTAGTTTCACAGGAAAATTGAAAGGAAAATACAGAGATTTCCCCACATACTCCCTGCCCTCACACATACATAGCCTCACCCATTATCAACATGCCTCACTAGAGTTGGTGCATTTGTTACAATTGATGAAATGACACTGACACATCATAATCACCTGAAGTCCATACTTTACATTATGGTCACTCTTAGTGTTCACAGTATCTCTCATGACTTCACCTTGTAAGTCCTATTCTATCATTTCTGCAACATCTTATTGGTATTCAGTGTGGGAGGGAATTACACAAGGGCATGGATACCAGGAGGCAAGAATCCTTAGGGACCATCTTGGATGTTGACTACTACAACATTTTACCTGTTTCATATATTTTATTTTTTCAGTTCGTATATCTGTGCATTATCTCTTACAACCAAGGTACTACTAGGCCAGGTGCTGTATTGAGGCCTAAAGATGTGTAAGTTGTGAGTTCTGCTCTTAAAAGCTTCATACTTGGTGGGAAGAATGAAATCCCCACTTGCTTAGTTGTAGTACAAGGAAGTATGGAATATATATCAAGAAAGTATTGATATCAGTAAGCTCCTTAGATGTTCAGAGGAAGAGGAATAATTTCTGGTTGTGGCTTCAGATGAAATGGAATGTAATCTGAGCCTCTAAGGATGAAACAGAATGCTGTGAGTGGTGACAAGGGAAAGTGCATCTCATGCAGAATAAACAATGTGAACAGGATCACAGAGTCAAGAAAGCAACCTGAATTTAGAGGCCAGCAACCAGGACTCTTTAGAGTAACATTTTATGTAGGGAAGTAAAGGGAGAGAAAAGTAGACAAAGGCCAGTTTATCCAAGTCCTTAGAAGCTGTAAAAGTTTAAACTTTAAAAATCATTCAGTAAACCATGGGAGCTAATGGAATTTTTTGTTTTTTGGGTTTTTTTTTTTTTTCTTAGCTGACAAGTAATGTGATAAAAAGGGTCTTTTAGGTTACTCTCAAGGAGGAGTTAGAGAGGGAGAGATCAGAGACAGAGAAACTGGGTAGGAAGAACTTCTAATAGGAGAGCAGGTAATAAAACAAATGCTGTAGTAAGATTATAAAGGAACAGACAGGAATAATCTTGAAGGGGGAATTTGCATAATTTAGCAACTAGTTTGGTTCTTCATTTGAGGCATCTGCCCCAATAACTTGATGTAAAGAGGAAGATCATGAGTTTGTAATAGGATGGTGACTTACAAAGGACTAGAAGACCCCTTCTATGCTCTCTTTCCTTTTCCCCACACTGAAGCTGAGTCTTCCTAGGGAATCCTAGCACTGAGGTGAGGAAAGAGTGCAATGGGGGACATAAAAAGGCTAGAACCTCAAGAAATTGAGTTGAATTAGTTGGCTCAAGATTCTTTTGAGCTGAGTTGGTAACCGTAATGGTGGGCAAGGAATGGGAAGATGAGAAGATTCGAGGATGAGATAATATAGTTGAGATCACATGTTAGGGATCATATGGACATGGTTTCAAGTTCAGCTCTCCATTTCTAGCAGAACTAACTATTTAATTTTCAGGAACCTCAGTTTCCTAATTTTTAATGGGATTCATAATAGTGTCTTGTGAAGTTTCAGTGAAATGTTTGTAGAGCTCTTGGCATGGTGACTGGTAGGTAGTAAACCCTCTATAATAAACAGTAGGTTTATTGAGATGGTGAACTTTATGCTACTGCAATAGGAGATTGATATTGTCCCAGGATGTTTTAGACCGCGTCAGTAGAATTACTGATCTCTTCTAGAATTTGATTAGTCCCTTACTGCACATAGTTGGGAGAGATGTGTGTGTTTATATTATCAGAAGGTATCAGGTGAATATGCCAGCATGAATGTGCCAGTGTACCAATACCCTAATATTCATTCTCATTCCCTGTGAACTTATGTTCTTGGTCAATGATTTTAAGTATAGTCTTCCCTTACTCCAAATTAACAAATGAGGGTTGGCATCCATCCAACTGTGGGATCCATCCTGATGGGAAGGTGTATTAAGATGAATTTTGTGCTTATAAAATTATATATAAAATAATAAACATGATTTCTTAATGATTTATCTTTTCTTTCAATTAACTAAGATTAATGGAAGGAAAGTTAGTATTCTTTCAGATGATTCATCAAATATAGGGATAAGTTTGTCAAGAATCTTTGAGTTGCAAGTGACAATAAATCCAATTCAAGCGGGTTGAGAAGAAGGGGTATTTGTTGGTTCAACTAACTGGGAATTCCAAGGGAAAATGGCTTCTGGAAAAGGTGGATCTAAAAACTATAAAAACAATGGCTTCAGGGTTCTCTTTTTTGGTACTTGGCTCTGCTTATCTCTGGATTAGGTCTTTTCTCAGGCAATCTCTTTCTTTTAATGGCAATATGATTGCCAGAAGTTTTAGGCCTTTAATCTTATGTTTTTAGAAACCTCATCAGGGAGAAGGCATCTCCCTTCTTGTGGCTCCGGAAAATTGTCTCAGGATTAGTTCAGATTGTCTTTGCTATTATCATATGCTCTTCCCAGAGCCAGTCGCTGTGGCTAGAGGAAGGTCATGCTTTGATCACCTTAGCCTGCTTCACATGCCTTCCCCTGTTACTGGTGATGGAATCAATTCTACCAAATGTCATGGACTGAAAGTGGGAGGGGGCATTTCCCAAAGAAAATCAGTATCATATTAACAGGGGTAGGGGAAGGGGTACTCTGAAGGCAAAACCTTCCCACAAAAATTTCCTATAATTCATGAGTTAAGTTGTTAGTCAAGATTCAGGCATAGGAGTGCCAAGTACGGCAAGTGAGAGAGCCTTAATCACTCTCCTCTCTGTAGGTTTTCTGCTTTTTAGTCGGCTAACCCTGTGATAACACATCCTAGGCAGTCAATCAATATTTGTTGAATTGTGTTGAACCTGATTCAGACTCATGTTTTTCCTCAGTTGAATGATTCAGGTTTGCTCCCACAACTCATTCTATTAATTTTCAGAACCGTTTCTACAGATACATAATACAGAATAGAAGATCAGGGGGTCTGAAAACAAAACTTACCTTCACATATTTTTCCAGGTTAACCCTATATTCCTCTCTTCCTGCCCTTCAAGCCTCTCAAAGCTTTTTCAAAGAAGGAAAAATGGATGTTTTTGAATGACCAATGGTTTTTAAGAGGAAGCCCTGGTGGAAAGTTGGAAAAACTGTGCCAGATGTAGAAAATTAATAGATGGATGAAAAAACTTAAGCTCCTCTAGATGAGAGAGAAGAAGGAATCTTTTTCCAAGTGCTCTGGAAGGGCAGCTCAAAGCACTTTAATCTTCGATGAATGTGATTGAACTCTTTCTGCTACTCAAGGAAAAATAGAAGTGTTCACAAGAGCTCATCCTGTGCTGGCTCCCTGCCACCCATCAACCCTGCCTTCTGCATAATTATTAGGCCTTTAACTTTCTCTGATTCTACTATTTTAAAATCCCTCTTTCAGACAAGAAAATATAATTTTTGGATGAGACACATGTGCAAATGGAAACCAGGTATTACAGTAAGCTAACACTAGGATGAGAGCCAAGAATTTAAGGCTGGGTGCTTCATTAGGGGACTTGCACAGCTGTAAGTTTCCAATGTCTGTTCTATCATCTATCACTGCCTCTACTCCAAGAGTGCCTCCTAGCTACACTGTCCACATAATCATGGAGGACGTACATGGCCAAAGATGCTGTGGTGTTACAGATCCAGTGACGTTAGGATGAAGACCAATGGATAAAACAAGTCTTCTGGATCAATATGTGAGATATTTGCTAGTTAATTAAAATATTAATATCTCTTAATTTGATGGTAAAATACTTACAAGTACACCAGAAAAGATGAAAACACAGCTCAGCCATACACTAAGACTGATAAACACCTTAATGCTTCTGTGTAGGAATACTCTCTATCACCTATGACACATATAGAACTGCTCTGAGGAAAACAGACACACACACAACTCAACTAACAAAATGATGGCAGATCCAGGCTAGAAAAGACCTGAAGAAAGATATTCACCAATCACCAGGATCTGTGCCTACCACAAATCTAAGGTATTTTTACCTTATATATATATTTTTTTTAATAAATGAAGCCTATTTATTACTTCAAGTGTTAATGATAAAAAAAATTTCAGCACACCTGTTGCATTTAAAAAAGTGAAACTACATACTATGTTTCTAGCTTAGTAAACAGATGTCTTTGAATGACATAACAATGGAGCATGTACAGTACATCTTATGAATACTCATAAATTAAAGAACTACCGGTTTAAAGTTAGTGATTATGAAACAAATATGTATTCATAGTTTCAGCTTCCTTTTTCTTCCTTGACCATTAGGTGCTCCATCCATTTTACGTTTCTAGGTTGAAGGTTTTGGTCCTCTTTTCTTTTTCTCTGCCTTCTCCTTGTCCACTGTAGAATGCTGCTTTTGTGGTATCTTGATTGACACTACAATTTCCTAGGAATCCATCTACATGCATTCTGACAGAGCATCCAGAGATCAGTTAAACATCAGAATAGGAGGAGTATTTGCATGTGTGTGCACGTGCATGTGTGTGTAGACAAACGTGGCACATTCCATCTTGGAAGATGTACTCCTTAAAGAATATAGGTAGCAGTATATGCTGGAATTTCTATTTCCCATGTATTTTCTAGATTCAGAGAATCAGAGACCAACATACAAATGTTACAGGTGCTGCCACCTTAGTGGAGAGGAGCTGCCCAGGTAAATGACTGCAGTGAAATGAGGAATGAGACTTTTTAGCCATGATTTAAAGCTGTAAATCCATGTGTGTGTTTCTTTGTTTTCCAACTTTTTTAAATCATGAAAATATATTAAAAAGAATCAACTCCCACTGGTCCTACACTTTGCAATTTATAAAGCATATATTTACCTCTTTGATTCCTGAAATAATCCTATGAGTTAGGGATGGTAGATGTTATTCTACAAGTGGAGATGGCAAGGCTCTGGGAGGTGTTTAATATCTTGCTTAGCTTATAAGAAGGAAATGTTATCAAATGTTCTTACTCAAACCCAGTTTCAGACAAACCAACAACAACAAAGGCAGACAAAGGGTTAAACCAAGTCCCACCAGAAATATTTGGAGCCCAAAACAGAGTGAAGGGTGGCAGATGGCTCTCTGTATGTCAAGGTAAGACAATGCTATGGAAAGAATGAACTAGGTAGGTAGAAGCAAGGGGGAAATGAGGAAGTTGGAAAAGACAGTGTTGTGTAATAGCTTTTGCTGTTGCTGTCATTGGTAGTGCCACTCTGTTTTTAACTTTTCAAAATCCATATAGACGTAATACTTATTGTTGAATTTTTGGCACTCTTTTAAAACAATTGTTTGTTGTCTCTCATTTTCTCCCGTGGCTTAAAAATAATTATATTAAGTTTTCCTTGCTACCAAGGCACCTCTCCATCCATAATCAGAAACTCCCAAACTTCCCTGTTGGTTTTGCTGAAACACCTGTAATAACCTCCCAACAATGTCTTCCCAACTTAAGTTGCAAACCCATGGGGCAGGCACTGGGAATAATGATCCATTCTGTAACCTACTTTGAAATCAGACTTGTGGAATACCAAGCCTTGTTTTGCCCCCTTTATCCTGCCTGTCTTTATGCTCCAGTCCCCTTGCCCATCTAGTACTCTGTACCTTACTGGGAAAGTAAGGCTACAGCCAAACAGGTGAGCATGGAGCTTTGTTTATGAAGGGCACATGAGTTTATCTCTCTGCTTCAGCTCCTTAGTGTCTGATTTCTCTTTCTACACATCTCTGCAAACTTAGGTCTGAATGTATGGTCACCTGAAACCAGAAGCAGATGAAACTCATCAGGTCACACCAATGCTGTTTCTGAGCTTCACCTCAAACCTCAGGAAACAAAGCCAGGCATAATATCCTCAGCTTTTATCTTCCTTTTTTGCCTGGCCTGGAAAGTTGCAGATAGGATGCATCTAAAATTGGAGTTTAGGAGGAATACTTTTTCAAAGCGTTTTTACTGGGCAGGAAATGCCATATTTTAAAGGGTAGCCCTGTGTTCTATAGCTGGTTCAGACATATGAAATCAGTTAAAACCAGCATGAAAGATAACTAAACTTTCAGCTTATAAATTCACAGCATAGAAGAAAGAGTTGGCAATTATTTGGATTGTGTATTCACTGTAAAGAACCAATTAAAACATAGATAATTCAGGATCTTTTGGACTTAGTGTGCCAACCAACAGCATAAATGGATTACAAAAATCATTATTTCTATTACTTTAAATATATAACTGCAGCTATAACTTCTGAAATGTTGAATGAACACATGAGGACCAAAGTTTTGGTCAGTACAGCGTAAGCCTTGCAGTTGGCACCCCTGTGGTCCCAGCTTCTTTTCTTGGCACAGTGCTAAAACAGCACATACAACTTTCATCAGCACTAGCATGTTGTTCATTTAGCATTTAGGAAACACAGTGAATAGCAATTATCAGCCGAATAGCTGGGAAGTGAAAATGACCTAGTAATCAGAGTAAATATACATTATGCAGTCATATTATAATGTGTAAATATTGGAGAGAAATAGCAGAACATGGACATTCAGAATCTTTCTTTTGGAGCTTGTATGAACTCAAGCGCCGTCTTGGCTCTCCTGCATGCTTTTTGGATGACAGCTACTAAACATGCCGATTTGGTAAATAGCAGGTCATCCTCATCATTTGCTCACTTAGAGGTATCATGACCAGAAAAGGCATTGTGCTGATTTTTATAAATCCTAAACTTGGCTCCCAATGACCAGTAGACATATGGCGAAATGACAGCAGCTTGGTGGAAGTTTAGACATTATAAACCTTGCACAGCCAGTTGCTTTAGCTGCTTATTCCAGTCCAACTGTATGTTAATATTACAGAACCCTTCTTCCTTTGTTAAGATTGGAAAATGCTATTTTGCTTATCAACGGCTTCCAAGCAAATCAGGTGGGGATAGTATCAATGTTGCAAAATGTTGCTAAACTGAGCACTTGTATTACATTCTGTGATACACAGGGGCACAGAAGAATAGGCAGGATCTTTATTTTAGAAGCTTATGTGAATATACTGGGAAAATTAGGATAGCTGATGGGACAAGTTCATTAGCAAGGTTCTAAACAGCAGGCACACATTATTTCTCCACTTTCTCTATTAAGGGCTAACAGACTTAGAATAGATCTAATAATGCCTCCACAGCAGAAGAGAAAGGTGGGTAATGGTTGTAGTAGATGTTTGCAGTTTGGGAGGTACCCAATATCCTTCTCCCATTGTTTAAAGCTTCTTGATACTTTGGGGAGTAGAAGGGGGTGGATTCTCTCCCTATGTTGGCTGAAACCTTGATGAGCTGGCGAATTCAGGTGCCTATTCCATCTCTGTGGAATCATGGGCTTCTCTAGAGGTTCCCTCTGCCAGATTCTCTTTCTAGGACAGCCAAGCAGTAAGCATGTACCCTAACTGTGGCTAGTCACACTCTCCTGAGAGACAAAAAAAAAAAAGGATCCATTCACTTCAGTAGAAGTGCATCTACTGAGATTCTGTTGAGACCTTCAGGAGCTACCTGCACTTGATTTTTCTAAGTTGGGTTCTTCAGTCTTCCATTTGATCACGTGCATTGCCAAGTAGCATTTTAATAATATAGCTCTTAAATTAACTAGAGTTTTTCTCTTCCTAGCAACCAAAGAACCCTAAATAGCTTTTTATAACCTGAAATACTGAGAATGACTACTTCTTATAAGAGCAGAGTGTCAGAAAGACCACCAAGTCTGGAGTGAATCTTTGGTAGTAACAGAGTCAGTTTGAATATGGAATTATAACATTTGGATTATCTAAATCATAGGGATAATCTTAATATTTCAAAATGGTGGTTCCTCCCATTTTTCTAGTCCTTCTCTACTTCATCTTGTCACAGCTTGATTAATTAGGTTGGAGCTGAGCTATCTGTGCCTTCTGGCCCTAATAAGATGCATAAGCATAAGACAAAGTTACTTAGAGTGATCTTGATTCAATGTATACCTCAAACACTGTTATACTCAGTAGGCAAGGTTGCAAAGAAAACCGCACCAACTGTGACCAGATGGAATAATTTCCTTTGTCCATAACCAAGCAGCAGTTAGGAAGTATTTTATTAATTTTTGAAAAGTCTTTAGAGAACCCTGAAATCAAAACATTTGTTAAGAAGGATATACAAGTTATTTGTCTTAGCTGCTATAAGGAAAACAAACAGAAGGTACAGTTTCTGCCCACAGAAAGCATATAAACTTTTTGAAGAGATTGCCAAATAAACAGCCTTGAAAGTTCTTTGAGAGAGAAGATACATTTTTAATCTGGAGACACCAGGAAAAGCAGAATTCTATTCATTGAGAATTAGTGCTGACTCTTAACACCCAGCTGATTTCACAGAACTTCCCAGTCTAGGCTAGGCCTGGACAGCATCACTGCTTTGTCAGGCCAGTCATTCAGCTGGTTTTACCCAGGATGTCCTCTATTAAGGAGGACTTGGAATGGTGATAACTAAATGATTTTAGTCTAAGGGGTGTGCATGTGTGTGTGTAAGGGAGTGTCAAAGAGCCACTTATCAGTCTGCTGCGTTCCATGACCTTCCTTGAAAGCAGAAATGGAAGGCAGAGCATTATCTCAAAGCAATGTATTTTGTAATGCTGTAAATTGTTGTGAGGAGGAAATTTGTGAATGGCAATGCACAAGTAATAAACAACTATTTGAACTGAGGCTCAGGGGATGAGCACCTCTCTATCTACTTGTTCTCTCATAGTGCCCAAAGATGTCTGAATTCTTTTAGAATGTGCTGTTTGCTAGAGGTTTAATCTCTGACACTTGCTAGGTCTATCTGCATATGACTAAATCAGGCTGAATTGATTACATTTACTTTGCTCTTATTTTGTAGAATAAGGAAGCAGTAGAACCAGTATTTACAAGTTCCCATTTTGAGACAGCATGTGGAAGAATTAGGGTTCATTATAACATGTAACCCTTTTACTCACCTTCATTATAATAAAATGTAGGAGGCAGAAACTGTTCTCCATTTTTTTCAAATGGGGAGAAACGGAGGAACTTTCCAAATATAACTCAATGGCAGAGTCAGAATGGGGAGTCCAGTTTTCTGACTTCAGACAGCTTGTTTCACTAGGGCATGTTGCTTGCCCTTGAGTATAAAATAAAATAGCCCAACTTAATCAAACTATGTTTGCCAAGTTCCAGTCTACAGGGAACTTTTATTTTTATAGCCAAGAGAAACAAACACTTTATACACGGCAATTTTAATGGCAGTATTGGGACAACATATGCTATAGCTTCACAAATGGAGTACAAAAGCCCGTGGGCATATTTACCTATTAAAAGTTGTGTTGGAGAAAGAGAGCAGTCCACAAAGATAAATGCATGACCACTCCACCCAGCTGGTAAAAATCTCTTGTTTAATTCTGAAGCTGAAATATCATTTACAATGCTTTCCCTCCTCTACTAATTTTTCAACATTAGTAAATTATTCAATTTACAAATTATTCAATTTTCAAACCAGGCAAGGTCTAATCTTGTCAGAGATAAATGTTTGTTGAATGAATAGATGAATAAATGAGTGAACAATCTTTAAGGTAAAAAAATTTTTTTATATCTATCTGAGTAGGAATCAATGAGTATATAGACAAATTGAATCCAACTATAATGTAATAATAGTATTTATTGAGTGCCAAGCACTCTACTAGGTGCTTTATGTATATTAGTTCTTTTAATTGAAACAATTCTGTAAACTAGGTATTATTGTTAGCTCTATCTCAAAAATTAGAAAATAGGAGATCAGTGTGATCAAGTTTGTACTCGTTGTCTCACAGCTAGCAATGGGAGGAAGAGGGATTTGAATCCAAAGCTAGTGCTTCTGTGATTTACTTATACACAAATAGCCATGAAAAATGCCAATCAGAGTATGAGTCTCCCAGCCAAAGTCCCTTACATTGACTACTATGTAGGTGAACACTTAACTCAACTAGCCACACCATGTCACAAGGCAGGTTTCTTTTTCTAGAGAGGCGTTGGCTCGATTTCATTTAGAACACGAAGGAAAAAAATGGAAAAGTCAACAATTAAGCAGTCTATAGACAAATTATGGCATTTGAGAGAAAACATTGTAAATGTGAGCATTCCAATGTTGCTTATACTTTCTAGAGAAAGTTTAGTTCCTATTTTCCTGGGTAGTCCAGGGTCAGGACAACAATGTGAGAGCCTCACTCAAAGATGCGCTCATTATAAAATGCAACCTTTTTCTGAACAACTGTTTACCCTAGACTAGCCCTCAACTTTCAGTCTAATGTTACCCTGACCTTGAAGTCCTTCTAACCTCTCAACAATAGGCTAGAGAGTCTTTTCTCAAGGACTTCCTATCACCTATCACATCGGCTTAATGAGACACTTTAATTTTGCCCACCTTTCTCCTTCAACTTCCACCTAAACACTAAGCCAGGTAAATAACCTAGGATTCACCGTGAAAAGAAGGGTCGCCTCCATTTTCCTTCTCCCACCTCTGGTAAAGTTGTGTTCTCTGTACCAAAGTTTGCTTGCTCTGGAGCCTGCCTTCATTCTCCTGAGCTCTGAGGGAAGAAAGGGCACATCAGAACATAGAATCTTTGTTTTCACAGAACAAGATACTTGGAAAAGAAAAAGAGATCATTTTGATGTTTGGTGTAATTTGGCTTTTAGTTGAGGAAAATTTGTTTTGTTTTTGCACTTTTTTTGGTCAATACACATGAAAACATATTCTGAAAGCTACTAGTCATCATTATCTGGCCCTAGCAACTCTGATCCAGGACAAAGATCCTAAGAAAATGTCTGTGTGACATGATATGGTGTGATAAGGGCACCAGGATCAGGAGGTGAAGAGGTACCCTGGGACGTCTAGGGAGGGAAGGTAATGTGAGAGCAAAGATGATCCAATAGATCTCGAAACTAGAGCTGCTTTGTGTATATTGAAGCATGATTCTCCTCCGGTGTCCAATCACTTGTGGAGGCCACACTCTGGATGAAAATCTGGACGCTGCCCATTCTTACCATCTTGCATTTAAAGAAAAAAGGAAATAGTATGGGCCCACAGCTCCACCATGACAGCTTCCCACAGAGTACCACACATTTCCTTATTCGTGTAATTCCAGAAATATGTGTGATTGTTTCTGCTGCTTCTAACTTGACACGTGTAATCCATAAATCTCTAAGGAATTCTGCTCTGCTAAATATTCAATAGGGTATTTTACAGAAGGAAGAAAGGGAAATTAGCAGAGACAAAAAGGAACTGGGCAGAAGAAATAAAGCAGTTATGGGAATTTACAAAATAGGAAGGAACTTTTTATATACCAAAGAATTTACTGGATCTTACTGGGAGAAACGAATCTACCATATCAATTATTAACAATTTAACCATTATTTCCATTAAACTACAATATTTCAGAAAAGAGGATAATCAGCTTATGACAGCATGATTCCCTTATAATTCCTTTTTTTTAAATTTAAAATATTTTTTGGATAAGTTATTTGGAGAAAGTATCCTGTTTCCTAGTGAGAGGAAAACCCCACCCCTTTTTACATGGTGTGATGATTCTAGTCCAAACGCAATGAGTTTCTGGAAATGGCAAGTGAGACACTTGTTGTCATGGTGATTGTTAATAGTTCTGACTCAGATATAGTGTTGCTATAGCAACTGCATCGAAGCCCTTGGGAGGTGGTGCAGTCTTTTTTTTTTTTAAAAAGAGGCCAGGAAGAACCATTTTAGTAGTTTCTTGCTTCACTGCAGTGACGAAGCTTTCAAGGCTATTTCATCCAGATGAAAGATAGTCTAGTTGCTGCACTGATGAAGCAGATATGTTACATTGCAGGATAAATATAGTCCCATATATCTTAGTAGCAAGTACAATATCTGCCTGTTAATGAATTCTAATTTTCTGACTGTAATGGTTTCTAATAACACAGGTAGTGTCAAGTGAATATCTTGAAGAATCCTTAAATGTCACTGGCAATACAAGAAAGCCAAATGTCAAAGACCAAATAGTGCAAAATCATTGAGATGTAGACTGTTTCAGCTGAGATGCATCCCTGTAAGGGTAGGACACATGGCTAACAAAACATTTGGAAGGTCCATTTTGGATGGTCTGGGTTTGGTTCTCTACAGTGTATGCTTATATAATATCTTACATATACCCTGTTCTTAAAATAGTGATTGGCATACAGAAGACGCTCAATAAATATTGTGAGTGAACGAATCAACTTGTTAGACAGTGGACAGTAGTGTTTACTTTTCCCTAAGACCACTCATATAATTTTGCACCATTTAAGGCCTTTGATACATTCTGGAACTTTAAAAGCAACCCCTCTGTGTAGCCTCTTTTCCAGTCAGTAGATCAGAGCAAGTCTCTAAAGACTCCTCACTGCTGAACCAGGATTTGAAAGTGTTGGGATAGCATCACTGACTGGACCCTAAGACTGCCTTTTCCCAATATAATCCACTATCAACTGCCCCGTTTTTTGTTTCCTTCCATGGGCTCTTGAGCTAAGGTATGTTTTCCTTCCTCCACTATAAAGCTCCCTTGACGGCTAAAATAGTGCTCTGTTCATCTGTGCATATTTCATAGTACCTACATCGTGGCTTCAGATAGTAGGAGCCCAGTAAAACCAGTTAAATAAAATAAAAGGAAATTAAATGTTTCCTTCTACTGCAACTTACCTTTTGATTGGATTCCTTCTTCCTGCCTCTGAAGGTAGCAACTAGTTTATATGAGAAAAGCATAGGTGTTAATGCAGATGGTTGGCATTAATGGGAGAGTTGCCTTTTGGGTGAGAAGAGAGGAAGGCCTCTGAATAATTTGAAGAAGCATTGAAATTCTCTGTTATCACACACCATGGAAGCAAGCTGCTTGTTCTGCTCATTTCAGATCTAGACCTGGTTCTGTATATACAGTGAATATTTGTGGTATGAGTGATTATCTTTTTCTGGAATCCATAAGCTTTATACACGAATTGTTGATTCCACAGAATAGTGGGCTGTCTTAGTTTTCTCTCTTCTTGGTGCTCCCTGCACAGCTGGAAACTGTAACAGAATGTTGGCTGTATGCTAATGAACAATCTAGCCCTCATTAGGCCAGTACTGAAACAGTTATTCCCTTAAATAAAAATCCTTTTGCAACAGGCTTACCAGAATGGCTCTTTGTAATGCTTTCTTTCCCCATGTTGTTAGACTGTGCTTTATTCATTTATTTATTTTTTAAATATTTATTTATTTATTTGATTGTGTCGGGTCTTAGTTGTGGCAGGTGGGCTCCTTAGTTGTGGCTCACAGGCTCCACAGTTGTGGCATGTGAACTCTTAGTTGTGGCATGCATGTGGGATCTAGTTCCAGGACGAGGGATCAAACCTGGGCCCCCTGCATTGAGAGCATGGAGTCTTAACCACTGTACCACCAGGGAAGTCCCTAGACTGTGTTTTAAATGTTTGAAAATGACTGGAACCTATCATTTCCCATCTTGGTAGTTCTGTTTCTCTCTTTCTAATTAGTTTCTAAATTTTTCAGGGACTTGGTATTAGGCTGCTTTTTTCTTTTTCTTAGTTGAAAACTTTTTTTTTTTTTTTTTTGCGGTACGCGGGCCTCTCACTGTTGTGGCCTCTCCCGTTGTGGAGCACAGGCTGCGGACGCGCAGGCTCAGCGGCCATGGCTCACGGGCCTAGCCGCTCCGCGGCATGTGGGATCTTCCCGGACCGGGGCACGAACCCGTGTCCCCTGCATCGGCAGGCGGACTCTCAACCACTGTGTCACCAGGGAAGCCCCTTAGTTGAAAACTTGAAGTTTGTTTAATGAGCTTTTTTAAAAATGGGGCTTCTTGTGTAAAACAGCACCTGGATAGTGGGTCCTAAAAAAAGTTCTGTCATGTCTTCCTAGGGATATATTGGGTTGGCCAATAATTCGTTCGGATTTTCCATAAGAGATTATGGAAAAATCCGAATGAACTTTTTGGCCAACCCAATACCTTGAAGATGAGAAAAAGGTGGAAACTTGCAGTGACCCTGAAAATGGATGACTGATAATCAACTTATTGCTGGCATCTGAGGGAATTTCCATTAGCTGCAAGGTGTTTGGTTCTAGATTGAAAAACTCAACTGGTGGCTTACCTTTATTATGCTCAACTGAAAGTACTTAGGAAGACCTTCCTTTCTCCTTCCTCACCCTCCCAGGGTATGCCCCTTGGTTCACAAAAGCTAGCTCTGTTTCAAATAAAAACTTGGGCAGCTACCCCTCTACGACTTTGGGAGTAGCCATAATGCTGTCTTCTCCCTTTTCCTTTTCCTTTCGTTCCCAATCAAGACTTCTCTCTCTCTCTCTCTCTTTTAAATTGTGGCAAAATATATATATATAAAATTTACCATCTTAACCATTTTTTAAGTTCAGAGTTCAGTAGTGTTAAGTATATTCATAATGTTTGAAGACCTCTCTTTTTATATCCAACTAGAACCTACAACACCAGGAAATAATTGAGTAGGGAGGAGGGGAGATTGATAGAGCATTGCATCATGGGAAGTGGGGAAGTATAGTCTTCACAAGTAAAATATAGTTGCTAAAAGAGACAGGGAGAGTGTTGGCTACAGTATAAATGAACTCCATCAGTTCAGAGTGCCAGAAAACCAGGAAGTGGGCCATTTCAGCTCAGTAGAAGTTTATGGAAGTCCCTGTTGTAGATGTCAATCCAGACCACTTGTATATCTAAGAAGAGGATTCAGCAGTACTTAACTATATAAGGACTAGGAATCAACATGGTGGGCATGAAGAAATATTACAGAACAAGGGGAATAAAGCTATTGTGAAAACTCAAGAGAAAAAGCATACCTATGAAAGGATTTTGCAAGGTCCAGAAGAAAATTTTGGAAAATTGACTTTTTCAAGAGAATAGGATACATGAAGTCTAGGAAAGGGAAGCAGAAATCTGAAAGCATCATAAGATAGAATGCAAAGGCAGATGGATAACACATAACTTGTGTCTAACACTGTGCTCAGCTTGGTGGACTGGTATAAATCACCTGAACCTAAGAAGCTGTAGAATATTAACAGATTAAAGAATGCATAGGAATCTAGATGGTATGCAATAACCTGTTAATTAAGAACCAAAGTAAATGATATAGATCTTCTGTGCTCTGGGCAGTCAGGAGGAGACAAGATCAATGTTGGCTGGAATTATCAAAGAGAACTGAAAAGATTTGGTTCAGTAGGAGAGAAGCCAGAATAGAATCCCAGAAATAGGCAGTAGCATGAGCAGAAGCTCTTATTGGTCTTGGGCAAATGCCATCCTCCTCAAACTGTCCTCAGATAGTCTTATTCACACAATTTTTTTCATTCATGTGTTTAACATTTCAAAATCTGAAATATTAAAAAGATACCACTTTCTGGCCAATATCATCTTACTCATGCTTCTTCTGAACTTTTTAGATAAGGTTTAGTTCACCTATCCATCTCCAGCTCATGAACTTCTCTCAGACAAGATTATAAAACATCTAACTTCTCAACAGCATGCTAATTTTTCTAACTTCATTCAGATCAAAAATGGTTCAGACATTCTCCTCTCACAGTAATGTTGTGTCGTAGTCAGGGTTGATGATAATCATCCCATTTACAGGCAAGAATAATAAAAAGTTAAAGGATCTCTCTAGATTTTTCTTCTATAAAGCAAGGAAATGGTTAGGACTTAAATCCAGGGTTTTTGATTCCTCACCTCATTGTCTCTTTGACAACATAGGTGACTGAGTAGCAAGAGTAAGGGAAGAGAGAGGTGTTGGAAATGAGTAAGTAAAGATGTTTTATTTAATTATTTTAAAAGATAGGAGTAGGACTGTGGGTGTTTGAAGACACTAAGAAAGAACTTGACTTTCCTCTCCAACCACAGGCATATCTACCCCAATTATTTACTAACCTATGGAAGAAAGGATGTTAGGATTAGAGTGCTTTTTTTGAGGAAGAAAAGTTAAGGCACATAAGATATGGGCCCAGTGGGAAGGGGGAGTCCATCTGGATAGCTGCTGGGACTATTCATCATGTTCTGGAAAAGCAGAAGTATAAAATGTAAAAACCATTTGTTTTAGCAAGTGAATACAGCTAAGTAGAAGTGAGAAAGAAGCAAAGAACAGGAAGACCAAAGAAAGGAGAAAAGCAAAGGGGAATGATGATCCAGGGAAGAGCCTAGTGTCAGTAGGGGACGTTTCTAGATAAGAGAATATCACATACCCAGAATTGTGGTGCAAGTTTGGTAACAACCATTTGACAGCTGACAGTCAAGAAGTCATATTTAGGGCTTCCCTGGTGGCGCAGTGGTTGAGAGTCTGCCTGCCGATGCAGGGAACACGGGTTCGTGCCCCGGTCCGGGAGGATCCTGCATGCCGCGGAGCGGCTGGGCCCGTAAGCCATGGCCGCTGAGCCTGTGCGTCCGGAGCTTGTGCTGCACAATGGGAGAGGCCGCAACAGTGAGAGGCCCGCATACCGCAAAAAAAAAAAAAAAAAAAAAAAAAAGAAGTCGTATTTATTTTCAAGGAAAGATAGTGTGCCTCTTACTGCTTCTTTCGACAGTGCTTCTGACCGTGGTCTACGCAAGGGAATAGTAGTCATGCCTTATTGACAGTAGAGAATGTTGTGGGAAAGCAGGATGCTGGAATGACTGGAGGGATAGTTGGTGATACGAAGTGTTCACATGACAATAAAGTAGCTTAGTGTAGTCAAACTGGTTTAACAATCTGATGTGACACTTGCCAATTTGTATGTTCTTTGTCCTCCATGTACTCTTATGCACTTGATTTTTGTTTAATCTACAATGTTGTTAATTCCAGTGGTCACTTCTCCCCTGTTTGAAAGGTTCGTGAGGAATCATATACAGGGATACAAAGGCCAGAGGTCCTCTAAGTGAGAACAAACATGGTAACTCTTTATCCATTACCCATGAAAACTTACAGAGCTACACTTAGCCATACTTTCAAGAGAATAGTTAAAAATTAACATGCATTTTAATTTTGTTTTGTTTTGCCCAGAGAATTAATTACTATTCAGGCTACAGGCACTCACATTCCCAGCAGTATTTTAGACCTAGAGAAAACCAGGCTGCTGGATGTGTCTGACTTTTCAGACTTATCTCATACTCCACCTTGCCTGACCTGTTTACTGCCAGAAATATAATTCTGAACTCTAGAAACACTTGGTAACCCTCTCATTATTTTGATGTGTTTTGGATATACATAATAAGATGTCTGATTTTCCTCCTTTCTTTTTCATTGAATTAACACTAATTGGCAGTCACTGTTTAGCTGTTGGTTCCCTGTCTGCCCTACCCTGAATTCTTTCCAGTTTCTAGACCCTCAGCAGGAAATCCTTCTTACCTGACAAATGGACATGGGCCCATCTTCTTGAGGACTACTGCCACTGCCTTGGAATTATATTAGTTTTCTGGGGCTGCGATAAAAAATTACTACAATCTGGGTGGTTTAAACAGCAGAAATTAATTGTCTCATGGTTCTGGAGGCTAAAATGTGTCAGTCCAGTTCATTCCTTCTAAGGAATGTGAGGAAGAATATGCTTCACACCTCTCTTTTAGCTTCTGGTGGTTTGCTGGCAATCTTTGCTTTGGCTTGGTAGAAGCATCACCCCAATTTCTGCCTTTATCTTCACGTGGTGTTCTCCTTGTATGCATGTCTGTTTCCAAATTTCCCTTTTTTATAAAGACACCAGTCAGACTGGATTAGAGCCCACCTTTGTGGCTTCATTTCAACTTGATTACCTTTGTAAAGACCCTAACTCCAAATAAGGTCACATTGTGAGGTGCTGGGGATTAGGCTTTCAACATATGAATTTGGGGGGCACAAAATTCAACCTATAACAGTAGTATAGACTTTCTACATAAAAAAAACACAAGGGCTTCCCTGGTGGCGCAGTGGTTGAGAGTCCGCCTGCCGATGCAGGGGACGCGGGTTCATGCCCCAGTCCAGGAGGCTCCCACATGCCGCGGAGCGACTGGGCCCGTGAGCCATGGCCGCTGAGCCTGCGCGTCCGGAGCCTGTGCTCTGCAACGGGAGAGCCCACAACAGTGAGAGGCCCACATACCACACACACACAAAAACAAAACAAAACAAAAAACACAAGAAGACAAAACATATTTAAAAAGTTACTTTGGAATGTGTTCTTTACTGGTTTGGCTTCTTTATTTGGACTTATCTTTCTCTACTTCTCTTCTTTAATCCTTTCTTGTCCAGGACCCTCCCTTAGAAATCTATTTTCTTTCAATCCTAATTATGTCTTTCAAAGTCTTTGTTCCTTCTTATGAGTTTTTGTTTTCTTATTTCTACTTTCTTTTCATTGTGGATACCTGCTTCTGCTCCCTTTATTCAAAAGAAGGGTTAACATCTCTCTGAACCAGTGATTATCAACAAGGGAGGTAAAATACCCTGGGTTGAGTGAATCCCAGGCTTGTGAAATGTGTTCAGATAATTTATTCCTTATAATTGGTAAATACCCAATTCTACCAATGATTTGCCTTTTTAAAATATGTATTTCAGAATAAACCCTTAATAGTCACCCATGTATTTATACAGTAAGTCCCCTGCCTACGAACGAGATCTGTTCTGAGAGTGTTTGTAAGTCCAATTTGTTCGTAAGTCCAACAGAGTTAGCCTAGGTACCCAACTAACACAATTGGCTATATAGTACTGTACTGGAATAGGTTTATAATACTTTTCACACATATAATACATAAAAAACAAACAAGCACAAAAAATAAAGGAAACATTTTTAATCTTACAGGACTGTACCTTGAAAAGTACAGTAGTACCAGCTACATCACCACTGCTTTTATGCTTGCTTCCAAACATCCTAGGCTTCAAATAAAGATACTGTACTACTGTACTCTATACAATAAAGTACATAAAAGCACAACCACTTGTAGAGGATGCATGCATGTGACAATGTACACCAGACACTTGAACTAACTTATGCGATTGGACATGCGAACACACGTTCGCATCTTTGAAGGTTCGTATGTAGGGGACTTACTGTATTCTGATATGCTCTCTTGAAGCAGGAAGTAAGGGAAGTTATACCCAGTGTGTGGGAATTTGTATGTAATGAATAGACCACCATATCTGTGCCCATGGGGATGTGTCACACATGTGACTCTCATCCATCATGTGTGTCAAGGCAGAAAAAAAGATGAGACCAAAAAGTTCTTGGGTAAAAGGGGCCTCCCTTGGGGAGATAGGGAATAATTTTTTTTCAGTCTAGACATGTTCTATTTATGTCTAAATCAGGTATTATATATATATTCTCAGGTAAGGCAAAGCTAATTTTGTTATATGTGGCAAAATTTAATTGACTGGCTTTACCTTTATACTTTGATGTTCAGTAAACCTTGTGTGTTAATGAGTTTAAATCTTCTCATCAAATTAAAAATATCAATGATCAGTTTCTCAGATGAACATCATCAACACTGGGCAGGAAGTTGTGAACTTTGAGTTTTAATCATGATACAGATACTAACAATTTACTGTCACTTTGACATGTCACTTAGATTCAGTAGGTTACAATTTCTTTGCTGCCAAAGAATAGCTGCCAATTATTGTTTTATAAGTTTTAAAGGATAATTTATTCAAATGTAAAATTATGAATCTCATACTAACATAAAATGAACAAATGTCAAAGACTTTTATTTAACTCATTAATTAATGAGGGAGCCAGTAAGATGCAACAATTAGTTCCCAAGATAATTTAAATACACACACATATGTCTTGTTACTTAACAAGAAATAAATTTACTAACAGGTGCTAAACTGGTCAATATC
The DNA here is from genome assembly GCF_949987515.2 of Delphinus delphis. Lineage (NCBI taxonomy): Eukaryota > Metazoa > Chordata > Mammalia > Artiodactyla > Delphinidae > Delphinus > Delphinus delphis. Next base: position 61,206,281 of record NC_082686.1, read on the forward strand.
CACAAGGCACTATTTCAGGCAAAAAAAAAAATCATTTGCCTTTCTATGGACAAGAATCATTTGCATTACTGTAAGCATTCTATAACTTACAGAGTTGTGAAATACTGCAAAGACAATAAAAGGTTCAGTCTTCTTCAAATAAAATAACCTGAAAGGAGGTACTTGACAGGATATTCAGTATTCTATTTTTGTCCATTTTAAAATCCTTTACAATTTTTATGAGATAAATATTGGAGTCCTTTGTTTCAAACAAACTGTTCTATGGAATCAAGCTCTAGTCATAACTCATATGAAAAGCAGAATCACTTTGGTTGAAATGAGTATAGGGGCTTCTGATTAAGCTTCCTCCTTATTTTTTCTCTTGGATTTTTCATTGAGACCCTAATCCAGAGTTTTTAGATCTGTGTAAATCACAGCTTAGAAACCATTAAATGATTTCTGTAATTATTGATTGGCCTTATATTCAGTCCCTCCACTTTCCTTTTTTTAAAAATAAATTTATGTATTTATTTATTTTTGGCTGCATTTGGTCTTCGTTGCTGCACGTGGGCTTTCTCTAGTTGCAGCAAGTGGGGGCTACTCTTCGTTGCAGTGCATGAGCTCCTCATTGCAGTGGCTTCTCTTTGTTGCAGAGCATGGGCTCTTCATTGCGGTGCGCCAGCTTCAATAGCTGTGGCACGCGGGCTCTAGAGCACAGGCTCAGTAGTTGTGGTGCACAGGCTTGGTTGCTCCGCCGCATGTGGGATCTTCCCGGACCAGGGTTCGAGCCCATGTCCCCTGCATTGGCAGGCGGATTCTTAACCACTGCGCCACCAGGGAAGTCCTCCACTTTCCTTTAGTAGTTCCCATGCCCACACATTGCACCATGCCTCTACCTGCTCACCACTAAACACACACACACACACACACACACACACACACACACGCACACACACTTCTGCTATATCAAGGAATGAAGGTATCCCTTTCAGGGTCCTTATGTATTCTTACAAATTATCCACAACTCCAAAACTATCCACAACTGTAGAATTTTCCTTCTCTGAATTTCATAGAATAATTGCAAGTTACTTGAAAGAAAACTTCCCACTTCACTAAATAACCCACACCCTAAGAGCCTTAGAGTATTCTTGAAAATAATTTACAAATATATCAGTTGGGTTTTAGTGTGATGCCTTCTTTATCATTAATGTATTCAGTTTATTTTCTTAATTTTGAATAACATGGCCATATTTTTTGGTGCCTCTGGGCACATGTACCAAAATATCTTTATAAATTCTGTAATCATGCTTTCCTGTTCTTTATTTCTGTTTCAAATTATATGGATTGTGAAAGTCTGTTGTTATGTGAAGACTATGAAGGACTTCCTTACAAATAGGACACTCTTTCCTCACTACCCATTCTGGCCTAAAATCTTTCCCCCTCTATCCTGTCTGTAGACTTTACAATAATCTGGCCTCAGTCCTGATCCTGGGCACCACATGTGTGGGATTCTTAGTGGCAGTAGTGACATCATTTCTTAGAACCCAGGGTCATTGTTAGTAATTCACATCATATAATCCACTGTCATATTGTCCCAGCTCTGTATAGTGAAACTCAGATCCTCAATTAATTTTCTGATTCTTGCTACTTGTTCTTGCAAGTACCCTTCATTTCATTGACCTATAATCAACTGTCCAGCTGACCTCCTAGACTTGACACTTTGCCTGCCTGAACCCAAGGTTCCTTCCCATTTCCTTTTTCTTGGCTTAACCAAGAATAACTCTATACGTGCTCTACACTCCTGTGCCATTTTGGCTAGTGTTTCCTGTCCTATCCTGTCCTTTAGCTGCCCAAATCCTGACCTGACCTTCTTTCTGTGTAATCCCAGAGTTGTAAGAGACCAAGATGTTAAACTTCACTATTACCTAGCAAAATATCAAAAGTTGCTCTTCTTGCCCTAAAGCTATCATTCTCCCCCGTTTCAACATCCATCACAGTGATATGGAGTATTTTTATGAGATCAATATTTTCTTAAAACAACATTACATGAAATCACCCCTTTAATTCTATTAGGTCCACTGAAAACTTTTTGTTTTTCCTTCCCTTCTAACCTTATCTCTTGACTAGGGCAGAAGCATAGACCAGTGAGAAAACCTGAGAAGATAGCTAATTTTGCTAGGTAAGGACTCTATACTACATGTTGTGCTAAATGTTTTAAAAGTCTTATTCTACACAGTATTCTCTAAGGGAGATACTATTATTCGCATTTTACAGGTGAGAAAAAGCTGAGTAAGTTGCCAATGTCACCTAAATAATAACTTTTATAACCAGGACTCAAATTCAAGCCTTTCTGACTTCAAAGCTTATTAAACTCTACATCCTCCCAGGATAACACACTAATATCACCATCTATTACTAAATGAGTGGCAACCTTGACTGCTTTGCATCTCAAAACATTTACATTCATTTGTGGTAGAAATGTTCAGAGGCAAATCATTAATCAGAGGGAAATATTAGAAAAAGAAAAGCATCAAAAAGTAGTGGCAGGGGCACAGGTCAGAAGATAAGGAGGTCCAGATTCTAGTCCAATCTCTTGTGCAAGAGGTTTCTGTTTCGGGGTTTCTGTTTTCTCATTTGTAAAATCAGACTTTTGTACTAAACAGTCCTTAAGGTTTTTTTTCAAAATGTAACTGTTTTCTTCCTGAGGGGGGCTAAAAAAATCCAGACAGTATAATCGTCTCTGCAGTTGAAAGAGAGCCATGAGAGCACTGTACCTGTGTTGGGCTTGCATGGTGAGATTAATTATGCAAGTCAGTCCAGCTCACCTGTTGGTCTTCTCTCTTGCTCTGTAGCAGGGCAATTGCTGAGTGAGTCAATGAGAACCAGGCAAGTGTGGCAGCAGTGTTACTTCCTAGGACTGCTGTCATCAAAGTGGAAGGTCAGATCACCACCTGGAAGGTGGATGTGCATTCTACCTTAAAGTCAGTCTCTCAGCATGGAACAGCCATTCCAACCTGAGGACACTGGGTTGGGCTCATGTAGAAAAAGGGAGAAATTAAGAGAAGTATCCATAGCAGATGATGTATTGTAAGTGAAAGCTTAAAACTACAAGATGAAAATCTGGAAAACATGCTGTACAGATTCCTTGGAACACAGCTTGAGGGAGGGAAGCCTGGCTGAGTATTGTTGAGCAACAAGAGCAGCAGACAGATTACTGGTATGCGGTAATCACGAGCGAGGGTGTCAGAACATCTGTTATTGTGTCTGCCTGGCTCCCCTTTCTGTTGGAAACTGCTCCTCTACCACATTCAAGCAAATCTGATGTGGCCATCTTTCCTGCCACCCAGGGGTGGGCAAATGATTCAAGGTGGCCAATCAGAATATCTCATTTCCCGGGGCCCAGATATTGATTGACCAGAAGTGGGTATGAGACCTAAGTAGGGCCAATTAGTATCTTTTGAGGAGAATTTCTATTGTTATAGGAGGAGAGGAATTCATTCTGAGTTTGAGTTGTAAAGATCATTGTAAGATGGAAGCAAATGGTGGGCCCCACCACTTGGAAAGAGTAAACCAACATGGAGTAAGGAAGGACAAAGGACTTTGCTTAAGTACCCAGCCCCAAATATGCCTGAAACCAGAAAACACCCAGATATCTTAAATATATGAGATTAGAAATTCCTCTGCCCCTTTTAGGACAGGTTTATTGGGGCATAATTTACATGCCATAAAATTCACCCTGTTTAGGGCAGAAATAGAGACACAGATGTAGAGAATAAATGTATGGACACCAAGGGGGGAAAGTGGTGGGGTGGTGATGGTGGTGGGATGAATTGGGAGATTGGGATTGACATATGTACACTAATATGTATAAAATGGATAACGAATAAGAACTGCTGTATAAAAAAATAAAATAAAATTCAAAAAAAATTCACCCTGTTTAGATGAGTAGTTCCATGAATTTTGATCAATGTATAAAGATTGTATAATCACCACCACAATCAAAATACAGACTATTGCTGTCACCCCAGAAAGTTTCATCATACCCCTATGAAGTCAATCTCCTTCTTCCACCCTGCCCCTTGGCAAACACTGATCTGTTTTTCTACCCCTCTAGCTTTGTCTTTTCCAGATTCTCACATAAAATGGAATCATAAAGTATGTAGCCTTCTGAGTATCAAAAGTTTTAGTAGTTTGTTCCTTTTTATTGCTCAGTAGTATTTCATTGTATGGATATATCACAGTTTTGTTTATTCTCGGGTTCATGAGCATGTGGACTGTTTCCAGCTTTTGGTGAATATGAAGAAAGTCACAATAAATAATTGCATACAGATTTTTGTATGGACACATGTTTTTATTTCTCTTAGGTAAATATACCTAAACATAGGATTGCTGCGTTGTATGGTAAATATATTTCTAATGTTACAAGAATCTTCCAAATTATTCCAAAGTTGCTGTACCATTTTTCATTACAACCAGCAATGAAAATTTCCATTGCTCCTCTTTCTCACCAGCATTTCATATTTTCTTTTCTTTTTCAATTTGAGCAATTCTAATAGGTATGCAGTGGTATCTCATTATAGTTTCAGTGAAAAATGATGTTAAGCATCTTTTAAAAAATATTTTTCCAGTATTTATTATGAATAAATTGGCCTCCTGGAATTGTTCTACAGAATCATGATTAAATAAATAACCCTAGCAGTGCTACACCTGTCTATGTGAGGAGCAACTTGATTTCAAATCAAAATCAAGCATCTTTTCATATGCTGATTTTCCATCCACATCTTTAGTGAAGTACCTGATCAAATCTTTTGCCCATTTTTAATTGTGTTTGTTTTCTTTTTATTATATTATGAGATATAGATTCTGAATATAAGTCCTTCATCAAATTTATGTTTTGAAAATATTTATTCCTAGTCTGTGACTTGTCTTTTCATTTTCTTTGCAGCTTTTTCAAAAAACAAAAGTTTTTAATTTTGAAGAAGTTCAATTTACCAATTGTTTTATTTCATGGGTTATGTTTCTAGTGTCCTATCTAAAAAATTTTTGCTAAACCCAAGGCCATGAAAATATTTTTCTAATTTTTTTCCCTAGACACTTTCTAGTTTTAGATTTTACATATAGAATTGTGATCAATTTGGGTTTTATTCTTGCATACAGTGCTCCTCCCTTTTAAAGATGACTTAATTTGAGCTTTTGCCCCTGACAACCAGAGTCTTGGCTAATATAAATGGAGTTGTTCACAAATGTTGAATGAGAAACATTTTAAGAAAGGACTTATTTAGTGGAAGAATAAAGCTGTGAGAAAGCAATGAATTTTACAAAAAGAGCAATGAATTTTATAAAAATAAAGAGACTTGGGCTCTAGATATTAAAACATACAATAAACCACAAGTATGGTACTGGTATAGGAATCAGTGGGCAAAACAGACAGCCTAGACACAGGCCAACATATATGATTTATATCAGTATAAAGTTTTTTCCTAATGAATAATGCTGGTAAAATTAGTTTAAAAATAAACAGTATTCTTAACTAACATCAAAATTCCAAGTGCATTAGAATGAAATATGAAAAACTGAAACATTTAGAGGAAAAAATTCTGAAATGGCAATTCAGAGCTAGTATCTTTTTGGTTTTTTTGCAAACCAGTTTTGCTCTTTTTGGGTGATTTAACTTGATTGCATGATTACCCATATAGTCTGCATCTCATTTCATCGTACCCAGGTTATGCAAGAATCTAGATTATATCAGTCTTTGTTGAAAGTGTAAGCACTCTGTTTTGATGCATAATTTTATTTATTTTTGTCAGAAGCATTTGTATTCAGGCAAGATTTGTGAAAATATTTTTCCCACCAAATTAAATATGGCTTCTAATATATTCCAGAGGGAACATTTTATACTTAACTCTGAGGGTGGGGTCTGGGGGCAAAGTCGAGGGCCTGAATTGACTGTAGTGTTTCTGTGAGGTGAAGCCACATTTTTCTTCTCTTCATAGAAGCTCCAGCCTAGGGTATTAATGTTTACCTTGATTTAATATCTCATCAGAAGCATGACACCCACAACAGTCTGGCTGCCGCAGGATTAAACGAAGCATGGCCGTTTCTTCAAGAGAGACTTAAACTCAAGCCATCAGCCCTAGAGGGGAGGGGCCGGAGATGAAGAGAGAACAAAAATCTATCGAACTACTAGTGATACGGAATAAGAAGGAACAATTTAACCCTCTTCACCACAGGCACAATTTAGGGGCAGAGATGAGGTTTGTACTCAAGAAATCTAGGAGTTAAACTCAAGTAGGAGGCTTTAGGCTTTCAGGAAAACTGCTCTGGGAGTTGAGGGAGGGGCTCAGCTGCTCTTGGGCCACCGCTACCCCACACAACACCATGCAAGTGACCTTGAGACAAAGGGATAAGCCCTATCTTTAAGGGAGGAAAAAAGGGAGGTTATTTTCAGTGTTTGGAAATTGACTCTGAAGCCCTGTCAGCACAGATTTTGCCAGAGCAGCATGTTCCTTCTCCCAGAAGCAAGCAAGTGAATATAAGAAATGCTAAACTGGGGCAGGGTAAGGGCCAGTCCACCCAGAACACTGCCTTTGGCAGAGGATCAGGAAAGGGCTGTGGGAACCGAGGCTTATGGGGTTCTTTTTCCACCCCCAACCTCAAATCTTCTGAGTTCTTTCACCAAATCATTAAGGATCTGGTGATCATGAAATTATTTAAGTGTTTCTTGTATCTCTTGTATTTTTACTATTTCAATGGGATAATGAGTTCTTTAAACTCACTTAACGTTGTATAAAGTGGTACTTCTTATTTGTCCTAAAATTAAACACTTTGAGTTTCAGGGGGTGGATCTAAATTCTTACATAGCAGAGTGTTACGATTCTCACATTCATTCTCTCCATCTTTTTCATGACTTCATAGGCTTCTACTAGGTCTTTCCTGTTGTGGCCACTTCTCTCCCCTTCCAACTCTTTCCTTCTCCCTCCCTCCCTCCCTCCCTTCCTTCCTTCCTTCCTTCCTTCCTTCCTTCCTTCCTTCCTTCCTTCTTCCTTCCTTCCTTCCTTCCTTCCTTTCTCTCTCTTTTTCTCTCTTTCTTTCTTTCCTTTCTGCCATACTCTCTTTCTGTCTCTGTCTTTATCTCTCTCTTTATTAATAACGCTGAGGAGAATTATCCACAGTAGGCCTTTGGGCCATGCCCTTTCTTTAGTCATATTGTACTCCTATTTAAGTCATGCTTAGCCCTATAAGAGGCAGTGAACTTGCAGATAGAACATGGACTCAAGAGTCAGACAAAACTGGGTTCAAGTCTTCCCCATATCATTAACTACTTGCATGACATTGAGTAATTAAGCTTCAGTGCTTTTTTTAAAAATTTGAGAATAATACACACATCCTGATGAGTCATTATGAAGATTATGTGATGTTGAAAAACATTAAATGAAAAAATATATAGTTTGAAAAAATATATAGTTCGACATTATTATAATAAAACTAATCTCATTTTTTAAACAAATCAGTACAAGTCTCAAGGCAGGGTCTGGCTTGTTATCAAATCTCCCCTGTACTTTGAGTAACAAAACTTCCAGTGGGGCCAGGTAAATGGTGAAAACTTCCTTCTTTCTCTAACTGACAAGAACATGGCAGTCATTGATAAATAAGTAGAGAAATTGCTCATCACTTCCCCATCACACCTGGTAGTAGAAATCTTGAGGGAACATAATGCGGAAATCCTCACTGGAGTGAACCTAGAAGCTGGCCAAGTATGAGCTAATGCTTGCCATCATAGTCTATGACCACAAAGAAACTGTTCCTAGTACAAACATTCTCACAAACTCATTTAAAAGACTTGGCCAACCCAGTGGGGAGCTCTTGAGCAAGAATAGCCCGTGAGCATTTCACCTTTTGGACTGAAATTACTGGGACTTTGTATTGCCACTTCACTAAGTCACTGAATGTGGGCTGCCCTAAAAAAGGCATGACCTTGGGAGAGGCATTTCTCAGTAGCTGAGGTAAAACCCTAAAGGAGCTGACAGTTGGATGCTGTCTGCCAACTGCATTCCCACAGCTGGGCAGCAAGTCCTTTCTTGAAGGAGGTTTGGGCATCATATGTTCTTGTCTATTACAATAAGATATTGTCTTTGAAATATATTCTAGTCCTTTTTATGTCTTTATTCCTACTTCTTTAATGAAATGACATAATGAAATAATATTGCAACATGCATTATTGATATATAATAAAACACTCCAATATTTAGTGACTTAAAATAACAATGATTTAGTATTTCTCAAAATTCTTTGTGTTGGCTGGGATCAACTAGATAGTTCTTCTGGGGTCTTGCCTGAAGTCATTCATGCGACTCTAGTCATATTCTCTCTCTGTCATGGATAGAGGATCTAATAGGATCTTATTCACATGTCTTGGGCCTTGCTGTTGACTGGGTCTCTCTCCATGTGATCTCTCTCTCAGTAGCTTAGCCTATTTCTTTATGTGGGAGTGGAGTATTCCAAGAGGCAAATATGGAAGCCGTGGTACAGACACCAGAATTGGTTACAGTCTATTGGTCAAAGGAAGTCATGAGACTACTCAGATCCAAAAAGTGGAAAAATAGTTTCTATTTCTTGATAGTAAGAGCTGTAAAATATTGTAGCTCCATTTTTCAATACCACATTCTATTCTCTGGCTTCCAAATGCAAAATGCTCTCACCCTCTCCCCACAAAGCTATTCAATGCAGCATCATTATCAAGTTTGAAGTCCTTAATCTCAATGTAACTTGGAACAAAACTTGATCATTTTCATTGCCATAGATCTCATTGTGCTAAAGAGATCTGCCATCTAAGAATTGCCATTCTTGACACAAGTTACTATCTAATTTCTACATTGGGTTTATATGATTTTTCTGGGTGACATGAAAAAATCTTTAGATCTGCTGTAAAGACTGTAAGCATCCTACATTATTAAACACTAGGGCTTATCATTGTAGAAAATTAGTTCTGTTAATGACCAATCAAATTCGAACTTGATCAGTTTGCGTAGCAAATAGGTCTTTCAGATAGCTCATTCCACCATAAATCTTGAGACAAAAAGTGGAAAAAGATTGTAAAGGATTATTTGTCAAATATACCTTGAAAACTGTAGCACTTCAAGAGAAAGTTATAGATGGGGGTTCATTTTTTAATCTCTGGACCATCCAAAATTTATCCACATCTACTGTGGAAAAGTATGCTTGGGAGAGAGACATCTCAAAGTTCTTCTGGCTCCATACAGATTTCAGGAATCATGAACCCATTAAAAATCTAACAGCCAAGAAAAATTATCATACACTCAGGATTTGGGGATTCATGGATTCCTTGAAATCTTTCATGATAATGCTTGAGTTCTTAAAATTTAGAATGCTTATAAATCAGCTCAGGTGCTTGTCAACAAAGGCAGAGTCCCAGACTCTAAGAGCCAGGATCTGTGATTGGATTAGGCCAGATAAGGATCAGGAATGTCCATTTTTTTTACAAAAATACCAGATGAGTCTGATGCAGGTTAGTTTTGAGTTTGGTTTCATTGAGAAACCTAGGAGTTCATAAACCTTCCAATTAAATTCTTTGCTCTTCTGGAGATAGATATGTAACTAAAAACAGCAAATGAATTATTTTTTTCCTTTCCTCTGGTCCCAGAACAGTTAACAAGTATTTCAGTGATTCATCTGTTACAACTGGCTCAGCTAATGATGACACTGGAGTAGACTTCAATTGGATAGTTGTCTCATTGTACAAATAAAAATATGATATGGACTTGATTACTTAGTTGCAATTTAAAAATTCTGATTCCTTGAACATACCCCAAACTGTTCTTGAAGACTAAACACCAACTATTAACATTCTTCAAATCATCTAATTGCTGTTAATATATCTGTACTCATTTCACATAGTTGGAATCAGTGTGGTAATCTTCTTTCTTGTAACATTTTCCATATAGAAGGCTGTAGTTAATTCCTTTTATCAACATCATCCACATACTTGTATTTTGTATAGCCATAATATTCCACTGTGCAAATGTGTCAGAATGTGTTTATTTCTCATTGGTAAGCTTTGGGGTATAGATTCTATTTAACATCAGCTTTATGCAGTGGTACCTCTTTTTTTTTTTTTTTGCAGTACGTGGGCCTCTCACTGTTGTGGCCTCTCCCGTTGAGGAGCACAGGCTCCAGACACGCAGGCTCAGCAGCCATGGCTTATGGGCCCAGCCTCTCCGTGGCATGCAGGATCTTCCCAAACTGGGGCACGAACCCGTGTCCCCTGCATCGGCGGGCAGACTCTCAACCACTGCGCCACCAGTGAAGCCCTCTCTTTTTTAAAAGTTATTGTGAAGGTATTATCATGTGAAAACATCATGGAAACTGATTTTGAAAGATACTTGAGCCTTATATTAACACATAATTAGTCCACAAAAAATGAGTAATAAGTTGAACCCAAAATGTTGTCAAGGAGGTAAACAAAATTTTAGGCATCATTAAGCATGATGTTAATAGATTCTAGACAAGAATATGACAAGTAGAAGTCAATCAAAAAGAAGAGGTGGGGAGAAGCTCCTCCCAGAAGAAAAATATATCAACTGTATGCAAATTTATGAACTTGAGTTTGTAAGCATGGCAGAGGGCAGCTGGATGATATAGAAAGAGAACTAAATTGAAATGATATTGTGTGACGTTTCACAGGCTTGCTCAACAGACAAAATATGCTTCCTCGTGGCAGATTATAAAGATATATATTGGTGTTTCAGGAGTCTTTAACTCTCTTGGAATCTATTGGAAGTCTAACTTGGCTAAAAGGAAGACATCTGATAAATTTTTGAGTTGCCTGACTATTTTATTACTGAGAAAGTAAGAGATTAAATGTAGGCAAATTCATCCTGGACTTGATTTTAACTAAAAAGGACAAACTGATTATTAATGTAACAATAAATGCCTAATACCAAAGAAAAGGAACACTGGGCTCAGTTATTCACGTGCCCTAGACTTTAAAAGTCAATTGTTAAAATGCTTCCTTGAGATTCTGAAAGGGAAAATAGATGATGAAGGGTGGAAAGTTCTATAAATTTAATTCTGTAATTTAGATTATACAAAAGTTTTGAAAAGTTCAATGAAAAAGGCAAAAGGAAAGACATCTAAGGAAAATAATGTGGTTGCATAGGTATTTAACTCTAAGTCCAGGTTCATAAAAGGCTTTTACAAAAGATATAAAGAGAGACATATAATGAAAGATGAATATAAAAGAATGACCCGAATATAAGAAAAGCATCAAGAAGACTAAAGCACAAGTGAAGTGAATGAGGTAAGCTTTAGAGAGAGAAAGAAATGACAAAAATAGTTATTCTAACTATGCACAGTAAGAAGAAGCTTTAGGTCCATGGCAGGACAGAGAGGTACCCTAAAACTCAAGACTTGCATATGCTATTCCAATTTTTTAATTAATTTTTATTGGAGTATAGTTGCTTTACAATGTTGTGTTAGTATGCTATTCCAGTTTTTAAAGGGATACTTGTTCCTGCCAGAAGCTGTGAACCGAACAATTGAATTTTAGTTTTTGTCAGCATTTCGTATTGGATTTTTAAATACAAGGCTTGTGAACCTTTAGAAAAGAATGCGGTGATCACTTGGAACCAATATGCACTCACCAAGCACAGTGAAGCCATATTGATTTCATATCATTTTAAGATGGTGATTGACTGCTAATTCAGGAAAGTGTCATTGACTTAGAACCTATTGATTTCAGTAAAGGGTTAGACTATTTTTCCTTCATGTTATTTAGGATAAAACAGTAAAACAATTCATGAATTATTAAATGAATTAATAACTTATCTAACAGATACTGTTTAATGCTTAAGGAAGGAGGTCTTTATTTGACTAGAGAATGGTATATTCTTGTCAGTTCAAAATTTATACCAATGACTTGAATGAAGGAATATATTGTGTACTATATAGCACACATAAGTTTTAGATAAAAATAAATCTCACTAAAACAATTTTGTGTAGGATGTTGTTTACTTAGATTTGAATCCTGAACACCCCAAGTGAATCTGAGTAAGCTAGAGCCACATTGGACTATAAGGATGACAAGAAGGATTTATTGACTATTCTTAACTAACCGTCAGTCTGTGAAAAAATATTGTTGAGAGTTCACCCCACTGTGGTAGGCTGAATGATGGCCTCTCAAAGATATCTAAGTCTTAATCCTTGGAACCTGTGGATATGTTACCTTACGTGGTAAAAGACACTTGGCAGATGTGATTAAGTTAAGGATCTTGAAATTGGGAGATTGTCTTGCATTGTTTAAGCATACCCAATGTGATCACAAGTGTCCTTATGAGAGGGACCCAGGAGGGTCAGAATCAGACAGGGAGACAGAAGCAGAGGTTGGATTAGGTGGGCAGCCTCTAGAACCCGGAAAAGACAAGGAAATGGAGTCTCCACTAGAACTCCCAGAAGTAATTCAGCCCCTGACTTCTGACCTCCAGAACTATCCAGTCATGTAAGTTAGTTCACATGTCTGGAGTCATTGTCACATGCATGCATCTTCTACAAGTGGTTGTGCTTTTGTGTACTTTACTGTACAGTACTGTATAGAGTACAGTAGTACTGTATCTTTGTTTCAAGCCCAGGATGTCCGGAAGCAAGCGTAAAAGCAGCAGCGATGTAGCTGGTACTATTGTACTTTTCAAGGTACTGTACTGTAAGATTAAAAATGTTTTCTTTATTTTTTGTGTTTGTTTTTTTATGTGTTACTTTTGTGAAAAGGATTATAAACCTATTACAGTACAGTACTATTTAGCTGATTGTGTTAGTTGGGTACCTAGGCTAACCTGGTTGGACTTATGAACATGGTCTCGGAGTGGAACTTTCATATGTAGGGGACTTACTGTAATGTGTTACAGAATCAAATGGAAACTAACACACCCATACAGAGAAAACTAAGGAATATGTGATGACATCTGATATAAATTTCTAGTTTTTCCTCAGGGAGGAACAGATGATAACCATTCACTGGTGGGGTTAAAAGTATTGTCCTTATCAATATCCAAATATCAATACTTTGGACCCACTTCTACACATTCTACATTGCTCTTGTTCCATTTCATCCTACTATGGCATAACTGCTAACTCAGTGCCCCTGTTACATGGCACTGTGCTGAATTTTAGTTGGTGAAAATACAGCCTTTTTATCTTATAGACTATTAATACAATTCCAGGCTTTACTAATGTTTTCATCTAAGGACTATTGCAAACATTTTGTGAAAAATTTTAAAACGTACGTTTACACTGTCAGGGAGTTAGCTAATCATTTATTTTCTTCTTTTTCCCCAGCTTTATTGAGATAAAATTGACATGACATTCTGTAAGTTTAAGTTGTACAATGTGATGATTTGATATACATACACACTGTGAAATGTTTAACCACAATAAAGCTGGTTAACACATCCTCACCTCACATAATTACCAATTTGTTGTTGTTACAGTGAGAACATTAAGTCTCTACTCTTATAGTAACCTTCAAGTATACAATACAGTATCATTAACTATAGGAACCATATGGTACATTAGATCCTTGGAACTTATTAATCTTATAACCGAAAGTTTATACCCTTTGACCAATATCTCCCCATTCTCCCTACCCCCTGCTCCCAGCCACTGACAATCACCATTCTCTTCTCTGTTTTTATATACTAGACTTAAAAAAAATTCCACATATAAGTGGTAACATGCAGTATTTGTATTTCTCTGTCTGGTTTATTTCACCTAGCACAGTGACCTCAAGGTCTATCCATTTGTCCCAAATGGCAAGATTTCCTTCTTTTTATGGCTGAATAATATTCCATTTTGTGTGTGTATATATTGCATCTTTGTCTATTCATCCATTGATAGACACTTAGGTTGTTTCCATATCTTGGCTATTGTGACTAATACTGCAATGAACATGGTAGCACCAATATCACTTTGAGATGATTATGCCATCTCCTTCATATATATATCATAAGTTGGATTGCTGGATCATAGGATATTGTTGGATAGTTCCAACCTCCATACTATTTCCCATAATGGCTATACCAATTTACATTCCCACCAACAGTGCACCAGATTTCTTTTTTCTCCAAGTTCTCACCAGTATTTGTTATCTCTTGCCTTTTTGATAACAGCTATTCTAATAGTTGTGAGGTGATAACTCATTGTTTTGATTTGCATTTCCCTGGTGATTAGTGATTTTGAGCACTTTTTCATGTACTTGTTGGGCATTTATATGTCTTCATTGGAAAAATGTCTATTCAAGGGGGCTTCCCTGGTGGCACAGTGGTTGAGAGTCCACCTGCCGATGCAGGGGACATGGGTTCGTGCCCCGGTCCAGGAAGATCCCACATGCCGCAGAGCGGCTGGGCCCGTGAGCCATGGCCGCTGAGCCTGCGCATCCGGAGCCTGTGCTCTGCCACGGGAGAGGCCACAACAGTGAGAGGCCTGCGTACCGCAAAAAAACAAAACAAAACAAAACAAAACAAAAAATGTCTATTCAAGTCATCTGCCCATTTCTTAATCTGATTGTTTCTTTGTGTGTTACTGAGTTTTGTGAGTTTCTTATATAATTTGTATATTAGCCTCTTATCAGATATATGGTTTGCAAATATTTTCTCCCATGCTGTAGTTTGACTTTTCATTTTGTTTATTGTTTCATAGGCTATGCAGAAGCTTTGATGTAGTCCCATTTGTCTATTTTTGCTTTTTTTTCCTGTGCTTTGGTGTCATATCCAAAAAATCATTGCCAAGACTGATGTCAAGGAGCTTTTCTCCTGTTTTCTTCTAGGTGTTTTACAGTTTCAGGTCTTATGTTTAAGTCCTTAATCATTTCAAGTTAATTTTTGTGGTGGTGTTAGATAAGGATCCCATTTCATTCTTTTACATGTGCTTTATCCATTTTTCCCAACACCATTTATTGGTGTTAAAGAGACTATTCTTTCCCCATTTAGTATTCTATGCTCCCTTGTCAAATATTCAATATTAGTTTACCATATATGTGTGAGTTTATTTCTGGGCTCTTGATTCGGTTCTATTTGTCTGTATGCCTGTGCCATACTGTGTTGATTACTAAGCTTTGCAATACAGTTTGAAATCAGGAAGTATGATGCTTCCAGCTTTGTTCTTTCTCAAGATTGCTTTGGCTATTTGGGGTCTTTTGGGGTTCCATTTGAATTTTAGGATTGTCTTTTCTATTTCTGTGAAAAATGCTGTTGGAATTTTGATAGGGATTGCATTGAATCTATAGATGACTTTGGGAAGTTGAAACATTTTAACAATATTAACTCTTCCAATTCACGAACATGGGCTATCTTTCCATTTATTTGTGTCTTCTTCAATTTGTTCATCAGTGTCTTATATTTTTCGGTGTATAAACCTTTCACTTCTTTGGTTAAATTTATTCCTAGGTGGGTTTTTTTTATGTTTTAGAAGCAATGGAATTGTTTTCTATATTTCTTTTTCAGATAATTCATTGTTAGTGTATAGAAATGCAATTCATTTTTGTATGTTGATTTTGTATCCTGAATCTTTACTGAATTTGTTGATTAGTTCTAACAGTTTGTGGAGTCTTTAGAATTTTCTATATACAAGATTATATCGTCAGAAAATGGACAATTTTACTACTTCCTTTACAATTTGGATACCATTTTCTTTTATTTTAAATTTTTAATTTTTTGGCCTGATTGCTCTGTGTAGGACTTCTAATACTATGTTGAATAACAGTGGTAAGCGTGGGCATCCTTGTCTTGTTCTTGATCAGACAGGAATATCTTTCAAGCTTTCACCGTTGAGTAGGATGTTAGCTGTGGATTTGTCATATATAGCCTTTATTATGTTGAGGTATATTTCTTCTATACCCAGACTTGTTGAGAGTTTTTACCATGAATATGAATTTTATTAAATGCTTTTTCTGCATCTGTTGAGATGATCATATGATTTTTGTCTTTCATTCCACTAATATGGTACATCACACTAATTGATTTTCATATGTTGAACCAACTGTGGCAACACATTCTCCACATAAGAGTGTGCACTGTAGTGGAGGCTGGTGAGCGTGGGCCAGCCAGGGGCGTGCAGTTGGATGGCTGGGGGACTAGTTGCAGGTGAGCCCAATGGTGCAGGCCAGTGACTGGAGATAAGGCTGAATCCAGACCCAAAAGCAGCGATGGGGGCCTTAGCTATCACCATGCAATTCTGTGGCTACAGGATTGCCACCTGGTGTACACAGCAATGGAGGTCGGCTGCCCAATCTAGGCTGTCATCTTACACTCAGGCAGCTGCAAGATCTGGGGTGGCTGCCAGTGTGAATCCTGGACTCTAGCAAGGGTTGAGGTGGAGGAGGAGAGAGCAGAGAAGAACTCAGGTGACCGACTTCAGCAAGTGTGAATATCTGTGAGGCAAAAACCTGGGGAAATCTGCAGGGGGTCTCCAGCAACTGTGCTGGCCCTTGGCTTCTTCAGTAGTAAAGTGCTGGGGCTGTCTGAAGAGTTGGTCACTAGGAACTACAGCCGTTTCCACTGCATAGATGATATTGATAGCTCCTGCTTTTCTTCCTTGTTCCTAGCTAACTCTCTTCATCTTCCTTTCCCTGTGAGGGAAGCTCTTTCTAGTTGGGGAGTTCCCTCTTATTGCTGAGAAGTGCTGGCTGGGGAGATGGGATTATACAGACAAAAACGATACTATTTTTCTTTCCCTTGTTGTGTGGCTATTCTCAGGTTTTTTGTTCCACTGTTTTGATGAAGTTCCTTTAGTGAACTCCAGAGCTCTCCCAGAAGTGTTTTTGTTTGTGTCTAATTGTCCAATGTCTAATTGTTGATCTTTGTCAGGGGACAGAAGCTGGGATCTCTTACTCCACCATCTTGGTGACATCACTGTAGAAATAGTCTTTCAGTGGTAGCTCTTCATCAGATGATTGTCACTGAAGATTTTGTTTCCTTCAAATGCTGGCACTGTCTATAGGATACTGTAGCTCTCCGTCTGTCCAATCCACATGTTCTGCATTGGTGTTCTTTTCTGTTGTGATAAGCGCTCTCTGCTCTGGCACCATAGTTCTTGGTGCATTTTGTCAATAAGAGGGGAATTTTAAATCCCAGAATGCACTGAGTCAAAAAAGGAACCTAATCATTGTGATTTCAGGGGATGTCTGGATGGAACAAATTACATCAGTAAAATGTAAAGGTGTTAGTTAGGTCAATTCATGATAGAGAAGTAGTAGAGAGAGCAGTAAGAACCAATTCTTCTTATGATAAATCACACAAACAAGGCCATTCTTAATACCTCAAATAAAGGATGACAGTCATCTTCACAAAGAGGTAAAGAGGGAGGGCGTCTTTCTTGTCTTAGAACCACCAGTGTTATTACATACCTTATGGGGTTAGTAATTTATTACAGGGCTCAGTGCCAAGTTTAACTAACGTAGTCTAACCCTTCAAGTTTGAATCAAAAGATGACACCTTCACAAAAGCCAGAAGTCATAACAAAGGCATGCTTTATACTCAGGCAGCAAATCAATGAGTAATCACTAACCCATGTTCCCATTAAAGAAAAAAAAAAAACAAGATAATGCTGTCTTTGTGAGGAAGGGAATAAAACCATCAGATTTCTCCCAACACCACACTCCTGATAATCTTCAGTACAACATAAACAGGCCATGAAAGGGCAATAGAACCATACACCATCATAAAAAGAGATTTAGCTTTGAAAGCAACCATTGAACAGAAAACCCAGACATAACACAAGAAAAACTTTGTTCATATAGAACTTTGGTCTTGCTATAGACAATTTTACAGCAATATCTGGCTTTTTGCAACATGAAATATATGTCTGGTCTAAGATGAAGATTCAAAATAATTTTTTAAAGTATTCAAAAGTAAGATTGAGGGTAAAATACAAAAATATTTTGCCCAAATAAATATTCAGCCCAATTAATGGTTAGCATCAAAGATACAAAATTAATCAGCAGCTTTTCAAGTAATAGGGTGAATTAGCTAAACTGGAAATAAAAAACACCTGATCAGTGAACGGCATTAGAATTGACCTAGTCACACCACTGCCAAAACCCACAGCTGAATCTATTTAGTCTCCATCAGAATTCTTAGCACTGCTCCATTTTGGTTTCTATTATTAGTCAAGGGAAATTATAAGAAATGATAGGCCAGTAACTTAGAGGTATGTATCAAGACATATGTCAAAGACAGTTCTGTAGTGAAAAACCTGCCTGGCTTACCAAGCAAAGATAGTGTCAAAAAGGCCTTTCTGACCTAGCCAGTTGAGAATATTTTGAATCCCCATTCAATTAGAGAGAACATAAAGAGGACATTAACTTAGCATATCAACTAATAGGCATCAAATACTGATAAGAATAATTTTAAAATGAGACTACTAAGTACTTTATTATTCCGGAGAATGGGAAGGAAAAACCTTCCAAGTTTGTAGACAATGTTATTTGAATGTCCTGTAATTGAACAGTGCCATGCCTCAATGTTCTCACCTGCAAATGTTCAAATGCCCACATTAACTATTTTTGTGTGTGTGTGCTTCTAGTACTTTATCTTATTGTTAAAAATTACTTAGTTATAGGGCTTCCCTGGTGGCGCAGTGGTTGAGAGTCTGCCTGCTGATACAGGGGACACAGGTTCGTGCCCCGGTCCAGGAAGATCCCACATGCCGCGGAGCGGCTGGGCCCGTGAGCCATGGCCACTGAGCCTGTGCGTTCAGAGCCTGTGCTCCGCAACGGGAAAGACCACAACAGTGAGAGGTCTATGTACTGCAAAAAAAAAAAAAAAAAAAAATTACTCAGTTATTATTTTAAAATCAACATGTACATGTTACCAAGATGTTATGTAATGCAGAAAAGTACAAAAATGAAAGTGAAAAAAAACATCAAATTTTGTCATTAAGAAATAACGCAGTAGTAAACCTTACTTAAAACATTTTTCAGTTAAAATAAGGAGGAAGAGTGAAAGATAAACTTCTCTACAAGTGAGATAATATAACCTTATTTCTAAATACATTTTTATTTTAACATCTTTATTGGAGTAAAATTGCTTTACAATGGTGTGTTAGTTTCTGCTTTATAACAAAGTGAATCAGTTACACATATACATATGTTCCCATATCTCTTCCCTCTTGTGTCTCCCTCCCTCCACCCTCCCTATCCCACCCCTCTAGCTGGTCACAAACCACCGAGCTGATCTCCCTGTGCTATGCGGCTGCTTCCCACTAGCTATCTATTTTACGTTTGGTAGTGCATATATGTCCATGCCACTCTCTCACTTTGTCACAGCTTACCCTTCCCCTTCCCCATATCCTCAAGTCCATTCTCTAGTAGGTCTGTGTCTTTATTCCCGTCTTACCCCTAGGTTCTTCATGACCTTTTTTTTTCTTAGATTCCACATATATGTGTTAGCATACGGTATTTGGTTTTCTCTTTCTGACTTACTTCACTCTGTATGACAGACTCTAGGTCCATCCACCTCACTACAAATATCTCAATTTCGTTTCTTTTTATGGCTAAGTAATATTCCATTGTATATATGTGCCACATCTTCTTTATCCATTCATCCGATGATGGACACTTAGGTTGCTTCCATGTCCTGGCCATTGTAAATAGAGCTGCAATGAACATTGTGGTACATGACTCTTTGAATTATGGTTTTCTCAGGGTATATGCCCAGTAGTGGGATTGCTGGGTCATATGGTAGTTCTATTTGTAGTTTTCTAAGGAACCTCCATACTGTTCGCCATAGTGGCTGTATCAATTTACATTCCCACCAACAGTGCAAGAGGGTTCCCTTTTCTCCACACCCTCTCCAGCATTTATTGTTTCTAGATTTTTTGATAATGGCCATTCTGACCGGTGTGAGATGATATCTCATTGTAGTATTGAGTTGCATTTCTCTAATGATTAATGATGTTGAGCATTCTTTCACGTGTTTGTTGGCAATATGTATATCTTCTTTGGAGAAGTGTCTATTTAGGTCTTCTGCCCATTTTTGGATTGGGTTGTTTGTTTTTTTGTTATTGAGCTGCATGTGTTGCTTGTAAATCTTGGAGATTAATCATTTGTCAGTTGCTTCATTTGCAAATATTTTCTCCCATTCTGAGGGTTGTCTTTTCGTCTTCTTTATGGTTTCCTTTGCTGTGCAAAAGCTTTGAAGTTTCATTAGGTCCCATTTGCTTATTTTTGTTTTTATTTCCATTTCTCTTGGAGGTGGGTCAAAAAGGATCTTGCTGTGATTTATGTCATAGAGTGTTCTGCCTATGCTTTCCTCTAAGATTTTGATAGTGTCTGGCCTTACATTTAGGTCTTTAATCCAGTTTGAGCTTATTTTTGTGTATGGTGTTAGGGAGTGATCTAATCTCATACTTTTAAATGTAGCTGTCCAGTTTTCACAGCACCACTTATTGAAGAGGCTGTCTTTTCTCCACTGTATATTCTTGCCTCATTTATCAAAACTAAGGTGACCATATGTGCATGGGTTTATCTCTGGGCTTTCTATCCTGTTCCATTGATCTATCTTTCTGTTTTTGTGCCAGTACCATACTGTCTTGATTACTGTAGCTTTGTAGTATAGTCTGAAGTCAGGGAGCCTGATTCCTCCAGCTCCATTTTTCGTTCTCAAGATTGCTTTGGCTATTTGGGGTCTTTTGTGTTTCCATACAAATTGTGAAAGTTAGCAGAAGGAGAGAAATCATAAATATCAGATCAGAAATAAATGAAAAAGAAATAAAGGAAATGATAGCAAAGATCAATAAAACTAAAAGCTGGTTCTTTAAGAAGATAAACAAAATTGATAAACCATTAGCCAGACTCATCAAGAAAAAAAGGGAGAAGACTCAAATCAACAGAATTATAAATGAAAAAGGAGAAGTAACAACTGACACTGCAGAAATACAAAGGATCATGAGAGATTACTACAAGCAACTCTATGCCAATAAAATGGACAACCTGGAAGTAATGGACAAATTCTTAGAAATGCATTACCTGCCAAGACTGAATCAGGAAGAAATAGAAAATATGAACAGACCAATCACAAGCACTGAAATTGAAACTGTGATTAAAACTCTTGCAACAAACAAAAGCCCAGGACCAGATGGCTTCACAGGCGAATTCTATCAAACATTTAGAGAAGAGCTAACACCTATCCTTCTCAAGCTCTTCCAAAATATAGCAGAGGGAGGAACACTCCCAAACTCATTCTACGAGGCCACCATCACCCTGATACCAAAACCAGACAAGGATGTCATAAAGAAAGAAAGCTACAGGCCAGTATCACTGATGAACATAGTTGAAAAAATCCTCAACAAAATACTAGCAAACAGAATCCAACAGAACAGTAAAAGGATCATACACCATGATCAAGTGGGGTTTATTCCAGGAATGCAAGGATTCTTCAATATACGCAAATCAATCAATGTGATACACCATATTAACAAATTGAAGGAGAAAAACCATATGATCGTCTCAATAGATGCAGAGAAAGCTTTTGACAAAATTCAATACCCATTTAAGATAAAAACCCTGCAGAAAGTAGGCATAGAGGGAACTTTCCTCAACATAGTAAAGGCCATATATGACAAACCCACAGCCAACATCATCCTCAATGGTGAAAAGCTGAAAGTATTTCCACTAAGATCAGGAACAAGACAAGGTTGCCCACTCTCACCGCTCTTATTCAACATAGTTTGGAAGTTTTAGCCACAGCAATCAGAGAAGAAAAGGAAATAAAAGGAATCCAAATCGGAAAAGAAGAAGTAAAGCTGTCACTGTTTGCAGATGACATGATACTATACATAGACAATCCTAAAGATGCTACCAGAAAACTACTAGAGCTAATCAGTGTATTTGGTACAGTAGCAGGATACAAAATTAATGCACAGAAATCTCTGGCATTCCTATACACTAATGATGAAAAATCTGAAAGTGAAATCAAGAAAACACTCCCATTTACCACTGCAACAAAAAGAATAAAATATCTAGAAATAAACCTACCTAAGGAGACAAAAGACCTCTATGCAGAAAATTATAAGACACTGATGAAAGAAATTAAAGATGATACAGATAGATGGAGAGATATAACATGTTCTTGGATTGGAAGAATCAACATTATGAAAATGACTCTACTACCCAAAGCAATCTACAGATTCAATGCAATCCCTATCAAACTACCACTGGCATTTTTCACACATTATTTACCATGATAGTTATCTACCAGAATGTCTGTCCAACCTCTCCCTCACTAATCCTATTAGTCCTTCAGACACAGTTTTGATGTTATCACCTCTGGGAAGACAAGACTTCCTGGCCTGGGCTGGATGCTCCCTCTTAGTAACTTCTATATGATGCTACACTCTTTCTCTCTTTCTAGTAGCATTGCCAGTTTATTATTTCTTCTATGGGATTAAGCCATTCAAGTGAAGGGACTGTCATTTTTATGAATGCATCTATAGAAAATTCAGACACACTGGAGATGCACAATGATTTGTTGAATCAATGAAAAATGAGTGCATGTATGACTTCTCCATAAGCCAGAATAGAACAGAGTTCTAAAAGGGCAGATTTCTTAGCAAAAGTCTCTAAAGATAGGACTTTAGAGCTTAATAATCTGTACTAGAATATAAGTGCCATGAAGGCAATGACTTAGTTGTTTTTTTTTTACTGTTGGGTCTCTAGCACCAGGAACATTGTTTAATAGACAGTAAGTACTCAGTAAGTGTTAAATGAAAAAGTAGAAATTAATGAACAGAGGATCATTTGAACTAAAACCTTGTTTCAAAGGCATCTATGAGAGAGTCTCAAAGGCAACCATAATTATAACTTGAATGGTATTTTACAGTTCACAAAACATACTTCATTTAATTCTCTTAACAACATTTTTCTGTAGATTTCATTGTAACCACCTCCATTATGCAGATTAGAAAACGTGAGCTGAGAAAATGGCACAGTCAGAGCTGAAACCCTAGTTCTGCACCACAGATTCTGGGATTTTCACTACACTGAAACTTCTCAATCCATGACATTAAATGTAATGATTAGGTGGGAAAAAAAAGGAGCCCCTCTACAGAGATAACATGCTTTGTTTCAAAAATAAACATCTAAAAGATCTGACCATAAAGTGGGACTAGAAATAAAAATAAATCACTATGGGGATTCCCTCGGTGGCGCAGTGGTTGAGACTCCACCTGCCGCTGCAGGGGTCACGGCTTTGTGCCCCGGTCCGGGAGGATCCCACATGCCGTGTAGCGGCTCGGCCCGTGAGCCATGGCCACTGAGCCTGCGCGTCCGGAGCCTGTGCTCCTCAATGGGAGAGGCCACAACAGTGGGAGGCCCGCGTACCACAAAAAAACAAAAACAAACCAAAAAAAAACACTATAGTTCCCTGAATAACATTAAAAGAAAGGTATGAGATACCATGTCTAGGGTAGAATTCTCCTTTCTAAAAATAGAAGAAAAGCAACAAGATCTTTAGTGAGACAGTCCACTGATAAAGAAAATGGATTTGATTTTTAACTCATTGAGTGAAACTGTCAATATGCATACCTTCAGTGACAAGCAGCTGACAAGTCTTGGAATAATCCAGAAAGAATAATTATTTGTAGGAATTAATATAAGAACTGATTATTTGTAACTGTGTTCTAGGTAATAATAAATGATGATGACAGGTTGGGAAAATATATTAAAAGGATTATACTCTACAGTATCTAGGGAAGAAAATATCACTTCAACTTCTAGATATGCAAAGATGATTGGAGCTGGATTTGTAAACCAACCCTAGGTCTCTGCATTCTATCAGCAATATGTTTAAGGGCATTGCGTGAATTACTTATATGAATGTGGTAGGCTTAATAATGCCCTCCCCCCAAAGATATCCATATCTTAAACCCTTGTACAAGGGAATTTTATCTTATATGGCAAAAAAAGGTTTTGCAGGTGTGATTAAATTCAGAATTTTGAGACGGGGAGATTATCTTGGATTATTCAGGTGGGTCCTAAATGCCCATGTATCCTTATAAAAGGGCACAGAGAAACTCCCTCAAACAGAGGAAGATTTGATACAGAAAAAGGGAAGGCAGTGTGACCATGAAGGCAGAGAGTAGAGTGATATATCCACAAACCAAGGAGTGCTGGCAGCTATCAGAAGCTGGAAGAGGCAAGAAATGGATTCTTCCCTAGAGCATCTGCAGGGAGGCTGGTCCTGCCAACACCTTGATTTTGGCCCAAGACTTGACCTCAGACTTCTGACCTCCAGAACTGTGAAAGAATAAACTTCTGACCTCAGACTTCTGACCCCCAGAACTGTGAAAGAATAAACTTCTATTTTTAAGCCACCAAGTTTGGGGTAATCTGTTACAATTACCATAGGAAACAAATATACCCACTATACATATAGCAGGTAGCTTTGCTAAAATGCTGCCTTGATTTAGCTGAGGGACTTAATAGAATCAAGTGCTTTTGAACTTGTCTCTGGTACTGAAAATAGAAAATCTTCTGCTTGATACTAGAAGAGGACTCTGTTGTTTCTCTTCGCTAAACAATTCAAATTGGTTTGAACTTTTGCGGGGTTAACATATGGAAGCAGTCAAGTGGAAAGCATGATGGAGAGCATAGTCTTATGTTGAATCGTTTCCACTGGAAAATTGAGGGATGAGTCTTAGTTTTTTAGCTTGGGCAAGTAAGGTTCATAGAGGAGACTGTTAGAAGGAACCGGTTGGGATACCGTGAGCAGAGGTAGAAATCGACTTTCATTTTGACACTTTAAATTTAGGCTCTCTGTTAGACACCTAAGTATACATGTCAAGCAGGCAAGTGAACATACGGATTTGAAGCTCAGGGGAGAGGTGAAGGCAAGAGACAAACATTTGAAAATAATCAGCACAGAGCTAAAGAGAAAGTAAATGTTAGAAATCTGACTTATACTTTTTTCTGAGTAGCTAATATACTGATGCTTATTTTACTGATCAGAGATTTATTTTTAAACAGTATTACTATTTCTTGCCATTTTTGCAGCCCTCTCTTTGTTAATTAAGGTTATATAAAATATCATTGAATCCCATACCATTTATTCTTTAAAAACTATGATGCTCAATGAAGTCATTTCCCCACACACAGTGAAATGTGATAAAATCTATCCATAATAGGAAGCTTTTTCTCATTAGAGGTGACAGAGATCTGAGCATTTAGTTTTTAGCAGTTTTATTTTTTATCAGAAGTGAGAACAGACTGACCCCTTGCTAAAATAATCACAGAAATCAGAAAAAGAATATCATTATATGCATCATAGTACTACATGTAATTATATGTGTGTGTGTGTATATATATATATATATATATATGTATTTTACTTTAGAAAGTTAAATGTTTTTCTGAGCTAACTCTTGTAAGAATAACTTGCTGCATGAACTACTAGAGATGCTGTAGAATTTTTTTTTTTTGTAAATTGAATGTTTTTTTTTTTAAATTATATATTCTCTGAGAAACTCTTTATGATAATCTCACTCAAAATACTCAAGTCTGTAGGTAATACGAAGTGTGCTATAATTGTGGTGCAAATATGGTCACATAATTGCATATTTTAAATCAACCACTTAGTCTCCACCTTTGCTTTTAGCAGCATATACAGACCTTTTGAAATGTCTAAGAATCACAAGGACTTATTGTTATAATCTACTTACATAGTCCAAAAGTGGAACTGGCCTACCACTCTCTCATGGAAAGAGAATTGGAGTCTCATTAGTCCACTAGCAGTGCTGTTTCTTACTGCCAGATGGTTCCACAGATGAAGGCTGGTCTTACACAGCCTATTTGACTGTACTTATCCAATGCTCATAGTAGGGTGCTCCATGCCTGGGGTTCTGAAACTTCAGCTTCAGCACTCAGCTTAACATCACCTTCCAGGGATTAGCTGGTGCCGCGATTCCTTTTCTGGTAGTTATCCGTGTATCAGAATGCTTTTCTTCCTAAACCTTTCAAACAACACCTTCTGAAGATGGCTGTTATCAGAGAGTGAAAAGTGCATTATCCTTCCAAGGAAGACTTTATAAGTGATTTTGAAGAGGTTTGGAGGGCTTCTTATCCACAATAGGAAAGAATCACAATTTAATTCCTTTTGGCTCATGCCATTTTATAAAAGATAATTCCAAATAAATTCTAGCTTAAAAAATAAAATACAAACCACAAAGCATTCTGTGGGGGAATCTGCAAGATTTTCTAAATATGGCAAAAATTTCAGTGATGTGCTGGGTATCATCAGGAAGAGAATAATTTTTAATTACAAAGCTCCATCTCAGCTAACAAACCATCATGGTTTTATACTTCATTACTTTGTGTACATTTAAAAAATGATAGCAAGTTGGAAGGACTTCTGCCTTGACCATGCCAGAGTAACTTGTTTCAGACTTGCCCTCCCACTGTAATCCAACAATTAGCTGGAAACAATAGTATAGGGCTGTGTTTCCTACACAACGGAGACAAATAAGATGAGCCCTATGATAGCCCCAGCTTAACACCCTTGAGATACCTTCTAGACCATAATGTAGGAAGAGAAAATCAAAGCAAAGCCTCGTGTGCTCACTGAATCAAGGAGACAGAGATTAGAATTAGAGAGGTGAAGATGATATATGGAATTTGTGGAGCAAAGAACTGGATAGAGAGAAACTATACATAAAAAGAGCTCCAGAAATTTGCATAGGGATCCCTTTGTTTTTGCGGTACGCGGGCCTCTCACCGCCGTGGCCTCTCCCGCTGCGGAGCACAGGCTCCGGACGCGCAGGCCCAGCGGCCACGGCCCACGGGCCCAGCTGCTCCGCGGCACACGGGATCCCGGTCCCGTGTGCCGCGGGCCCAGCTGATCCGCGGCACTCGGGACCGGGGCACGAACCCGCGTCCCCCGCATCGGCATGTGGACCCCCAACCACTGCGCCACCAGGGAAGCCCGGGATCCCTTTTATATGTTGATGAATAGGAAGTTGTGCATAATGGAAGTCACAACTCCACATGATCAGACTAGTACTGTTGGGGCGATATAAACTGAACAATTCCAGGAGATATCACAGAACTGAGGCACTTTCAAGTTCTAATCAGCCAGAGTAAAGACTCTTTGTTGAATACCTGAGGTATTCAGTAGAGATCCCAAAAGAGTTGCATCTTAGTAGTAGGGTTAAACAAGCCCCAGAGAAAAGGATACTCTAGACCTCCCCATTCTTACACAGCTTAAAAACAAGCCTCAAAAGGATCAAGCTCATACACAAGTAAATTTAATGCCTGCCAGGACAAAATTCAACACTTTAAAAAAAAAAGACAGTAAAATCCAGGCACTGAAGAATGAAAAACCCAGTGTCCAGCAACCAACAAAAAATTAGAAGAGGTGGTACTAAGCAGAAAAACTGACACATTACCAGGAGAAAAATGAATTAACAGAAACAGTATAGATACAGACAAAAACTTTAACTATTATAAACATGCACATTGATTAAATAAAAATTTAAAAATGAGCTTGGAAAGAAGAGAATGAGATGATACAAAAAAGAACCAGAAAGTTTCCACTTTGGCTTAACATATAGAAAACTGCAAGAAAATTACACTTCCAGCCTGTAGAAAGCTAAATAATGGCCCCCTAAATATGTTCAAGACTCAATATTGATAAAATGTCAGCTCTCCCCAAATTGATCTATAGATTCAATGGAATCCCAATAAAAATTTCAGCAGACTATTGGGTTTTTTGTTTTGTCTTTTTAGAAATCAACAGTCTAATTATAATATTTACATGGAAATGCAAAGGATCTAAAACAGCCAAAATTGTTTTTAAAGAAGTAATAGTGTGACAGGGCTTTCATTTATTTCAATACTTACCATCAAGCTATAGTGATCAAGATTGTGTGGGGATGAATATATAGAAGACTGGAAATATGGCCACAAATATATGTTCAACAGATTTTCTACAAAGATGTCAAGGCAATTCAGTGGTGGGGGGGACAGTGGGGAGGGAAGTATACTCTTTTAAACAAGTGGTACTGGAAAAACTGGAGGCTTATTTGTAAATAAAATTGATCCTCATCTCACACAATACCAAGATTAAGTCTAAATTTATCATAGACCCAAACATAAACCTAAAGCCATAAAACTTCTAGAATAAAATGAAAACTATAGCACTACTAAAATGTAAGAGAAAATCTTCACAACTTTGGACTATGCAAAAACTTCTTAGGACACAACACCATGAACTAAAAAAGACTGATAATCAGACACTATCAGTCAAAGTTAAAAGTTCATACGCTATAATAAAATAAAAAGAAAAGCCACAGGCTTGAAGAAAATATTCACAATACATATGTGCATGATATATATTTTAATTGAGTTGCACAGACACTTCACAAAAGATATGTGAATGGTCAATAAAAATATAAAACTGTTTAATAATATTTGCCATCATTGAAATGAAGATTAAAACCACTGCATGCATCCTAGAATGGTTAAAAATTTTAAAAGAGTGTTAATACCAAGTGTGAAGAACAAAGCAATCGAAACTCTCAGACATGCTGGTAGGAAGGTAAAATGCTACAACCACTTTGAAAAAACAGTTTGCCAGTTTCTTATAATGTTATAGATAAACTTACAGTCCAACCTAGCAGTTATATCTCCAAATATTTACCCAAGAGAATTAAAACATATGTCTACACAAAAATTTATACACAAATATTTATATTAGCTTTATTTGTAATAGCACAAAACTGGAAGCAACCCAAACATCTTTCAACATGTCAGTGGGAAAATTGTGACATATATATATAGCATATATATGACACACACTGGAATACTACTATACAGTAATAAAATGGACAGAGATACTGCTATACAAAATAACAAGGTTATATATCAAAAATTTCTGAGTGAAAGAAGCCAGACACAAAAAACTACATACAATATTATTCCATTTGTCAGATAATGGAGAATAGGTAAATCTCATTTATAGTAAGAGAAAGCAGATCAGTGCTTGCCTGGTGCCACAGGTGTGGTGATTAATGCTAAGAGGCACAAGGGAGCTTTTAGGGTGATGAAAGTGTTCTATTCTTGATAGTGATGGTGGTTATACATATGTATACATTTAGCAACATTCATGAAACTGTACACTTAAAATAGGTGCATTTTATTACAGCAAATTGTAGCTCAATGTACCTGACTTTAAACAAAGGCAGTAGATCTAGAGAGAGGATACTAGACTGAATGATAAATGTTAGACTCCAGATTAAAAAGATAAAGTCTGAGGGAAAATAAGACCAAAGGTTTTAAAATTTGAAAATCAGAAGTAGGCTGAACATATACTTAAAAAAGAAAAGGAAAAAAAAAAAAACCTCAGTATTTTAAGAGAAAGTATCTATCATAGATTGAATGTTTTTGCTTCCCCCAAAATTAATATGCTGAAGCCCTAAACCCCCGTGTGGGTGTGTCTTGAGATGGGGCCTCTAAGGAAGCAATTATGGTTAAAGGAGATCCTAGGGTGGGGCCCTGACTTGATAAGGATAGTCCTTATAAGAGATACCAGAGAGCATACATTCATATTCTCTCTCTCTCTCTCCTCACACATGCATCAAGGAAAGGCTATGTGAGGACAAAGTGAGAAGGCAGCTATCTACATGCCAGGCCAGAAGCCAAATTTTCCAGCCTCTTCATCATGAATGTCTAGTCTCCAGACTGTGAGAAAATAAATTGTTTTTTAAGCCATCAAGTCCATATATTTTGTTATGGCAACCCAAGATAATTAACACATATCCTTTAAACTTAAAATGGTAAGTTTAATTATGTAAAATGTTGTAACACTTCACAGAATAGATAGCAATCTTATAAAACTCAATAGTCCAAGCAGAGAGAGTTCAGAATAAAAAGAAGTAGTTTCAATAGTAGATCATGGAGAACACCTTTGTAATTTGCTGGTAGGCAGTACATCAGTATATTTTAAGATTTACTGCTATTTTTGTAGTCTTAGGTCAAGAATAGAAATCTTCTCTACCCACAAAGGCCTTGGTTCTCAGGTACTTGTCCTCTCTCTGTCTTGCAGAAGGACAGTCTTTCCATGTACATCCCTTGGCTTATCTTTTATTTCTTAACTGCCCTTTCAATATTCTGTACATGTTTGTATCACTTGTCAGTGGGTCCATGTCTTCCTTACTTCCATTATAACACGTATTAAGTTGGATGAAGAAACATAAGAGCGTATTATCACATCTTACTGTCTTATTATCACTGTCTTCATAGAACCTAGCACAGAGCTTGATGAATCACAGGGACTCTATACCTTGTAACTGAATATAATCTTCAGGTGTAATTCTCCAGTCCTAAGGTCCTTAGCACATTTATCATCCCATCCATTTCCCACAACCCTGCAGTTTGACAATAGGGAAGTAGAAAGAACTCCAGGAAAGGAGTTAGTAAACCTGAGTTTTGGTTCTGGTTCTGAGAATGACTTTTTGACCTTGTAAATTTAATTCAAGCTTCCTGTCTTTAGCATTTTCACCTACAGTATAGGGATTAAACCCAACTTCGTTATTTCAGAGCATATTGTGAGCATGAAATGAGACAATGTATGTGAAAGTGACTTCTAAACCTCCAAGTTTAATATAAATGTCAATCATCATTGTGTTTACCTTGCTATTATCAGACCACATAGATTGCATCTGCCTCTGGGCCTAATATAAAGCATTTACTCAGTTATATTCCCACTACCAAAAATGATTTTGGAAAGGAGGGGGAATTGAGATCTCCTTCATCCACTCTTTAAATAGTTGGTATATCAATGAATTAATGGTTTGTTGTTTTTAAGACACATCAAGAAAAATTAGGGTTATGACTATTCTTAACCTTGATTGATTCTAGAAAAACAAATCAATATTTTCTTATTTTCAATCAGCCCAGCCACACATAAAGAATTTTATTTATATTTTGGAATACTTTCATTTAATATAATTCAAATGTATTAATTGACATATTAAGATTATGTAAATTGTATTAATATAAGCTATTTCTCATCATTTACCTAGAATTAGAAAACAAAATTATATAAAAATATAAAAATGTAGTCATGCAAATATAATAACTACATTTTATGTGCTATCATATCAAAAATTCAGGCTTTGCCTTCCTGCTAAATTTAGGAACAAGACAGGATGCCCAGTCTTACCACTTCTATTCAACATAGTATTTGAATTCCTAGCCACAGCAATCATACAAGAAAAAGAAATAAAAGGTATCCAAATTGGAAAGGGAAGAGGTAAAATTGTCATTATTTTCAGATGACATGATATTCTACACAGAGAACCCTAAAGACTCCACACAAAAGCTATTAGAACTAATAAAAGAATTCAGCAAGGTAACAGGATACAAGGTTAATATACAGAAATCTGTTGTATTTCTTTACATGAACAATGAAATATCAGAAAGAGGAAGTATAAAAACAGTCCTGTTTAAAATTATATCAAAAAATAAAATACCTAGAAATAAACTTACCAAGGAGCTGAAAGACCTGTACTATACGCCGAAAACTATAAAACATTGATAAAGGAAACTGAAGATGTAAATAAATGGAAAGATATTCCATGCTCTTGGAATGGAAGAATTAATATTGTTAAAATGGCCATACTACCCAAAGCAATCTATAGATTTAATGTCATCCCTATTAAAATATCCATGACATTTTTCACAGAACTAGAACAAATAATCCTAAAATTTATATGGAACCACAGAACACCCAGAATTGCCCAAGCAATCCTGAAGAAAAAGAACAGAGCTGGAGGTATAACCCTCCCAGACTTCAGACAATACTACAAAGCTACAGCAATCAAAGCAGTGTGGTATTGGCACACACACACACACAAAAGGACATGTAGATCGATGGAACAGAATAGAGAGCCCAGAAATAAACCCAAACACCTACAGTCAATTAATCTATGACCAAGGAGGCAAGAATATACAATGGAGAAAAGACAGTCTCTTCAGCAATTGATGTTGGGACAGCTGGACAGCTACATGTAAATCAATGAAATTAGAACACTCCCTCACACCATAGACAAAACTAAACTCAAGGGCTTCCCTGGTGGCGCAGTGGTTGAGAGTCCGCCTGCCGATGCAGGGGACATGGGTTTGTGCCCCAGTCCGGGAAGTTCCCACCTGCCGCTGAGCGGCTGGGCCCGTGAGCCATGGCCTCTGA
Source organism: Delphinus delphis (assembly GCF_949987515.2). Taxonomy (NCBI): domain Eukaryota; kingdom Metazoa; phylum Chordata; class Mammalia; order Artiodactyla; family Delphinidae; genus Delphinus; species Delphinus delphis. The sequence goes on from NC_082686.1 coordinate 61,238,503, forward strand.
GCCTGCGCGTCCAGAGCCTGTGCTCTGCCACAGGAGAGGCCACAACAGTGAGAGGCCCCTGTACCGCAAAAAAAAAACAAAAAAAAACTAAACTCAAAATAGCTTAAAGACTTAAATATAAGATATGACACCATAAAACTCCTAGAAGAGAATGTAGGCAAAACATTCTTTGACATAAATTGTAGCAATATTTTCTTAGCTCAGTCTTCCAAGGCAAAAGAAATAAAAGCAAAAATAAACAAATGGGACCTAATCAAACTTAAAAACTTTCGCACAGCAAAGGAAACCATCAACAAAATGAAAAAAACAACCTATGGAATGGGAGAAAATATTTGTAAATTATGTGACCAGTCACTGGGTTAGCATCCAAAATATACAAACAGCTGATACAACTCAATATCAAAAAAACAACCCAATCAAAAAGTGGGCAGAAGACCTGAATAGATGATATTTTTCCAAAGAAGACATACGGATGGCCGACAGTCACATGAAAAGATGCTCAATGTTGCTAATTATTAGAGAAATGCAATTCAAAACCACAGTGAGGTTTCACCTCACACCAATCAGAATGGCTGTCATCAAAAATCTACAAATAATAAATGCTGGAGAAGGTGTGGAGAAAAGGGAACCCTCATACGCTATTGGTGGGAATATAAATTGGTGCAGCCATATGGAAAATAGTATGGAGGGTCCTCAAAGATCTAAAAATAGAGCTACCATATGATCCAGCAATCCCACTCCTGGACATATATCCAGAAAAGACAAAAATTCTAATTCAAAAAGATACATGCACCCCAATGTTCATAGCAGCACTATTTACAATAGCCAAGACATGGAAACAACCCAAGTACCAATCAACAGATGATTGGTTTAAGAAGATGTCACACACACACACACACACACACACACACACACACACACACACAAAATGGAATATTAGTCATAAAAAAGAATGAAATATTGGCATTTGCACAACATGGATGGAACTAGAGAATATCATACTAAGTGAAATAAGTCAGACAGAAAATGACAAATATTATATGATATCACTTATATGTAGAATCTAAAAAACAATACAAATGAATCTATATATAAAACAGAAACAGACTCACAGACATAGAAAACAAACTTATTGTTACCAGAGGGGAAAGGAAGGAGGGGGGCATAAATTAGGAGGATGGGATTAACAGATACAAACTACTATACATAAAATAAATAAGCAACAAGGATTTACTGTATAATGCAGAAATCTATATTCAATATCTTATAATAACTTAAAATGGAAAATAATCTGAAAAAATTATATATATATGTATGTATAACTGAATTACTTTGATGTATACCTGAAACTAACACAATATTATAAATCAATTATACTTCAATTAAAAATACTTCAGGCTTTGTAGTGTATATCCTTTTTCTGAAAGATGCAATAAGCATAATGCAGCACTAAAGGAGTATATTAAATGTTTGTTTACCAGGAAATACCCATTTATTTGGAGATAAGGTTATGGTGAAACCACATATGATCAAAATTTGTAGAACAGCATCCATGAAACCAAACAGTGATGGAAAAAAACTTTTGAAAATATATGCATCATTTGCCAATTTTTTTATCTTAGCTTTTCAACTTGTTTTTCAGCTTATATGCAATTATTTCTGCTCAGTGGCATGATCATTTTCCCCATGAAGTGTATGATATTTTCATAAAATGAAGTAGTCACTGACAAATTTATTTTCAGTCTCTTCATTAAAATTTATGCTCTCTGTATTTATTGCATAGGTAAGGCACTATGGCATCATCAACAACTGGTCACTTGTAGGCCACTCAATGAATGCCAAATACCCACAGCATTTTATTTAATTATTAACATGTCATGAATTTTTTAAATGGGAAACTTAAAAAAAACTTTTAGAACAGTCCCATTGTTTGTGTGACATAAAGGAAAATGTGTACCATGTTCTTGGTGAAAACTTAGTTGCTCAGAAATACATAAAATATACAGTATGGGCACAAACTAGAAAGTAATCATGTTTACTGATTGGGAGACTACAGAGAAATTGACTCTGGAGCTGGATATTAAAAAAAAAAAAAAGAGTATGACTTTCCAGGAATATAAGGAATGGAATGCCTTCTTTAAGAGAAAATAAATGAGGATGTTGAAGTGGTGAGAGAGAAGGTTAGGTAAGCAAAGTCTAGAGGGCTGATTGACAAGTTTGGACTTAAATCTGTAGGCAAAAGGAAAATGTCAAGTTTTGTTATTTTTTTTTAAAGTAAAAATTTTATTGAGATATAATTCACATGCCATAAAATTCACCTTTTAGTGTACAATGGAATGACTTTTAGTATATTCATGGAGTTGTACAATGATCACCATAATCTAATTTCAGAACATTTTCATTATCCCAAAAAAAACTCTATACCCATGAGTAATCAGTCATACACTCTTCTCTCCAGCCCCCAGCAACCAATAATCTACCTCTGTCCACATGAATTTGCCTTTTCTGGAAACTTTATGTAAATGGACCCATATAATGTGTGGTGTTTTCTAACTGGCTTCTTTCACTTAGCATAATGTTTTCAGGATTCATTCATGTTGTATGTAGCATGTAGCAATACTCCATTACTTTTGATGGCTGAATAATATTCCATTCTGTGGATATACTACATTTTGTTTATCCATTTATCAGTTGATGGGCATTTGGATTGTTTTCACTTTTTGGCTGCTATGAACATTTTGGTACAAATTTTGTATGAATGTATATTTTCATTTCTCTTAGGGTATACCTAGTAGTGGAATTCCTGGGTTATGTGGTAACTTTATGTTTCATTTTTTGAGGAACTGCTACAGTGTTTTCCAAAGTGGTTGTACCATTTTGTATTCTTACCAGCATGTATGAGGGTTCCAATTTCTCCACATCCTTGGCAATACTTGTTATTGTCTTTTTTTATTTTAGTTATTCTAGTGAGTGTGAAGTGGTATTTCATGTGGTTTTGATTTCCATTTCCCTGATGACTACTGATCTTGAGCTTTTCATGTGCTTACTGGTCATTTATATGTCATTAGTGTATCTCTTCAAATTCTTTCCCATTTGTTTTAGTCTGTGAGGGCTACCATAATAAAATGCCACACACTGGGTGGCTTAAACAACAGAAATTTATTTTCTCACATTTCTGGAGGCTGAAATTAGGGTGTCTGCAGGTTTGGTTTCTCCTGTGGCCTCTCTCCTTAGCTTACAGATGACCTCCTTATCACTGTGTCTTCACATGACCTTTTTTCTGCACATGTACCTCAAAACTCTTCTCATAAACACACCAGCCATATTGGATTAGGGCCCTACACTTATGACTTTATTTAGCCACAGTTACTTCCATAAAGGCCTCTTTCCCAGTCACGTTGGAATTAGGGCTTCAACATATGAATTATGGGAGGCACAGTTCACTTTGTAACACCACCTTTAAATTGGGTTATATGACTTTTAATTGTTGAGTTATAGGAGTTCTCTATGTATTCTGAATACAAATGTCTTATCAATATATAGACTTATGAATATTTTCTTCATGATTTTTTTTACTTACTTGATGGTGTTCTTTGAAAGAAAATGTTTTCAATTTTGATGAAATCCAATTTATCTGTTTTTCTCTTTCATCATCTGTGCATTAGGCACCATATCTAAGAAATTATTGCCTAAACTAAGGTCACAAATATTTGCTCCTATGTTTTCTCCTAGGAATTTTATAGTTTTACATTTTATATTTAGATCTTTGATCTACTTTGAGTTAATTTTTATATATGGAATGCATTAAGGTTCCAAAATTATTCTTTGGCATGTAGATATCCAGTTCTCCTAGTACCATTTATTGAAGACTATTCTTTTCCTATTGGATTATCTTGTTACCCCTGCTGAAGATAAATTAATAATAATTGATAATGTAAACATTTATTTCTGGAATGTGAATTATATTCCATTGATTTATATATCTCACCTATACCAATACCACCTTATCTTGATTACTATAGCTTTGTAGAAAGTTTTGAAACTGGAACGTTTGAGTCCTCCAACTTTGCATTTCCATATGAATTTTAGGACCATCAGGACAGCTACATTTTTATAAGCATTGTGTTGAATCTGTAGATCAGTTTTGGAAGTATTACTTTCTTAACATATCTTCCAACCCATGAATATAGGATATCTATACATTTATTTAAGTTCTTCTTTAATTTCTTTCAACAACATTTTGTAGCTTTCAGTGTACAAATATTGCACTTCCAGGGTTAAATTTATTCCCAAGTATTTTATTCTTTTTGATACCATTGTAAAAAATAGTTTTCTTAATTTCACTTTCTGATAGTTCATTGCTAAAAAACAAAACAACTGATTTTTATGTTAATCTTTATCTTGCAACATTGCTGAAATCATTTGTTAGTTCTAATATTTTTTTTTGTTTAATATTGCAGATTTTCTATATATTAGATCACATCACTACACATAGAGATAGTTTTAATTCTTCCTTTCCAGTCTGGATCCCTCTTATTTCCTTTTCTTGCCTAGTTTTCCTGGGTAGAACCTCCAGTACAATGTTGCCTAATAGAAGTAAGAGTGTATAGCCTTGTCTTCTTTCTTATATTAGGCTGAAAACATTCAGTCTTTCACCATTAAGTATAATATTAGCTGTGGGTTTTTTATAGCTGTCTTTTAATTTTTGTAAGAATCTTTTTTAAAAAATAAATTTATTTTTTATTATTTATTTTTGGCGGAGTTGGGTCTTTGTTGCTGGCATGGGTTTTCTCTAGTTGTGGAGAGTGGGGGCTACTCTTTGTTGCAGTGCTCAGGCTTCTCACTGTGGTGGCTTTTCTTGTTGCGGAGCACGGGCTCTAGGCGTGCAGGCTTTAGTAGTTGTGGCACACGGGCTTGGTTGCTCCGCAGCATGTGGGATCTTCCCGGCCCAGGGCTTGAACCCGTATCCCCTCCATTGGCTGGTGGATTCTTAACCACTGTGCCACCAAGGAAGCCCCTATAGCTGTCTTTTATCAGGTTGAGAAAGTTCCCTTGTATTCCTAGTTTAAGTATTTTTATTATGAAAGTTGTTGAACTTTGTCAAATCATATGATTTTTGCCGTTTTTTCTATTAATGTCGTGTATTGATTTATTTTCATATGTTATAGCAACCTTGCATTTCTAGTGTAAATATACCTTGTTTGTGGTATATAATACTATTTACATGTTATTGGATTCAGTTTCCTAGTGTTTTGTTAAGGACTTTTGCATCTATATTTATATGGGATATTGGTCTGTACATACTTTTCTTGTGATATCTTTGGTTTCGGTGTCAAGGTAATACTGGCCTCATAGAAGATGCTGAGGGATTGTAAACAAGAGAACGGCAGTAAAACTTAACTTGGCAAGGAATAAAATAATTTTTCAGGTAGCTCACTCCAGAGCATGGTGAATGGATTGGAAGATGTGAGGATGGGAGGGGTAGAGTTTGGAGTCTTGGAGACCAGTAAGAAGGTAATGAAATGACGTAAATTGGAAATGATGAGGTTCTGAATCAAGGTTGTGGGCATGAGGATTGAAAGGAAGTGCTAAAAACAAAATATATTGAGGAGGTATATGAGAAATCTCATTTCTATATTCTCTACCTATATTTTCTTGGTGTTCAGTGGATAAGTATACAGGCCCTTGGGGTTCTTTCATTTTATTTCTGCTGACACTGCCGCTCTCCCTTTCTTTATCACACAAGTATTGGGAAAACAATTCTCTGCTTTTATATAGCTGAGATCAGATGAATTTTAGAAAAGGAACTTTGCTAAAGGACCCATGGAGAAACAAAAGAGAAACAGGAAAAGAAAGCGTGCAACACACTCAAATGTGCCTCAAAACACCATCAGACAAACATAATATAGGTTTCTGACATTCCAATAGCTCATTCTTGCCCAGTTAGCAAGCCCAATTCTAATCTATATCCTATACAAGGGCCAAATTTAGAGAATCCTCTTTTTGTTTCCCTCCCATGCCCCCTCTACCAGAGTCCATGTTCAGACAGAACAGATTATCTGTAAAATTCAATGGAAAAAGTCAACAGTATTACAGGTACTTGAGTCATCCTTGGTAAAACAATCACACTTTCCTTAAGAATCCATCATCATAAAAATAAATTGGGAAAAGAGATTCACTTTTTTTCCTCCCATAAAGGATGAGGTCACTAAGGAACTTTTTTCTTTCCTCTGTGGCAGAGCTCATCCTTAGACATTCAGTATCTTGGTAGAAATATCAATTTCTCACTTGTGTCTCTCAAAGGGCAGATGGAGCATCTACTCATCCATTCATTAAACTAACTTTTTCTGACAGCTCACTATGCATCTGTCAGTAACTTACCAGGCCCTAGGTTCACAGCAATGAAAAGGTCCATCCATTGTCCCCAAGAGGCAGGAGTTGAGGGGAGCAGGGCAAACACCTAAAGAACCATTTGTAGTACAACATTATGAGAACACTGATAAAAGTTAGCAGAGAGAGCACACAAGAACAACATCTCAGTTGTGTATGATGCAAAGAAAGGGTGTCTGGGAAGCCTTTTTGGAAGTAGTGATTTGTGCTTGAACAATGAGTATTTGTTAGCCAGGAGAGGAAAAAAAGGATATTGATGTCAAGGAAAGGCATTGAAGCAAAAAATAAAAAAACTGTCTGGATTTTATATATATCTGCTTTCAGGACACAGTAAAGTTCTCCTAGATGTTCCCCAAATAGTAAATCCAACTGGTCTTCTGATAGAACGACCGAATGAGGCTCACAGATTGCTTCTAAACTCGTACACAAGTTGCTTTATCTATCTAAGCCTTAATTATTTTACTTTTAAAAAGCAGAAGCTGTATTCTTAATGAACTTTACTGTTCTAACATTATATGCTCTCGTCAGAAGAGTATTTTTGTCTCTAAACAGATAGTAGAGATATCCAGAAGGGACTTTTTGGAGTGTAATTGGAATCCTGGGATGGTTGGAGAGATTTGGTGTGGGGCAACTGAGAGGACTGGAATTGTATGTAGATTGAAAGGCAGTGCTGTGGCTTCATTTGGGAGTGGATCAGAGGAGGGAAAGAAGGTAGAGATGGTTGTAATGCACTTGGATTGTAGGAGATTCAGGAAAGATCCACTTCTATTTGCTGTACACATAGTTTTGTGTGTGTGTGTGTGTGTGTGTGTATCATTCTGAAATTCATAAAGTGTGATCTTGTATAGCAGCAGTGTGCTGTGTGCATCTACTTAAAGGACCTATGGCCCAGGGATGAATGAATGAATGAATGTATGAATTTCTCTCTTTCTTCCTTTTTTTTCCTTCTCTTCCTCCCTTCCCTTCTTTTTCACTTGTTCAGAAGGATTTCCTAATCTTGTCACTTTTCCAGAAAGAAAATGCTAAAAATACTAACTGAAGAGATGTCATTGTTGAGGACGATCCCTTTATTAAAGTGTAGTAAATACCGGAAACACAAGCTAGTGTCCTCTGGGCTGAATACTAGACATGTGTGGTCCATAAAACATGTTTAAAGATCACAAGCCGTAATTTAAAACTAAGATTTCACATACAAATTTGAATTCCTAGCTTCTCTTATAAAGTCATAAGACTTGATAGCATTGGAACACTAATCTTAATGACAGCAATTAGATGGACTTGAGTAGTATTTGCCCCCTTTACATGGGGTATGTGCTTCTAACTTAAATGCTTTGTGTCTCAGTTTTCCTACCTTTAAATTGGGGGATAGTAAGGGAACCTCGTGGTTTGGAGGGTTAAATAAATTAATATGTGTAAAACTCTTCAACTTATGCCTGGTACAGAATAACTGCTATATCAGTGTTTGCTGTGATTATGATTATTATTCCTTCCCAATTAAACATAGCCTTTACCACTTGCTATTGTCTTCCATCCATCCTGAGCTACTCATTTATGTTTCCTGCCTGGCTCCTATAAACATTTGTGTTTTGATCTCTGCTGTAGGCTTTTCACATTTGTGGACTTGACATTTGTGATTTTAACCACTGTAAAGCCACCCAAATATCCATGACTCATTGAGAATTGTGATTTTGTTGAAGCAAAAATTAGACTCACTCATCTTAAAGGCCTGGTCAGCAAAAGCAAACCACTTAGATTCTGAGTGGGCCTGGCTCAGCATCCACTTTTCATGTGGTGCTGTTGGACTCCTGTTGTATGCAGTAACTCTCCTGAGGGGCTACCTAAAGGGGAACATCTATTGTAGTGTTCATTTGGCCATCAACACATGCCTTCTGTGCCCCTCAAGAGAGTGCCTTTTCCACTGTGATGCAATGTTAGCCCTGCTTCCGTAATAAAATATTATTCTACGGCTCAAAGGGTTGGAACACTTGAAAAATAAAGTTCTGAATACAATTGTGAATCATTTCTATGAGAAGAAAAAGAAGGGATGTAGTTAGAAACGAATTGGCTGCACAGAGAGCACCTGCCAACTCAGCTTTTTTAATGAACCCACAATCATGATGGCAAGACGAGCATCAACAATGGATCCAAAAAGCGGTGTCAGATACCTGGATAAATAGTTGAAGAAAGCAAAAAGCCAGCAGGAGCTCACTTTTGAAAGAAAAAAAGACAACTAAGAATAATAAAGGACCTTGGGTTGAAAGAAGAAGAAAAAATACAGGCAAGGCCTGCAGCTGCAGAAAGATAAATGTGAAACTAAGAGATAATGGAAAAATAGAGAGAAGGCAGAACTTTCTGACTCAGATCTTGTGATCATCTTTTCTGGTAACCAGAGGTGTCCAACAATGGAATAAGTTGCCTGGTAAAGTTGTAATTTTTTTAGACATTGAAAGGGTTCAAGCAATGGCTGGAAAATCACTGGTCAGGGTGCAGAGCCATCAGGCTCTGGCTCCCAGAGATTCCTCTGCTCAGGTGGACTAGGGACATGAGTTCTACAGAAAGGTCCTGAATCCCTCTCCTGCACTAAGGAAGTACCACTAGGACAGACCCTACTCTCTCAGTTCATTGCTTGCTACCTCATTTCTGATTCTCTTCCCAGCTCCTTTGGATTGGTGTTTTATTTGATTGGCTCTTAGTTTGATTCCACTTTTTTTTTAAAGTCTCTTAAGCATATTTTACCCACCTGAAGTTCAGCCCAGTCTCCGGACCCTTTCCTGTCGCTTGAAACTGCTAGTTTAAGGAGAAAAATGAGAGAATATGTTATCATAAATCTAGTGGCCAAATGAAGGAATCTAATTTTTTTCTTCATTTTTATGAGCCTATTTTTCTTTCCTGTTTTATGAAATTGCACTGTGAGTAGGATATTTGGCAAAATTGCCTGTGTAGATCAGTTCACGTATTTGGAAGATGATTGTATGATTTTACAGCATTTGGAGAAACAGACAGTCACATTTTCCTAATAAGGGCTAGGGAGAGAAGAAAGTGACTACATAAATTGCAAAAAGAGGTGGGAAAGTTATTTTTGTCTTATCCCTTTCTCCTTCTACTAGAGTTAAGTTTTTTCCTGTTTGTAAGAAGGCATGCTGCTCTGCCTCCACTCCCGTGACAGGTCTTCAAAGGCCAGAAATGACCCTTCCATCTGACCATAGCATTATGCTATAGCTGCATTCAGGAGTCCTCATGGTGCTGCTGTTACATTCCTCTTTGGCTTTGCGGGCTGAACTGGAGTGCAGAGTGGCAATTGGCCCTTAGCTAAATATAGCTGTGGATATTGCTTGCCCAGCTCTCGGCTATCTTAATAGGGATTGTTGCTTGGTCACAAGAGTATAATTAATGTGCCTCTCTTCCCAGGTGACAGAAGTTACCTTTAAAGAATTGGCTAAGCATGTTCCTTCTGTAAGTTCCAATTCCCCCATCAGAAAATTATGAAATTTAATAAAAATATTGCAATGATCATAGTAGGTTATTTGTTATATGTGTGCTTTCAAGATACAGAGAAATATTGCTGAAATTGCACACTGGGGAAGAGGGGTGGCAGTATGGATGGAGGTGGAGAAAACACAGAGCAAAGTTCTTTCTTGTCCTAAAAAAAAATAGAAAATATTTCTAGGGCATGGTGTTCCATAGAACACGCTGAATGGACAGTCTTGTGAAACCTAGAGGCAAACAGTGGAGTTTTGCCCCACTGAGTTGCCATTATGGATAATCTCTCTCTCTCTCTTTCCCCACCAGGTATCCTTGTCTCCTTCTCTGTTTTTGAACCTCTATTACTATCTACTTCTTGGACTCTGCTTGTTTCTCTTTTTCTTCCTTCCTCCTGTATCCTATAACTTAACTCCTATGCTTCAGTTCGTCTCTCTTTCATTCATTTATATACTGGGACCACTTCTTCTCTCTTCCCTGTGTATATGGCCACCCCCACCTGTCCTCAGGCATTGACTCATGGTGTTGACATCCTTTCCCACACACCTATGCCCACACACTTCCTGTACTTCATGGCTTCAATCGTTCCTTTGTTGGTGTCCTCCTTTGCCAGCACTGACTCAGTGGGGCTTCCTCTGCAATTCTGTGTTGGTGTCTGTTTGGATCAATGTCATTTTAGTCTGACATGCAAATAAAGCACCACTCAAAGTTGTTCCTACAGAGCAGAAAGCATGGGAAATGATCTGGGGAATGACAGGCAATGCCATCTGACTGTAAACTCAGTAACATGACTTTTGAACCTCACTCTTCTTAATGAGTCCTTGCACACGTAATCTTTTTAATGAGCTCTAGGTCTTTCCCCACATTAAATGTTTCAGTTCAGGAATTTTTAGTTTTTGTTTACTATTTGGTATTGTTTGTAAAAATATCTACCTTCTTAAAATTTCATTTTATTTGATGGTCTATTCATTTACTTTTTTAAAAAGACTTTATTTTTAAAGTAGCAGTTTTAGGTTCACAACAAAATTAAGAGAAAGGACCTGAGGTTTCCCATTACCCCCTGCTCTCACACATGTTTAGCTTCCCCCATTATCAACATCCTCTGTCAAATATCTAACCTTTTTAAGCTTCTAGTTGTATGATTTTTTTTCCAATTTGTTATGGCATTTATCTTCCAACCTAAAACCTTCTCCAGAAGGAGTTAGTTCCCTTTGTTTCTGTTCTACCATGGCAATTTGTCTATGTTTCCATTGTGCCATGTCTCATGCTGTATTATAATTATATGTTTACATGCATCACTTTCTCTTGAGGACAATTTTTTTTTAATTTTCTTTCTTGCTTCTTGCCAAGAAGATTGTATAGCAGCTACAGCGCTGACCTTTCTAAACGTGTGGCAGAATATGGTCATGCCTGTTCTCAGAAAGCACCTAAATTAACAGAAATGGAAAAATCTTAGATCCTACAATGCAGGGTCAGATAATAAGAGTTGCATAATCTGAGGTGGAGGTTCAGAAATAAAGGGATCTCACAATCAAAAATTTAAGTACCCAGAACCCTTAAAATGAGTCTGTATAATGCTGCTTTGCTAAGGAGCACAACTTTGTTCTATATGGAAGCATATGTTATATCTGTGCACCTTCATGCCACTCCCACAGGGGATAGAAAAAATCTTGGGAAACTCCTTTTCAGATACTCTGCTCTGGCTGGTTCCTTTCCCCATGCTGACTGCCTGTCAGCACCACCACCCTAGGTATCCTACCTCCAAGAAACAGAAGGGTGCCCAGGGAGCTTTGTTCACTCTGATATAACTCTTTGTCTCTGTGGTTCTCCTATCATTTTGATGTTTGAGAAAGTTTGGACATAGAATTGGCCAATGTCCATGAGTTTTTTCCTCAATTCCTCAAATCTAGTCCTTATCTTTTTAGATCTGGACCTTAGATAGAATTTAGTGAATGAATTTGCTACAAAATCATAGTTTGATATTTTAATTCCCATCATATTCACAGGTTCTGCCTCCACTCAAGGGGAGGGAATTATACAGGGAGTACACACCAAGGTGTGGGAATTTGGTGGGCCATTTTAGAATTCTGCCCACTACAATAAGCAAAGGAAAAATAAACTTGTGTTACAATTTCTATATTAAGATTCTTTTGACTGCAAGTAGCTATATCAATTCTAAATAACTTAGGCTAAAAAAGAATTAATTGGACATATGCTAGACAATCTTGCAGATTCCAAGGAAGAACTGGGCAACCAGCCATTGGGAGTAGGTTCTGGGAAAGTCCTAGAGACCTCAGTTAGTGGACCAATTCTTCAATGAACAAAAGTAATTGTGCCTCTTAGTTTGAAAGTATAGTAAATTCCTGGGAGAAAATTTGGGGATAGGTGCCCACCCTAAATCAGTCAAATACAACTTGGGATAGGGTCTCATAGTATACACATAGTTATGGAACCCACTCCTCTATACTGGGAATAGTTATCAGAGAAAGACTAATCACTGTGAACTATTCAACTACCCCAGTGGGAGTCTATGCCACAGTGAGGCAAAATGATGCAGTGTTGATGACATATATCAATAAGTTTTGTATAGCTAGCGTGAAAAATGTCAGCCAGATAGAAATGATTAAAGTGTTATGTTAAGTTATATTAAAATACTTAAATTTTCAGTGTTATAAATTTGTCTATTTTGATTAAACTGTTGCATTTTAACTGATGCAATTTAAAGAGCATTAAACCACAGGCTGTATAGTTTAACTATTTTCAATAGTTTTTAAATGTTTCCAATAAGTAGGATATCTACCCTTCCTGCCTTGGAAATTTGGAAGTAAGTGGGAAATAATCCCTGTTCCCCAGATATTCCCACACCATGTCTCACTTGTGAGATGGACAGGTAGGGTTAGACTGGGTGGAAGTAATTTGAGAAAAGTTTTGGCATTGTATGCTAACTACACCTGTCACTGGAAGACCCCTTCTGCCACCATACTTCAGCCTTTGACATAGGTGTGTTCGACATTGCAGTTTCTGATGTTCATAAGCAATACTGAAAAAATTATATATATTTTACTTTTGCTGAGGCATGAATTGGAGCCATGTGTACTGGGAGACTGAGGTGGAGTAGTGAGACTCTTTGCCAGTGAGTGAGCGCTGCTGACCACACAGACCCTGATACATTTATTTAAACATTTATTTTGTCCCTACTACTGTTGTACATTTTATAAGATGAGAGGAATTAATTGCAATAGTGGTGTTCACCTTGGTTTCATTAAATTTCCAAGGTGTGTTTGTTTTTTAATATAATGATTTTATGTGCAGTTTAATATATATTTATATAATACTTAACAGATTATAAAGCACTTTTCTATATACTATCTCTCTTGATTCTCACATAACCCCTTAAGGCAGTCAGGTAAACCCTATTCAGAGGGAAGAAGTCAGAGGGCATTGGAACTGAATGTTAGATTCTGGAACAGGATCCCTTGTCTTTTGACTTCTACCCCTGTGCCTTTTCAATAAAAAGCTGCCTTTGTTTCTGTCTGAAATTGTGACTTCCAATGAAAATAACAAAAGCCTAGCATTAGCATACCAGTGAGGTCTCAATAAATATTCAGTGTGACTAGATGGCCATTCTTTTTTTTTCTCAACTGAGAGTCCAGGAATCTCTTAGTTAAATGTGGAATCATCCTAGTAATGTTTTTTCTCTTTGGGCTTTGTTCCTAGAAGCTCTTTGAAGCACAAACAAAATAGGCTCATCCATTATAATTATTATTTATTTTTTAACATCTTTATTGGAGTATAATTGCTTTACATTGTTGTGTTAGTTTCTGCTGTATAACAAAGTGAATCAGCTATACATATACATATATCTCCTCCCTCTTGCATCTCCTCCCTCTTGCATCTCCCTCACACCCTCCCTATCACACCCCTCTAGGTAGTCACAAAGCACTGAGCTGATCTCCCTGTGCTATGCGGCTACTTCCCACTAGCTATCTGTTTTACAATGGGTAGTGTATATATGTCCATGCCACTCTCTCACTTCTTCCCAGTTTACCCTTCCCCACCCCATGTCCTCAAGTCCATTCTCTATGTCTGCATCTTTATTCCTGTCCTGCCCCTAGGTTCTTCAGAACCTTTTATTTTCAATTCCATATATATGTGTTAGCATACGGTATTTGTTTTTCTCTTTCTGACTTACTTCACTCTGTATGACAGACTCTAGGTCCATCCACCTCATTACAAATAACTCAGTTTCATTTCTTTTTATGGCTGAATAATATTCCATTGTATATATGTGCCACATCTTCTTTATCCATTTATCTGTTGATGGACACTTAGGTTGCTTCCATGTCCTGGCTATTGTAACTAGAACTGCAATGAATATTGGGGTGCATGTGTCTTTTTGAATTATGGTTTTCTCAGGGTATATGCCCAGTAGTGGTGTTGCTGGCTCATATGGTAGTCCTATTTTTAGTTTTTTAAGGAACGTCCATACTGTTCTCCATAGTGGCTGTATCAGTTAACATTCCCACCAGCAGTGCAAGAGGGTTCCCTTTTCTCCACACCCTCTCCAGCATTTATTGTTTGTAGATTTTTTATTTTATTTTTTATTTTTTGGCGGTACGCGGGCCTCTCACTGTTGCGGCCCCTCCCGTTGCGGAGCACAGGCTCCGGACGCGCAGGCTCAGCGGCCATGGTTCATGGGCCCAGCCGCTCCGCGGTATGTGGGATCCTCCCAGACCGGGGCACGAACCCGCGTCTCCTGCATCGGCAGGCGGACTCTCAACCACTGCGCCACCAGGGGAGCCCTGTAGATTTTTTGATGATGGCCATTCTGACTGGTGTGAGGTGATACCTCATTGTAGTTTTGATTTGCATTTCTCTAATGATCAGTGATGTTGAGAATCCTTTCATGTGTTTGATGGAAATCTGTATATCTTCTTTGGAGAAATATCTATTTAGATCTTCTGCCCATTTTTTGGATTGGGTTGTTTGTTTTTCTGATATTGAGCTGCACGAGCTGCTTGTATATTTTGGAGATTAATCCTTTGTCAGTTGCTTCATTTGCAAATATTTTCTCCCATTCTGAGGGTTGTCTTTTGGTCTTGTTTATGGTTTCCTTTGCTGTGCAAAAGCTTTTAAGTTTCATTAGGTCCCATTTGTTTATTCTTGTTTTTATTTCCCTTTCTCTAGGAGGTGGGTCAAAAAGGACCTTGCTGTAATTTATGTCATAGAATGTTCTAAGGTATGTTTCCTTATTCATTTTCATTTTGGTTGATCTGTCCATTGGTGAAAGTGGGGTTTTAAAGTCCCCTACTGTGACTGTGTTACTGTCGATTTCTCCTTTTATGGCTATTAGCATTTACCTTATGCATTGAGGTGTTCCTATGTTGGGTGCATAAATATTTACAATTGTTATATCTTCTTCTTGGATTGATCCCTTGATCATTATGTAGTGTCCTCCTTTGTCTCTTGTAATAGTCTTTAAAGTCTATTTTGTCTGATATGAGAATTGCTACTTCAGATTTCGTTTGATTTCCATTTGCATGGAATATCTTTTTCCATCCCCTCACTTTCAGTCTGGATGTGTCCCTAGGTCTGAAGTGGGTCCTTTGTAGACAGCATATGTACAGGTCTTGTTTTTGTATCCATTCAGCCAGTGTATATCTTTTGGATGGAGCATTTAATCCATTTACATTTAAGGTAATTATCAATATGTATGTTCCTACTACTAGTTTCTTAATTGTTTTGGGTTTGTTTTTGTAGGTGTTTTCCTTCTCTGTGTTCCCTGCCTAGAGAAGTTCCTTTAGCACTTGTTGTAAAGCTGGTTTGGGTGGTGCTGAATTCTCTTAAATTTTGCTTGTCTGTAAAGGTTTTAATTACTCCATCGAATCTGAATGAGATCCTTGCTGCGTAGAGTAATCTTGGTTTTAGATATTTCCCTTTTATCACTTTAAATATGTCCTGCTCCTCCCTTCTGGCTTGCAGAGTTTCTGCTGAAAGATCAGCTGTTAACCTTATGGGGATTCCCTTGTGTGTTATTTGTTGCTTTTCCCTTGCTGCTTTTAATATTTTTTCTTTTTATTTAATTTTTGATAGTTTGATTACTATGTGTCTTGGCATGTTTTTCCTTGGATTTATCCTGTATGGAACTCTCTGCGCTTCCTGGACTTGATTGACTATTTTCTTTCCCGTATTAGAGAAGTTTTCAACTATAATCTCTTCAAATAATTTCTCAGTCCCTTTCTTTTTCTCTTCTTCTGTGACCCCTGTAATTCGAATGTTGGTGCATTTAATGTTATCTCAGAGAGGTCTCTGAGATTGTCCTAAATTCTTTTCATTCTTTTTTCCTTATTCTGCTCTGCAGTAGTTATTTCCACTATTTTATCTTCTAGGTTACTTAGCGTTCTTCTGCCTCAGTTATTCTGCTATTGATTCCTTCTAGAGAATTTTTAATTTCATTTATTGTGTTGTTCATCATTGTTTGTTTGCTCTTTATTTCTTCTTGGTCCTTGTTAAACGTTTCTTGTATTTTCTCCATTCTATTTCCAAGATTTTGGATCATCTTTACTACCATTACTATGAATTCTTTTTCAGGTAGACTGCCTATTTCCTCTTCATTTGTTAGGTCTGGTGGGTTTTTACCTTGCTCCTTCATCTCCTGCGTATTTCTCTGTCTTCTCATTTTGCTTAACTTACTGTGTTTGGGGTCTCCTTTTCACAGGCAGCAGGTTTGTAGTTCCTGTTGTTTTTGGTGTCTACCCCCAGTGGCTAAGGTTGGTTCAGTGGGTTGTGTAGGCTTCCTGGTGGAGAGGACTGGTGCCTGTGTTTTGGTGGGTGAGGCTGGATCTTGTCTTTCTGCTAGGCAGGACCAAGTCCTGTGGTGTGTTTTGGAGTGTCTGTGACCTTATTATGATTTTAGGAAGCCTCTCTGCTAATAGGTGGGGTTGTATTCCTGTCTTGCTAGTTGTTTGGCATGGGGTATCCAGCACTGGAGCTTGCTGGTCGTTGAGTGGAGCTGGGTCTTAACGTTGAGACGGAGATCTGGGAGAGCTCTTGCAGATTGATATTACATGGGGCCTATTAGGGGGTCTCTGGTGGTCCAATGTCCTGAACTCAGCTCTCCCACCTCAGGGGCTCAGTCCTGACACCCGGCTGGAGCACCAAGACCCTGTCAGCCAACGGTAGTTCTGTGATCTTGGACCAGGCAGTTAACTTCTCTGTGCCTCAGATTTCCTTTCGTGCAGCACCTCCTCGCCCCACAGGCCCAGTCAGGTGTGAGGAAAGGGTTGTCACTCACAGGCTGTGCAGGGAGGAAGCCCGTGAGGCTGCTCAGGACGCTGGTACAGGACCTAACTGCGCATGCCTATAATCATTTTTTAATTTCTTTCCAATATGGGCATCAGGGAGAAAGGACACTGAGTGGTAGAAAAGAAGTGATACAGAGCTAGTGATGGGTTGGGCCTTGGGGAATCCCTGGAGTCCAACATTGCAAGACACCAGTCTTAATTAACAGAAAAGTGAATTATACACAGTCATACACACAGTTTAGTTACATCTTCTTTTCCTTTGTTAAGTTAAAAAATACTGGACATGAGTATATGTGTGTGGGGAAGTGATGGTAGTGACAAAGTGGGCTGGAAGGGGCAATGGTAGATGATGGTCTTATATTGCCTTTTTTGACCTCAACAGTCTTCTGGGCTGGTAGTTAGTCTTTTAACTCACAGCTGTGTTTTGCTAGTTGGTTGATGTGCCAGGTATCATTTTTGTAAGTGAAAAACAAAATGAAAAATAAAATGCAGCATACCTGTTTTGTATCCTTTAAAGATATAGTGATGACTTTTTAAATATAATGTTGCCCTAGGGCTCTGCATGGTCCTGAAAGTCTGCTATGTTCAAGACGTGTATAAAGCCCAAAGGCAATATTGCATGATTAAAGAAAAGATTTTTTGCCAAGGCAATAAACATATTGATGCTTTAGTGTCCTTCATATTATCAATCCTTTGTATTAACATCCTTTCCTTCACCTCCTCTCTTTACCACCTGTGATACAGGTTTTGAATCACTACTCCCGAGGTGATTTTTTGTGATTTAGTGATAGTGTATCTTTGGTAATTTTTTCCACCTCTCTCTTTAATTGTTCATTCTTTCAATTTTTGAGTCTCCCTTTTTTCTACTAGAACAACCATTTTCCCAAGGTCTATTGAAGAGAAAGATTATCTTGTTACCAAATTAGCAATAAAGTGCTAGTAATTTTAGGAAACTTTGCATTTAAAGGAGGAAGTGTAAACAACTTTTTTTTTTTTTTTTTCCCGGTACGCGGGCCTCTCACTGCTGTGGCCTCTCCCATTGCGGAGCACAGGCTCCGGACGCGCAGGCTCAGCGGCCATGGCTCATGGGCCTAGCCGCTCCGCGGCATGTGGGATCTTCCCGGACCGGAGCATGAACCCCTGTCCCCTGCATCGGCAGGCAGACTCTCAACCACTGCGCCACCAGGATAGCCCAATGTAAACAACTTTTGAATAAGGGAATTTTCTTGATCAATCAGTAGGTTTCGCAGATGAGGAAGTGGGCTAAAAACTGGTCAGGAATTAACCCAGTTAGTAAAGGATACAGGTGAGATTTGTCTTCCTCCAAAATCTGATCTAATTTTACTGCCTAGCAATGCTGAACACAAAGGAAAGAATTTCTTATAGAGGGAATTCCTAATAATGAGAATTGTGAAACTTTAAAGGATAGGGTTGTGAGGTCTTGCAAAGAACTCTCAGACCTCATTGTATTTATTTTGCTCAAGGAAAACCTTACTGCCCAGAACGAACTTTGGTAAAAAGTAAACCCTTCTTTCTTCTCTTTGTTAGGGTAGGCTCGTTCAGGGAAAAAAAAAAAAAAAGGTAGCAGTGAGTGGGAAGTAGAGCAACATCAGTTCTGTGCTGTCCTAAGCTCTTCAGTTTCTCCCTGCACACAGGTACAGATCTATGTTTACCACAGCCTGGAGAGAGTATGTCTGGTCATGCTCAGATGGGAGAGCATAAAATAATCTACCATTTATCTCTCTGAGGGTTGTAGAATCACTCTTAACCTGCCCACTAATATGGTTAGGGCCCAGTAGGGATGAGTGGTGGGGATGAAGCTATGTGTACAATGCTTAAGATGGGAAGTCTGGTATCAGTCAGACCCAAGTTTGAGGCCTAACTTTGCCATTTATCAACTATGGAACTTCAGGCAAGTTAATTACCATCTTCACTCAAGAGATGAGAATAGCATCAGGGCCTACCTACCTCCTGGGCTTGATGGGTGGATCAAATGAGATAGTGAACATAGTATGTCTAACATTTATTGAACACTTCCTCTAGGAAGAGTTCAATAAATGTAAGCAAATTTTAAAATGCTAATTTAAATAACTCCTGTATGAGTTCTATGTAATTGTCCTTTCTGTCATTGCACTAATGGTGTGGTCTGCTACTAAATGATATGCCCTGATGAAAGAGAGAAAAGAAGAAGGGATATGTGTGGGGGAGAGAAGGGTAAACCTGGCTAAATAGCCCACAGATGCTAATATAACCCGAAGCTTCGGAAAAGCCCTGGATATCCTTCTCTCAGAACATAACCTGTGAAACAAGTCCTGCTCAGCTCTGCTCTAGGAAGGCAAATGTGCCATTTCCTACAGTCCTGGCTGTGTGCTTTGTTGCAGGGTTAGCCTGGCCCCCACTTTGCTTGTCTTTGCAGGGCTTTCATTGTGTGATTCATAACTCAATATGAACCACAGATGAGGGAGGAGTGAACAGGGGAATTTTCTTTCATGTGACATAAAGTAACTGGGATCAGGGCTTCTCTACAGGAGCATTAATTACCCTTGTCAGTCTAACCAAGAACAAATTTTACTTCAACTAAAGATCATGCTATTTCATTGGCATACAGTGAATGTGCTATGAAAGCTTTGCCATTTATCCATGAGTATAATACATTTAGAGTCTCTTGTGATTTATGATTTTCCCCCTTTCTGTTTAAACTAATATGGAACCTATTAATAATAAGCACCCAATTCCAGAATGTGAGACAGAAGGAAGTTTATTGGTGACAAGACCAGGTTAGCAGTGTGAAAGTTAAGTTTTTTCAGACTTCTCAGTTCATTACTTCTCTTACCCTTTTTTCTTCACCTGTTTTTCCCTTTATTGATTGTGGAAACTAATTGAGTATTAGAATTAGAAAGAGCCCAAGAGATCATCTAATCTATATTAAGGAAAAATTGCAAAAGACTAAAATTTGATGAGCACCCTGTTTGATGCTTATCTTTGATAAGCATACTTTACAACTCTGCCAGATAAAAGTTAATTTATAAAAAACTGATAGCAATGCAAATAATACCTATTTATAGAAATGCATCTGGTAGAGTGCAGTTAATTATCACTCTATGGATATAGATCAGTTTTACTAGTTTTACATTTGTAAGTTCAGCATTCCTTACCAACTACAATTGTGTGGCACTTTGCATTCTCTTTTGAACCAGTTGTAATATCTTCTTGGGTCCTTCATCAAAATCTTGGACATGTGTTCATTTTACATATGTGCGAGTAACATGATTTTGTCTTTTTAAAAAATGATGCTTTAACACTCCAGATGATGAAAGAAAAAAAGAGAAAGGGAATTACACAAACTTTTTGTCATTGTTTGACTCAAATTCATGTCTCCTGACCTTGATTCCAGAAACTGAAATTTATACCATGAACTCTTCCCCAATCTACTTGCCTATATTCTATACTTCCTCACATTTTCTTGGTCCTTCAAAATCAGACCATGTCTCCAAAGTACAATTAATTGATAGCTTCAATATCTACTTGGTACATATGTATCATTTCCCCCCAATCAGATGTGTAGAAATTACTTTGCAAAAGGTGGTGAAGATGCTAACTATGGTATATGCTCTGAGGAGCTACTGAGATCATCTCTGCTTCCTTCTCCACACCCCTTTCCCTGACTACTCAAAATGCATCTCCTCATCTGACTCTCACTGACACTTGGGTGAGTACTAACACAGCATCATTTATTTTAACAAGGAAGTGATCCTAAATAAAACACAAATATACCTGGAGGAGTAAATATAGTATTTAATACAGATGAGTTCATTGAATTATTTCCAGTTTGAACTCTAGATGAAGGATGGTTGATAAAAAGAAGACTGGTTTAAAGGATGTGGACATTTAGTGTTTTGGGGGAGAGGCTTATTCTGTCACACTCATCATCTTATGATATCTGTTTATATAGTTTTGGTATTTGAAAGAACTGGTTCTACTCTTATGTCACTTGACTCCTTAATCATTGTGCCTCTACTTTCCATGTACTTCTCCCTTCACACAGGCTAAACTTAGTGGTGAGAGGTTTCCTAAGACTGAAGGTGATGACTTTTGGAACCTCTGAAATTTATATCTGAGAATTTCAAATTAGTTTTCGAAGTCATATTTTTCTACAGCTCTCAGGGGTTATACATTTTATACCTTTCTCTCTTTTAACCTATTCAGCATTAACACTTTCTTAAACTGATCTGTTTAACTCTGGTGCCCAGTCTTCTCCTATAAGCTTTCCTGATAGGCTTCACGATAATACGTTATCATTCCCTTAGACCCCAGGTTTTTATCTAGTCATTGAGACAGATATCTACCAGGTTACTTAAACTCAGTTATAATCGTCTCTATTCATACATGGGCAAATATTAATGAAGCTTCACATAATATGGTATTATACAACATACTACGGAGGTACTTAATTTGTACAGACACTTGCTCTCTGGATATTCTTAAACTCTAGTGAATATCTACTTTTCTATGTCTCAGGGGCATCCTTAAATTTCTTAATTAACTTCCTTCCACCTCTTCTTTCTTCCTTCCTTTTTCTTTTTTTCCTTTTCTCCCTCCTTTCTTCCTTCCTTCATTCCCTCACTAAGTACTTACTAAGTTCCCAATATGTGTCCAGCACTTTGCTAGGCACCATGGAATGTGCTATATCATGTGAATTAAACATTTTTTAGGTCAAAGTTTTAGAGGTTATATGACCTTAGAATGTACAAAAAGCCCATTTTTGCCTGGAGATGATTTTTGTTTGTTTTTGTAGGGAGACATAAATATTGTTTGAAATTTCTACCATTTAGAAAATTTAGACAGAAAGGCCAACTTTAGGTTGGGTCATGACAAAATGTAATTTTTCAGCATGGTTAATGAGCACTTTTTTTGGTATATATTTTTAAAATATCAATGACTATGAAGATAGTAATAGTTATATACATTCTGAACATTTTCTATGTCAGTCCTCAATAAGGCATTTTATATATGGTTGGCATGATCAAACTTATCCTGGGACCCAGAGATAACGTCCTTAACTAGGCAAAGGAAGTCATATGCATTGATAGAAGCAAGAAATTCAATTGGACAGGCACTTCTAAGTGATTATCTTCTAGAATTGAGAAAGAACCTCTAAAATTGATATTTAGATAAGATGTTTTTCAAGCCAGGGCTCAAACTGACCAATATCAGCTCTATTGAACTCTTACTTTTCCTTTTCCTTCTTTATTCTGGGTAATTCAACAGTACTTCAAAATTAACCTTTGGAAAACCTTCCTTGAATTTTATGTTTGTGTGAAATTCCCCTTTATTAAACTGTTTCATGTGATAAGATGTAAGAATAAGTCCTGCTGGATATGGAGAAATTGGAACCCTCACACATTGCTGGTGGGAGTGTAAAATAGTGCACTTGGAAAACAGTTTTGGCAGCTCCTTAAAATGTTAAACATAGATTTACCATATGACTCAGCAATTCCACTCCTAAGTCTAAGCCCAGAGAAGAGAAAACATATGTTCACACAAAACTCTTGTACATGAATGTTCATAGCAGCATTATTTATGATAGCCCAAAAGTAGAAACAACCCAAATATCCATCGACTGATGAATGGATACATAAAATGGAGTATATTCATGTAAGGGAATATTTTAACAATGAAAATGGAATGAATATTTGGTATGCTACTATATGAATACACCTTGAAAATATTGTACAAAGTGAAAGAAGCCAGTCACAAAAGACTGCATATTGTGTGATTCCATTTATATGAAATTTCCCAAAGAGGCAAATCCATAGAAAGAGAAAATAAATTAGTGGTTGCCCAGGGCTGGGGTTGAGGGTAAATGGGTGATTGCTAATGGGTAAGAAGTTTCTTTGGGAACTAATGAAAATGTTCTGGAATTAGATTGTGGTGATGGCTACACAATTCTGTAAATATATTAAAGCTACTAGAATTGTGTATACTTTAAATGTTTAAATGGTGAATTTTATGGTATGTGAGTTACATATCAATAGAGCTGTTAAAAAAAAATACCTTTCAGGAAAATATGCTTAAATGTAAAAAAAAATCCTATAGTACATGGATTTCCTTCTGTACCAGAGCCAAGAATAGTACCATATATGTGAGGAAACTGAATAAATATTATTGATCTGGCTAGCTGGAAGTTTAAATTTGAGCTCTTGCCAAATTCTAGGTGGTTATTTCAAGGAAAGATTGGGAGATTCAGTAAGGGCTGTGGAGAACCACTAACAGTTACTGGCTGTGACTGCTGGCTTTTGTTTTCTATTCCTTGAGAAATGACAGTAATGATGTCCCACAGTGGGGCATGGTGTGTGTGTGTGTGTGTCTGTGTGCGAGAAAGAGAGAGAGCCTGACACATAAGGGTACATTATTTTTTTATTACTGGTGTTATCATTACCTTTATCTAGGAGAGCACAGCTTCAGTGCCAGATGTCACATTTAGGACTTGTGTTTAGGGTAGGGAATATGTTAAAATAGCCACAGAGACACTTGGCCTTCAGCTCTCCTGTATTTAAAAATTTTTCTTCTTTGTCTCAGCAAATTATTACTTTAGTGAAATGAATTTTTTCTTTCTGAATTTTCAAAGTGTAAGTTTTTACACTACAGTACTTGGCTATGAAAGGATTTTTTTAAGAACACCTTTTTTGAAAAATTGAGGGCTACTGAGGTGAAGTACAAAATTAATTGAAAGCTGTGTGAATTTAAAAGCAACTGAATTTAGTTATTTTTAAGAGTGAAAGAATCATCAGTTTAAATGCAAAGAACAAGGCTCTAATTAGATAATGCAATGAATGGCAAAAATATCCTTCTGAGATGAAGAGACTTTAGGGACTCAGTGAAGTAGCCAGGTGTAAAAGGAGAGAGAATTCGAGGTTAAAAATTATAGAGAGAAAGGCAGAGAATAACACCAGTGCTGCCCAACGTGCTGTGTTAAAAAGCTAGCACATTTAATAAAACTGCTAATTAGTTTAAAGCTTAAAAAGCACAAATATTTGAAGTATATATGGATTTTAAAACTCTATTGTTTTTCAAAGAGAAATCAAACCTTTATTCAAGAATGTAGTATGTGTTGTTACCATATTTTTAGAACACAACTGTGGACACAAGTGGAATTATTGTATGTTTTCTACATCAAAAGTCTAAATAATTCTCCATTTTAAAATTCTAAGATAAACATATTTTCATATTATAATATTCCTGAAGTTTAAAAAAGTTGTATTGAGAAATGGTAGAATATTCTTTTTTCTTTTTTCCTTGTTTTCTGAAAAGCTGCTATCAAAATAAGGGTGCTATTCAGTGGCATCAGAGAATTAAGAAAACTGGTAAATGTAGTGTTACATTATGGCTACAAAATGGAAGTTCCCATAATTAAGCTAGACTTCATTAGACTAAGAAGTGTACTAGAAATATGGACCGTTACAAGTCAGGAAACTAAATTGTGTTACCACCTGTGGTGGCACGTTGGGGTGTGTTTAATTGCAAAACACTGGGATGTATTTAACATCCATTCACATTCTGAATCATATAGAATTGTGTTGTCTAATATTTGTGGCTATTTACATTAATTGCAATTAAATAAAATTAAACATGTAGTTCCTCAGTCACATCAGCCATGTAGGGCTAGTGGTTACTGTATTTTACAGTGCAAATACAGAATATTTATATCATCTCAGAAGGCTCTGTTGGATAGTGCTAACATACAAAGCTACCAAAAAGATATTTGTTTTTGCTAATGGACTGACTTTATATCTAAGTTGATTGGTTTAGGTTACTAATAAGGCAGAATTTTGACAGCAGCCTTGGGCTTTAATTTCACATAGAATTTTCTCTTCAGTGGCCATAGAAATGTCCTTTAAGCATATCCAGAAGCATCATCGACATGTTAATAGACTGGGTGAGAGAGTATAAAATAATCATTCAATCATTCATTCATTCAGCAAATACTCATTGAGCACCTACTATGTTCTGGGCTTATGTTCACTCATGCTAGATCACATGGTACGAAAAGGAAGACACTGTCCTTGGCCTAAAGAAATTGTATCATAGCAGACCGAATTAAGTCAGGGCTTAATTATGGGGCTAACAATAGAAGTGGAGTCTGTGGAAACACCGTGAAAGGAATTGGGTACCAAAGGGAAATAGTTGCAAGTCCTACTTTATTTTTTTTTAAAGCGGTTTGTGACACTTAAAAGGAAGGTGGGTTCCCTGGCAATAAGGGAGAAGAATTGCATGGAATACTTCTCTTTTATCCCCCACAGAATCCAGCATAATCCTAAATTCATAATAGATGGTCAGTATATCAACTGAATAATTTAGCAAGTACCAATCACTTAACTGTTTTTAGATCTTTAGAGGAGTTTTCTTAAAATAGCTATCTGTTTTAAAAAGCAATTAAAAAAGAAAAAGACAACCAACCAACCAAAGGAGGAACATGTCAGGATGACTCCTAGAAGTGCAGGGTGGTTATGTGAGCAGAAGTTAAGGCAAACATAACTTTCTTAAATTTCAATGTATTTTTAATTTACCCTTATTTAATATCAACCAAAAGGGCCTTATAGAGATCAACTACAGAGGTTCATTTTTTTTTCCTGATAATTTATGATAAACTATAGATGATTGACAGGGACTATAATAAGCAGTCTGAGCACTACTTACTGGGTTGGAAGTAGTGTGGACTTGGTAATATTGAAACCCTGCTAAAAAAAAAAAGAGTCAGGAACCAGGAAGATGTGTGTAGATGAACAGTTGTGGTGAACAGTAGGGTGGGCATCAGCTCTCCTGAAAATATTTATGGATTGGGCAGTTCCAAACAATCATTTTATTCTCATAGTTACCACCAGATGGGTTGCCCAGTTCCTCCTACTCTGTATTAAACAACATGTCTAATAAATATTCAACACTTAGCACATGCAAACTGTACTTGTTGAGCCTCCCTAACAGCCACTAATGAGGACATTAGCTTTCAATTAACTGTGTAAAGCTTTGGGTTTGGACTAGAACATTCATTCAGCACAGGCATTAATTTGTAGATTGTTATAGGACATTAGTTGGTTGCTAGACAACCACATGTCCCAGCAGATTTTAGGCTGACCTCCAATGATAAGCAAGGATTTCAACGCTTAAATTGTGTCTTATTGTCTCTTCCACCTGGACTAGTCTAACAATTCTTCAAGTCTTACCAGGCAAAGATTTAGGGGAAGCAGCTGCTAAGTTCAAATGATGAAATAAAGTATGAAAAAGTAGAATATTTCTCTTGAATTCACAAGTAGAAATGTTAGTGTAGCTTGACACTGGTGACAATCTCAGCCAAACTGCTAAGAGGACTGCCACAGAGTATCAGGTATAATTTTACAGATTAATTTTAGTGTCTTCTTTGGATTTACTAGAGTTTCATGATTATTATACTACTATTTTAATAGAAATTTTCTATGGGAAATATGATTTACAAATATTTGCCATAGTTTTGTCTCATTATATACAAGTATTTTCCATATATATGCCTGTGATATAAAATGGAACCAATGTGAAAAGTAGAACATAAATATTACTTTGCAAAAGCAAATTGTTCTGGGCTTCCCTGGTGGTGTAGTGGTTAAGAGTCCGCCTGCCAATGCAGGGGACGCGGGTTCGTGCCCCGGTCTGGGAGGATCCCACATGCCGTGGAGTGGCTGGGCCCGTGAGCCATGGCTGCTGAGCCTGTGCTCCACAACAGGAGAGGCCACAGCAGTGAGAGGCCCGAGTACTGCAAAAAAAAAAAAAAAAAAAAAAAAAGGAAATTGTTCTACCTCAATGACCTACTATTTAGTTGTGTTCTACAAGTAATCTTTAATAAGCAGATCTCCCAGATTGTGTAAAATGGCCACAAGACAGAGTTGACAAGTTGGAAAGGGGCAAATAAGTTGATTTGTATGTCTTACACATTTGAGTCAGGTTTGCAAATTTTGTGAGGCTTGTCTGTGGAGTGCTGGTCATGGTTGTGGCCTCTGGGATTATTCTACAGTTTACATTATATTCATTCCATGAAGCAGGATATAGGCCCTGTCTGTTCCTTCCCTGTCGTTAAAGGTTGAATCATATTTCTCCAAAATTCATATGTTGAAGTGTTAACCCCCTAGTATCTCAGAATGTGGCCTTATTTGAAAATAGGGTTGTTGCAGATGTAATTAGTTAAGATGATGTCATGCTGGAGTAGGGTGGAGCCCTAGTCCAATATGACTGGTGTCCTTATAAAAGGGGGAAATTTGGGTACAGATATGCACGCAGGGAGAACGTCACGTGAAGGCAGAGATCAGGGTGATGCTTCCCTAGGCCAAGGAACACCAAAGATTGCCAGAAAATCACCAGAGCAAGTTTAGAGGCATAGAACAGACTCTTTTCCATAGCCCTTGGAAGGAAGCAACTCTGCTGACACTTTGATCTTCATCTAGACTCCAGAACTGTCAGATGACAAATTTCTGTTGTTTAAGCCACCCAATTTTAGGTATTTTCTTGTGGCAGACCTAGTAAATTAATACACCTGTAGTAGTAAAGTAAGCAGATGTGTATTCATTTTCTGAGGTAGTCAGTTCTACCAAATATCCTGCACTGAGGTAAAGCTTCAGGCTACTGGCCATAGAACACTTTCAAAATGTAGAGGGGATAGAATCAATAGACTTAGATGCTGCTGCAAATTCATTTGTGTCCTCCATCAATAATACAGCCCTTGTGGCTGATCCATATCAACTTCATTCCAGCAAGTGATTTTCAATGATATCAAAAGTAGCCACCCACTGTATTCATTTTCAGAAGCATGTGTCAGCACTCCCTAAAACCCACACTGATCTCTTTCCAATAGCCTCCCCTGCTTTGAGGAAGCAGAGAAGGACCTGATAAAAGCCCAATTAAAAAGATTTTCCATTGACTGGGACACTTTTCTGGATATAACTGAAAGCATCTCATACATCTTCAGTCCATTAGTGTAAGCCACACCTGCCAGAGGCTCATCGGCAATTAAAAGTTACAAGACA
This sequence comes from Delphinus delphis, assembly GCF_949987515.2. Classification (NCBI taxonomy): domain Eukaryota; kingdom Metazoa; phylum Chordata; class Mammalia; order Artiodactyla; family Delphinidae; genus Delphinus; species Delphinus delphis. The sequence continues at coordinate 61,266,725 of NC_082686.1, forward strand.
CTGAATGTCCCCAGTGAGTCCTGTAAGGTAAGAGATAAACACACTGAACTGAAAAAGTGCAGTGCATTATGATGCTCTTCACATTTGGTTCAAGGCCCTGATTGAGCTCTATGGCCATTAATATGAGTATTTCTATCTGGGACTGGTCTCCTTTGAAGCAGTTTCCTAAAACTGTTCATCACACATAGTAAGCACTTAGAAAAATCTATTGATAGAATCAATGAAGGGCTAAATAAATAGAACTAATGCCCTAGAGGTGGGTTCTGGATTCACCCCTAAGCTCTACCTCTGTTTCTTTTCAAGAGCCCTTGACTGGGCATTAGCACTGTGTGATCACAATGTCTTACACACTCATAAAATAAAGTTCCTATATCTCCTTGCCACAGGCTTGTCCTATTGCTACACCTCTTATCTATTACTCAGCATCAAGTTGTACCTCATTCCTCAAAGTGTATCAAAATCCACCTAGCTCCGGTCCATTTGGCAGATATTACTGACCATGCGTTTACTCAGTTGTAAAAATAAGTTTTATACGTTGATCAAAATTTGGTGAACACATACGCTGCAGCACAGATTGAGGACAACTAATTTATTTGTTGGGATTTAGATTCATTTAATCTCCCCGAAGGACCCCTAGAACCCCTGCAGTTTATGTTATTAATTAACCACTCTAATTGTTGCCATATGTGTATCCAGATATCAGCATAAGCACACACACTCAGCATCATTCTCTACACTAAAGCAGCAGCAATGGAGACTAGTGTTCAGAATTCACAATGGAGATTCCCAGTGAAAGGGCTGTAGTGAATTAGCAGACATGTAAGGCCAGCAATTTTTGGCTGGTTATTCTACTAAGAAGGCTATGATTAGTCAAAATGCATCTGGCTATTTCCTCTCCTGATTTAGACAGCTGGATTCCTTATAATTCCCTTCTTTGACATCGTGAATGATAATGCCCTGTCATTTAAAGGACAGGGAGTGATATAGATTTATGGGAAGATAGAGGTCAAGTTCTGTTAGCCTTTGAACACAACAAAGATGGCACTGATGACCCATCATCAATGCATATGTTTACCCTTGTTTATCCAGTGGTCAGGATGGGTTTCTACTTATCTAGTTTACACATTCTCATTTGGTATATTTTTAAAACACACTTTGGATCTATAAGGCTCTAGCCTGAATTTGGACGATGGAAGAGGGCAGGCTTTGGCCTAGATTAAGGCCAACACAAGGTAATGATCAACCTCATGCCTTGGCCTTATCAGCATGATGTTCTCATCTGAGAGAAGCAGAAAAGTGGAAAAACCATGGTTCTCAGAGTCAGACATACCTGGAGTGGTATGTCTTCTATTCACAAGCCAATTCTCATTGAAAACTTATTAAAACTCTCAGAAACGCAATTTCCTCTGATTTAAACTCAGGCTAGTAATAGTACCTTCCTCCCATATTTGTGTATTTGTGTGTGTGTGTGTGTGTGTGTGTGTGTGTGTGTGTGTGTGTGTGTGTGTATGTGTATGTGTATCATGACACAGCCTATGTTACATAGAATAATATATTGGAAAGTATCTGCCACAGTGCCTGGCACCAAGCAGGTGTTCAATTGCTAATTCCCTTTTCTTCTTTCTTTTTAACCAAACCAGGATGCTGGAAATGTTCTCTCTGACTCATAGCCCTGCTTGCAAAACACTGCCCCCTTTAGATCAGAAACACATAAACAAGTAAATATCTGATTTGGACAAATTCTTTTTAAATCAATAAAAATAAACTTCACCTTTCGGAGACCTTTAACTGCTCGACAATAAAGACCCAGTTGTTTTTTTCACCACTGCGTAATTGTTACAGTGTGATCTGGAAGAGAGGTGGGGACTTTGCCAAAATAAAAATGTTGTAGATGCTTTGAGTGCATGAATAATGCATATCCAGTAACTACCTGTCTACTAGAAAAATGTCATTTTTAAGACCATGATTTTGGGGATAATCAGAAGATACAGGTTTTGATAATGAATAAACCTCTTCCCAATTCGATTGTATATCATGTTATAGTCCCTCTTACTCGATCTTGTACATTTTCTTTGTTAGCAAAATAGAGATCACTTCATACGTAGTAAGACATTGGCACAGGTGTTTGTCAAGAGAAGGAGCTTGTTTATGTCACTTTTGTCTGTATTTAGACAGAAGACCCTCAAGGATCTTGTGCTATTTTGTAATCTTTCCTCTTACTTGGTATAGTGCTGGCCACAAAGGAAGTAAATTCTCAGTGATTAGAACTGAATGAGTCAGAACACAGAATTATGGCCAAGAATAAAAGAGCAGGATGAGTCAGAGAGGAGTGAGAGGAGCCAGGGTTTGAATGGGGAAGTAGGAGGAAGAGAAAGGAGGGACTAATGTGTAGAGATAGCAACTGCTCTGGGGGTGGAAGCTGTTTGGAGAAGCAGACCTACTAGAATCCGACAATCCATGTCTGAAACATCAGCCAAAAAAATCCTATCTTATACTGTCCTGTGAAAATAGAGAAGGACCTAATTGTACATATGTGGCTCTTCATATTAGTCTCCTCACCTCCTTCTGGTATTGGCTCAAATATCAACTTACCAATTAGCTCTTCTCTGACAACCCCACCCCCCCAATCTATTCTTGCATTCTTTATACCTTTCATTATGTTTATGTTTTTCTCCATAGCACTTATCATTATCCAACATACTATATATTACTTATATCTCCTTTATAATGTTGGCTCTATAACTGCAGGAATTTTCCCCCTACTGTTATATGTTTAACATACGAAACAGTGTCTGGCACCTAATAGAGGCTCAACATGTGTCGAGTAGGTAAAAGAATGACCTAATGAATGGATGGATAAATTGAGTGTCTACTGCATTCCTGCTACTGTGCTAAGTGGATACTGGGGACATAAAGACAATAAGGCAATCTCCTTGCCCTCAAAGTGCGTGTAAAAGCAGACGATGAAAGTGATAGTCTCCAAAAATTATTATTCATGTCCTGAGCATTTTGGTAGAGGTAAGTGTGGGTTTCTCTGGGAACACAGAGAAAAGACCTCTAACCCTGGCTTTATTAGGAAACGAGAGGCTCCAGGAAGTGTTCCTTGAATGAGTGGTCTGAACTGGGACCTGGAGAACGGGTACAAGTTAGCTGGATTCTCAGGAAAGCAAAGGCCCTAATCAAGCAATATATGTCTTGAGTGTGTACAACTGTACTTTGAAAGGTTAAATACAGTGATCAATTATCCAAAACTATAACTGGTTTATGCATAATTCTGACCACGCAGACCTTAATCGTCAAGGAGAGACTGGCCATTAGAACTGTGATAGAATGATAGCTTCTGAAGCTGAGCATTAAAGATGAAGCCCTAGATTAGTCACCACAAAATAAGGCAGATGCCAAAAGGCAATAAGAAATCAAAGAAGGTAATAGGCATCCCATTTCCCTTCTTAGAGAATACATTAGGAATTTTTATACTTAAATGAAGAGATTATCTAATTCAGTTTGGATAGAGCAAACCTATACAAATTTTGATGTCCAATACCATAAAGATACCAGCTATGTAAGAAAAAAGAACATCAACTACTTTGAGCTCATGGTGTACTGGAGCCACCTATTCAGCTCACAAGAGCCAGTTCTTAAACTTTCAGAAATCCTGAGCCAGTTGTTAAACATCCATTACTAAATTATATAAACTTTCAATTAAATAAATTATATTAAAACAAAGACGGTAAGGACTCCAATCATGTTTTACTGCATTTTACTATTAGCTCTGCTCTTGAGCAGATTTATATTTATTATATCTATATGGTAGAAACACTTTGGAGTGAAGTGATGCACAATGTCTTCCCAAAACCCTGAATTCAGTGATGACGTGTTGGTAGCTAGAAGTCAGCCATGTTTGGAGTATTTACTGCATGGAAATTGGCACATATTAGGAATCATGTGCCCCCCCATCCAGAGAGCTAGTCATTAAACATTTTCTTGCACATCACTGCTTTGAACCTAGCGACCTAATAGCTTGATGGTCTGAGGGCTGAGTTTTCAGGTTCAGCCCACAGAGTAGACCTTTGTCATAACTACAGTTGTTCAATACCTTTTAAATGCTTTTCTTACATTTTGGTAATTTCCTGAGGTGTATTAGAGTCCAAAATGCCTCCCCCTCCTCCCTTGCCACTCGACACAGGTGTGTGACTTAAGAAGAGGGTGCTGCTTGGAATCTTTGCTGCTGGCAGGGTTGGTGGAGTGTGGGGGAGGGGTATGAAGCATCAGGGGCAGTAGTGGAGCTGCTCCTATGATGGCCTCTGGGTCTCCTAGGCTGTGAGAACTGTGCTGTCTGCTTGTGCCATGTGATGGGTAGATCACACATTCAAGGAACTGCACAAGTGACGTGGCTCTTATTCAGGGCTTATCAACCTCAGAACTGAGCCTCCGCCTGATTTTCTGGCTGTGTGTTTCTAGAGATCCTGTGATCTTCCTCTTTCATCAATTTATCTTCAGCTTGAAGTAACTAGAAGGTTTCTGAGGTTTCAAGCAAAGGACCCATTAATGTAGCAGCTTATTTTTATTTTAGTACACCATAAATGAAACTATAATTGCTAAACTTTGACATTATAGAACAAAAATATAATTATATGGCATAAATTAAAATCTTTACTGCCAATTTATGTTTTTATTAAAATGTTGAAAAATGTAGAAGTACTTATTACCCATGACTCATCACTACTAACACAATATTTCTTCCTTTCTCTTTTTTGTGTGCAGTATGTCTTAATAAGAGCAAGCTCACACTGTTTATATTATATTGCCTTATAGTACATTGGTGGCATTAGTTATATGTATTTAATAAGCACTACCTGCATTTGTCTTTCTAAATCAAAATTGTATTAATTTCTCAATTTATATGAGGACTTTCTTTTGAATCTGTTTCTTCTGAAGCTTTGCTAATTTCTGATTTGGGGAGAGAGAGTCTGATATTCTGGAACAAGCATGGCCTTTGAAATTCATTTATTCATTCATTCACTTATTTAATAAATGATTGTTGATTATATACCATGTACAAGGCACTGTTGGTAAGTGATAGAGATACAGTAGTGAGTACATAGACAAAAATCCTCACCTTCAAGGAGCCTATACTTTGATGGGGGAAATAGACAACACAGCTAATGAGTAAGTACATTAGAGAGTATGGTAAAGGTGATGAGGTACTATGGAGAAAGATAAAACTGAGCAGGAAAGATGGGAAATGCTGGGGGTAGGGAAGATATGTACAATTCTAAGTAAGGTAGTTAAAGTAGGACTTGCTTGTTTGCAATCCCACTTCTGGGCATATATCTGGAGAAAACCATAATTCGAAAAGATACATGCACCCCAGTGTTCACTGAAGTACTATTTACAATAGCCATGACATAGAAGCAACCTAAATGTCCATTGACAGATGAATGGATAAAGAAGATGTGGTATATATATATATATATATATATATATATATATATATATATATGTGTGTGTGTGTGTGTATATATATATATATATATATATATATATATATATACACAATGGAATATTACTCAGCCATAAAAAAAGAATGAAATGATGCCATTTGCAGCAACATGGATGGACCTAGAGATTATCATACCAAGTAAAATAAGTCAGACAGAGAAAGACAAATATCATATGATATCACTTATGTGTGGAATCTAAAAAAAATGATACAAATGAACTTATCTACAAAACAGAAACAGACTCACAGACTTAGAAAACAAACTTATGATTACCAAAGGGGAAAGATGAATGCGGGAGGAGGGATAAATTAGGAGGTTGGGATTAACATGAACACACTACTATATATAAAATAGATAATCAACAAGGACCTACTGTATAATACAGGGAACTCTACTCAATACTCTGTAATAATCTATATGGGAAAAGAATATGAAAAAGAATAGATATATGTATATGTATAACTGAATCACTTTGTTGTACACCTGAAGCTACCACAACATTGTAAGTCAACTATACCCCAATATAAGATAAAAAATTTTTCAAATAATAATAAAATAGCACTCACTGATAACATGACAATTGAGCCAGGACTTAAAGGTGAAGGAGTTGCTGGGGAAGAGCCTTCCAGGCAGAGAGAGGAGCTAGTGGAAAGGCCTGGGGTAGGATCTTATCTGTGGTATTTGAGGAACATGGAGGAAGCCAGTGTGGCTGAAATATAATGAGCAAGGGGGAGAGTAGTAGTAGATAAAAGTGAAAGAGATGAAGGGGGGAGTTTGGATCATTTAGGATTGTTGACCACTATAAGGAGTACAGTTTTTACATTGAGTGAAATGGGAAGACATTGGATTATTTTGAGCCAGAAGAGAAACATGATTTCAATTATGTTTTAAAAGTATCACTCTGTCTTCTGCTATTCAAAGTGTTGTCTGTGAACCAGGAACATTGGCATCTCTGGGAGCATGTTAGAAATGGAGACTTTCAGGCCCCACCCCAGATCTGCTAAACCATAATCTGTCTTTAACAAGATCCCCAAGTGGTGTGTATGCACAATACAGCTTGAGGAACAGTAATGCAGTCTGAGGTGGAGGGTAAGAGACACATCCAGGGAGCAGTAAGAGACTCTTTCTTGCTATACTCCTGGTAGGAGATGATAATAGCATGGGCCAGGGTAGTGTCAGTGGAGGTGGAGAGAAGAAAAACTGAATGTGGGTGGTAAGAGGAAGGCCAAACCAAGAATGACTTTATAGTTTTTGGCCAATGCAAGTGGAAGGATGGAGCTCTCATTACCTGAGTTGGGGAAAAAAAACAAATGGAGAAGATTTCGTCAAATTATGTTTGAGATGTGTGAAGGTTAATTATATCTGTTGACTTGGAGAGTGTTTTTGGATGAGATTAACATTTAAATTGGTAAACTCTGAGTAAAGCAGATTGTTCTCCATAATATGGGTAGGCTTCATCCAATTAGTTGAAGGCCTGAATAAAACAAAAAGACTGGCTTCCCCCAGCAGGAAGGAATTCTCCAGCAGACTGCCTTTGGACTTCATATTTATCTGTACAATTGGCTCTCCTGGGTCTCTGCCTGTCAGCCCACACTGCAGATTTGGATTTGCCAGCCTCCACAATTATGTGAGCCAATTTACCAATTCCTTATAATAAATTATGTATATAAAATAAAAGGTTTTGTATATAAATAAGGTTTTCCTTTTGGTTCTGTTACTCTGGAGAGTCCTAACTAATACAAGATGTTAAATAGTTATGTAAGTTTAAAGTTTAGGTAGAGGCCAAGTCTCTGGACAAAAAAAGAATTGAGAATCACCAGCATAATCTAAAGTCATTGTATTAAATACAGTTACTAAGGAAGTGAGGTAGATAGAGAAGGGAGAAAGCCAAAAGGACTAAATTTGGGGCCCTCCAATGTTAAGAGGTCAGAGAGAAAAGAAGAAATCAGCAAAAGCTGTAATGGAGAAGTCAGGGAAGAGGAGAAAAACCAGGTGAATGTGATGCCTGGAAGTTAAGTGAAGAAGTTTCAACAAAGAGGTTGTAATTAATGTGTCTAATGCTATTGATAAGTGAGGTAAGATGAAGACTGAGAATTACACATACTGATATGGAGGTCTTGGATGACCTTGATGAGGTCAGTGTCCATGGAGAGGTGGAACCATGGAAAACCTGACTGGAGTGAGTTTAAGGGAGAATGGGTGGAGAATGATTAGTTAAATATGTGTGTATGAATATTTTATTTATTTAAAAATTATTTTTAAAATCAATGACTTTTTATAGCCATAGTGGGTTTTACAAAAATTGAGCAGAAAGTACAGAGAGTTCTAATATACTTATCTCTCACAGTTTCCCCTAATATTAACGTCTTGAATTAATGTGGTATATTTATTACAATTGATGGACCAATATTGATACATTATTTTTAACTAAAGTCCATAGTTTACATTAGGGTTCACTCTGTATTGTATAGTTCCATGAGTTTTGACAAATCTATAATGGGTCAATCCACCATTACAGTGAAACTTCTGAATCACAGATCCGCTGCTTACTCAGCTGTGTGACATTGAGCGAATGACTTCTAACACTGAATCTCTATAATCTGTTATTCTTAAATAAGATAAAATAGATGAAAATGCCTATCATAATTACTGGCATCTATTAAGTGTTAATACACTTCCACTCTCTTTTGAATGGAAACCACGAGGTATTGCCAAATACTCACAGTTTTATTAAAATGCAACATTGCAATTTTGTAATAACTTAAATGTTTTCAGCTTAATGTGACTTTTTTTCATTTTAATCTCAGGGCATCTATCTTTCCCAGATAACTGTTTTACTACCATAATTGTTGGTATTTGGTCCAGGTGACTGTTGGTTCAGGGTGATAAAAAGGCCAAATCATCAGCTGATCTTCATATGGGTCAGTTAATTCTACAGTAAGAAAAATGGTTACATTGCCACAGATACATCTCACCAACCCTGGCCATCCATCTCTCAGATAGACTGAAAGAGACCTCAGCCCGAGCAAACAGATAATCTCAGTGCAATCTTATCACTTTTAGAAAAACAACAAGTGCCTTAAGTCTTTCAAATGGTATAATACTTTGTAGGTGAAAACCATTTCCATCTATAGTTTTTGGCAGAAGAAGTTTAAACATTGCATGGGAGGTTAATTAGACGAACTTTAAGGACCCTTTCAGCCTGACACCTTCACAAAATTTATATTTAACAGCTAGTAAAATACGTGTGAGATTCTGGAGTCGGAGAACAGTACTCTTCAGGGAGAAAAGAATATTGACTGTTGAAAGGAAATCTTTTTTTTTTTCTCTCTCTCTCTCTTGTGGTACGCGGACCTCTCACTGTTGTGTCTCCCGTTGCGGAGCACAAGGCTCCGGACGCACAGGCTCAGCGGCCATGGCTCACGGGCCTAGCCGCTCCACGGCATGTGGGATCTTCCCGGATCTTCCCGGACCGGGGCACGAACCTGTGTCCCCAGCATCGGCAGGTGGACTCTCAACCACTGCGCCACCAGGGAAGCCCAGGAAATCTATTTTAAAACTTGAAGTTTTGATGGAATTTATAGGGCAGAAGAAAGGTGAATATTTCTCTAGGCTGTATTAGAAGGAGACTTTTGGTTTGGTTCTGGAAGCTGTAATGGTCTTTTATTTCATGGAATCAAATTTTTTCATAAGACTGTATTTTAGGAAAATATATAGTTTGTGGAACTAATGACTAAGCTGAGCTGTAACGGATTGGTTCGATAAGAATATAGACTATGGAAACATTTTTTCTCAGTTTTTCTGAAAAATGCATTAATTATAACCTGTCCTTTTGAATTTTGAGTGGAAGTCTGACCATACTTCTTGGGTCTCAGGTTGACAATAAATTCTGGCATGGAGGTGGAGTTCACTAAGAGGAGTGAGTATGTTAGTAAAGGTGGTGGTAGGGACTCAGAATGGGACACAATCCATCTATCAGGTAGAATAAGTCAAGTCAGCAGCAGTTTTATAGCAGCTCAGGATTGGACAAGGGAGGATTAGAGTGGGCATAGGTTTCACAGTGCTATGGATTAAAGTTTCAGATAAAGACTAGATAAGATTTAGGGTCAGGCTAACCAGATCAGGGCAATGGAAGTCAGGAAAAGCAAAGCCAAAGAGATTCCAAAGAGAACTCAAAGATGAGACAAAACCTAGCTAAACCAGGTTTCAGTTTGACTGGTTGCCTAGGTTTCCAAGGTAGAGTCATCTACCAGGTGACTCTTTATGGCTCTCACATAATCAAGTTTCCAGTGACTCAGACATTCGCATAACATTTTCATGAGTTTTGGTATATTCAAGTAGCACTATATGATTAGCTACTTCATATGTGTTTTCTTAAATGGATTGGCTTTTAAAAGTCTTAAACATTAAGTATATCTTTAAAAGGGAACTTCTTATCACTATTTAAAATGTGGAAAACTTTTCACTGTAGAATGAAGATAACTATAAATATAATGCAAACAAAGCAATGTTTATTGTAACTAATTATTCTTTCCTGCATTTTTCCAGACTCAGATATTGATATCCATTATCTCTTTATTAAATGGGAGATTACCTTAGTATTGTATCACTAGTTGATCACTATTGATCAACTAGTATCAAATTGAGTCTTCCTCTCTAGTCAGAAGGGCTGAAGGAAAACAGAAAAAGGCATGATAACTTTTTTCACTATTTGATTCAATGCTATTTATTACCTGTTCTAGGCATGATATGAAACCTTCTCACAAACCACCCAAAATCATTGCATTTACAACTCAAATTCATTTTAAATGTCATATTTGGGGAGATACTACTCTAGAATAAAATTTCTAAAATCTGAACAAGTTCCAAACCTTAGTGTATAGACTTCTGCTGATCAAAGGATTGATGATGGTCCATATTGAAATAAATTTAATGAGGGCAATATGTGAATTTTCTTAATGTTAAATTCATTCATTTATGGTTCTTATGAGATTAATCTTATTTTTTAATGTTAAAATGTTTATTCATATGAAATGACAATAATGATGGAGGATGACTTTTTTTTCTTATTTTATATTATAAACATATATATAAAGGCTTATCCTTTCCTATTTTGAGAAAATATTTTTCTGATTAGTCAAGACCACAATTTTGGAAGCCTCAGGTCTAGACTTTTAACTTTGAAAGACTGCAGATTCTCTACTTATTCTTGTGCCCCTTTTGCTCCATCATCTCAGAATGTGATCTCCATCCTCAAGGTTATCTTTGGCTCAACATGGCTGCTACATCTCAGCTGTGATGTTGAAGTTTCAGGTTAGAGAAAGAAAAAAAGGAGAACATATAAAATGGGTGCCTGATGATTTATGTCCTTTTAAACAACCTTTCTGGTTGTCCAGACAACACTTTTGCTTACATCTCATTGGCCAGAACCTAATCACATGGCTACAACCAGGTGTATAGTATGCTTGGAAATGTCTCTTGACTTGGTTTCCATACAAGTAGAATCAGGTTTCTTTTACTAAGGACAAAGAGGAAAACATATTGAGTGGCAACTGGTGTCTATACTGCACTGTCTTTCAATTCTAGCTCAAGTCACATGGTTCTTTTTCTGAAACACACCATCTCTTGTAGACTCTCTCACCTGAAATAACATCTTTATTCTGTAGGATTCATTTGTTTTTTAACACATTCTACTTTCCTTGACTTCTTGTCTTTTCTATCCAACTATATAGTAAGCTCTTTGAGTGCAGTAGTCATTTTTATACCTCTTTAGATCTACATGCACTGTCTAGCACAACATCTTTTATATAGTTGATGCTTAATAAACTTTTGTCAATTATTTTATTAGGGTATCGAGAATGAGTAAAGAGGTATAATGGCAGAGTTGGGAGGAAAACAAGTAAATCTCAACTCTCTGCACCAACATACCTCTCCTCTCCCCGAAATTTTTCTAGGGTTGACGCAGCCTGTACTACTCAAAATCATCTGGTAGGCCATCTCTCCTATGCATGCCATTGTTACCTTTCCCCAGAGCTACTTTCCCTCATGTAAAACTTCTTTTCAAACTTCATTTTTGTGTGTGTGTGACTCATGACCAAGAGAAAAGTTTTCAGGAGTGTAGATGGTTCTCTGTGAAGCAGGAGTTGGTAGCCATCCAACTTTCCTGGGCAGGAAACCATACTACAATCTGTGAATGTCCAAATTGGCAAGAATTCTCTGGATTCAGCAGAAAGAACACTACCTGGACAGACAGCAGAATTTGAAGTCCAAATTGCCTTTTCCCCCTTGAGTGACTCCCTAAAACTCATTGCCAGCGAGGATGAGCTCTGTATGTCCCACTAACTCTAGACACTGGGCCCTCCAGTCAAAAAAGGATTAGCCTGGATCCTCCTCCCAGGACTATATTTTGAAAAAGGAGAAGAAGATTAAGAAGAGAGCCTTTGTTTCTCAGTCACCTGTGAGTATATCACCCTCAGGAAGTGAAGTAAAACTCACAGGAAGAGAAGTAAAACATGGCTAGTTTCCTGTAATTATCACCATATATTTACATATATTAAAGATTAATGCTAGACTAAATAGTGAGGCTCTGTGTGTGTGTACGTATGCGTGTACAAATCAGTATGTTAAATATATCTGGTAAATTTTCATGTCTTTGAGGGAGTCTTTACCTCTAAATGTTTTAACATAGTTAGCCTTTGTTACTTGGAAAGAATAGCTGAAAAAAGGAGTTCATCAGATAAATATAAGAATCTGTGAAGGTCACAGTGAAATAAAATATCCAGGGCAACCAAGTAATACCTTTTACAGACCTTCTAAGAGACAGCTGAAATTTCCAAAGAAAATACATTGGGATCAGAAATCATGATGCAACTATTGAAAATAATCTCAGCCATGTTCTTCTTCTTCTTTTAGGCAGCTTGGAAATGTAGCCATTGTGGTGTGAGCAGAGAGATCAGTGATTCTTAAGCCAAGAGGTTTTGTGAATTGTGCTACCCTAACTGCCTGAACTAAGATTAGAGCATTTGAACTGTAAGGAGTTAATTTTTGTTAATCCGGACCACTGAAGGAGGGCATGCAAAGCAGTTTTCAAGTAAACACTTTCTTAAACCTTTAGGCTTTGGTTTCTCACCTATAAAATGAGAGAACTGGACCAGGCTATGTCAGAGGCTTATTTCAGCTCCATGTTTCGTGGTTCTACAGAACCACGAAATTTAATCCAAGTTGGATTAAATTTCTGACACCCTTAGTAAGGTTTTCCTGTCTGAACCAACACAATCACATTGAACACTGATTACATTATGCTTCCTACCCCTCCCCATTTCCTCATAAACATGGGTTGTTGCAAACAATTTTCCTCAGGTTTAGACCTATGGCTTGGTTGAATTCTTACTGACTCATTTAGATGCTGTATCATTATCTAATTTTGTTCATTGCTCACTTAATCAGGTGCTTCTATGGAATGCAGTCTCCAGAATGTAAAAAGCAAATTGTTAGGCAAGGCAAGAAGTGGAAAACAGGTGCACTATGCTCAGCACTGCTAACTTAATATAGCGGAAAACTGTAATCTGGTTTCTGGGGAGCACCCAGCCCTACCTATCAAAACCTGGGTAAAGTTATTGCTTCTCCCTTATAATTTAATCACTCACCTTCATTCTCAATATATATGAAGCAATAACAAGATCAATACCATCTCCCCTTCAGGCTATTACAGCACCCATAACTTGCATTTTCTGATTGCTTCAGACTTCAGTGAAAATAGGGCATAAATTACTTTCTTAGTGCCCTCTCCTTGTCTCTTCTACTTCTTTCACAGGAAAGTTGTGACTTTCTTTTTAATTAAAACAGATAAGTGATCTTAAATGGCTTCACCTCCTTCATCTACTTTTGCTCATTTCTCCCACTGACCTCAAACTATCCCTGAAAATAGTATATTTAATTTTAAACAGTGAATATATATTCACGATATCCTTTTATAGACATCTTTCTAACTATCCAAAAATTCAATTAACAAATATTTGTTAAGCATCTACCAGAGATGTTAAACAAATAAAGCATGTTCCCCTAAGGAGTTCACTGTCTAGGGAAAGCTGTAGACATGTAAACTGACAAATACAAATAGTGTGGGCTATGTCAGAGGTAAGTACAGGATATATGGGAGGAAGTAGGAGAGAAGCACTTACGTCACGTAGGGCAGTCAGACAGGGTCAAAAAATGCTTCTCAGAGGAAAAAACACCAGCAGTGAGTTTTGAAGAACAATTGTGAGTTAAGTATTGAAGTGAAGGAAATGGGGATTTCAAGCAGAGAGAGAAACTAAAACCTATGCCAAGAGGTGAGCAGGAGCATGGAGCAGTGGAGTAATTGCAAATGGCTGAATATCACTGGAAAATAAAGTGGAAGTGGGGGTAGGGGGAATGGCAAGAAATGACAGTGACAAGATTCTTTTAAATGTAATCATTTTGGTTGATAATAAAGCTTATTTACACTTGTTCTTCCCTTAATAGGAACAGAAAATACCACCCATTATCAGTCTTACATTATCCAGTAATATCTTAAAGATTAAACAAATCTCCCTACATTTATTTTCTTTTAATTTTTTATAAGGTTTTTTTTAACATCTTTATTGGAGTATAATTACTTTACAATGGCGTATTAGTTTCTGTTTCATAGCAAAGTGAATCAGCTATACATATACATATATCCCCATATCTCCTCTCTCTTGGGTCTCCCACCCACCCTCCCTATCCCACCCCTCTAGGTGATCACAAAGCACTGAGCTAACCTCCCTGTGCCATGTGGCTCTTTTCCACTATCTATTTTACATTTGGTAGTGTATCTATGTCCATACCACTCTCTCACTTTGTCCCAGCTTACCCTTCCCCCTCCCCATGTCCTCAAGTCCATTCTCTACATCTGCGTCTTTATTCCTGTCCTACCCCTACGTTCTTCAGAACCATTTTTTTTTAGATCCCATATATATGTGTTAGCATACGGTATTTATTTTTCTCTTTCTGACTTACTTCACTCTGTATGACAGTCTCTAGGTCCGTCCACCTGACTACAAATAACTAATTTTCGTTTCTTTTTATGGATGAGTAATATTCCATTGTATATATGCACCACATCTTCTTTATCCATTCACCTGTCAGTGGACACTTAGGTTGCTTCCATGTCCTGGCTATTGTAAATAGAGCTGCAGTGAATATTGTGGTAATGACACTTTTTGAATTATGGTTTTCTCTGGGTATATGCCCAGCAGTGGGATTGCTGGGTCGTATGGTAGTTCTATTTTTAATTTTTTAACGAACCTTCATACTGTTCTCCATAGTGGCTGTATCAATTTGCATTCCCACCAACAGTGCAAGAGGATTCCCTTTTCTCCACACCCTCTCCAAAATTTATTGGTTGTAGATTTTTTGTTGATGGCCACCATTCTGACTTGTGTGAGGTGATACCTCATTGTAATTTTGATTTGCATTTCTCTAATGATTAATGATGTTGAGCATTCTTTCATGTGTTTGTTGGCTGTCTGTATATCTTCTTTGGAGAAATATCTATTTAGGTCTTCTGCCCATTTTTGGATTGGGTTGTTTGTTTTTTGATATTAAGCTGCATGAGCTGCTTGTAAATTTTGGACATTAATCCTTTGTCAGTTGCTTCATATGCAAATATATTCTCCCATTCTGAGGGTTGTCTTTTTGTCTTCTATATGGTTTCCTTTGCTGTGCAAAAGCTTTTAAGTTTCACTAGGTCCCATTGGTTTATTTTTGTTTTTATTTCCATTTCTCTAGGAGGTGGGTCAAAAAGGATCTTGCTGTGATTTATGTCATAGAGTGTTCTGCCTATGTTTTCCTCTAAGAGTTTTATAGTCTCTGGCGTTGCATTTAGGTCTTTAATCTATTTCGAGTTTTTTTGTGTGTATGGTGTTAGGGAGTGTTCTAAATTCATTCTTTTACATGTAGCTGTCTAGTTTTCCCAGCACCACTTATTGAAGAGGCTGTCTTTTCTCCATTGTATATTCTTCCTTCCTTTATCAAAAGTAAGGTGACTATATGTGCATGGGTTTATCTTTGGGCTTTCAATCCTCTTCCATTGATCTACATTTCTGTCTTTGTGCCAGTACCATGCTGTCTTGAATACTGTAACCTTGTAGTATAAGTCCAAAGTCCGAGAGCCTGATTCCTCCAGCTCCGTTTTTGTTTCTCAAGATTGCTTTCGCTCTTTGAGGTCTTTTGTGTTTCCAAACAAATTGTGAAATTTTTTGTTCTACTTCTGTGAAAAACGCCATTGGTATTTTGATAAGGATTGCACGGAATCTATAGATTGCTTTGGGTAGTATAGTCATTTTCACAATGTTGATTCTTACAATCCAAGAACATGGTAAATCTCTCCATCTGTTTGTATCATCTTTAATTTCTTTCATCAGTGTCTTATAGTTTTCTGCATACAGTTCTTTTGTTGCCTTAGGTAGGTTTATTCCTAGGTATTTTATTCTTTTTTGTTGCAATGGTAAATAGGCGTGTTTCCTTAATTTCTCTTTCAGATTTTTCATCATTAGTGTATAGGAATGCAAGAGATTTCTGTGCATTCATTTTGTATCCTGCTACTTTACCAGATTCATTGATTAGCTCTGGTAGTTTTCTGGTAGCATCTTTAGGATTCTCTATGTATAGTATCATGTCATCTGCAAACAGTGACAGCTTTACTTCTTTTCCGATTTGGATTCCTTTGATTTCTTTTTCATCTCTCATTGCTATGGCTAAAACTTCCAAAACAATTTTGAATAATGGTGGTGAGAGTGGACCACCTTGTCTTGTTCCTGATCTTTGAGGAAATGGTTTCAGATTTTCACCATTGCGAATGATGTTGGCTGTGGATTTTTTTTTATATGGCCTTTATTATGTTGAGGTAAGTTCCCTCTTTGCCTACTTTCTGGAGGGGTTTTTTTTTTATCATAAATCGGTGTTGAATTTTGTTGAAAGCCTTTTCTGCATCTATTGAGATGATCATATGGTTTTTCTCCTTCAATTATTTAATATGGTGTTTCACATTGATTGATTTGCGTATATTGAAGAATCCTAGCATTCCTGTGATAAACACCACTTAATCATGGTGTATGATCCTTTTAATGTGCTGTTGGATTCCGTTTGCTAGTATTTTGTTGAGGATTTTTGCATCTATATTCATCAGTGATGTTGGCCTGTAGTTTTCTTTGTTTGAGACGTCTTTATCTGGTTTTGGTGTCAGGGTGATGGTGGCCTCGTAGAATGAGTTTGGGAGTGTTCCTCCCTCTGCTGTATTTTGGAAGAATTTGAGAAGGATAGGTGTTAGCTCTTCTCTAAATGTTTGATAAGTCGCCTATGAAGCCATTTGGTCATGGGCTTTTGTTTGTTGGAAGATATTTAATCACAGTCTCAAGTTCAGTGCTTGGGATTGGTCTGTTTATATTTTCTATTTCTTGCTGGTTCAGTCTCAGAAGGTTGTGCTTTTCTAAGAATTTGTCCATTTCTTCCAGGTTGTCCGTTTTATTGGCATAGAGTTGCTTGTAGTAATCTCTCATGATCCTTTGTATTTCTGCAGTGTCAGTTGTTACTTCTCCTTTTTCATTTATAATTCTGTTGATTTGAGTCTTCTCCCTTTTTTTCTTGATGAGTCTGGCTAATGGTTTATCAATTTTGTTTATCTTCTCAAAGAACCAGCTTTTAGTTTTATTGGTTTTTGCTATTGTTTCCTTCATTTCTTTTTCATTTATTTCTGATCTTTATGATTTCTTTCCTTCTGCTAACTTTGGGGTTTTTTTGTTCTTCTTTCTCTCATCGATTTAGGTATAAGTTTAGGTTATTCACTTGATATGTTTCCTGTTTCTTGAGGTAGGATTGTATTGCTCTAAACGTCCCTCTTAGAAGTGCTTTTGCTGCATCCCATAGGTTTTGGGTCATCGTGTTTTCATTATCATTTGTTTCTAGGTATATTTTGATTTCCCCTTTGATTTCTTCAGTGATCTCTTGGGTATTTAGTACTGTATGGTTTAGCCTCCATGTGTTTGTATTTTTTACAGATTTTTTTCCTGTAATCGATATCTAGTCTCATAGCATTGTGGTCCAAAAAGATACTTGATATGATTTCAATTTTCTTAAATTTACCAAGGCTTGATCTGTGACCCAAGATATGATCTATCCTGGAGAATGTTCCATGAGCACTGGAGAAGAAAGTGTATTCTGTTGTTTTGGGATGGAATGTACCGTAAATATAAATTAAGTCCATCTTGTTTAATGTATCATTTGAAGCTTGTTTTTCCTTATTTATTTTCATTTTGGATGATCTGTCCATTGGCGAAAGTGAGGTGTTAAAGTCCCCTACTATAATTGTGTAACTGTCGATATACCCTTTTATGACTGTTAACATTTGCCTTATGTATTGAGGTGCTCCTATGTTGGGTGCATAAATATTTACAATTTTTATATCTTCTTCTTGGATTGATGCCTTAATCATTATGTAGTGTCCTTCTTTGTCTCTTGTAATAGTCTTTATTTTAAAGTCTATTTTGTCTGTTATGAGAACTGCTACTGCAGCTTTCTTTTGATTTCCATTAGCATGGAATATCTTTTCCATCCCCTCACTTTCAGTCTGTATGTGTCCCTAGGTCTGAAGTGGGGCTCTTGTAGACAACATATATAGGGGTGTTGTTTTTGTATCATCGAGCCAGTCTATATCTTTTGGTTGCAGTATTTAATCCATTTACATTTAAGGTAATTATCAACGTGTATGTTCCTATTACCATTTTCTTAATTGTTTTGGGTTTGTTATTGTAGGTCTTTTCCTTCTCTTGTGTTTCCTGCCTAGAGAAATTCCTTTAGCATTTGTTGCAAAGCTGATTTGGTAGTGCTGAATTCTCTTAACTTTTGCTTGTCTGTAAAGGTTTTAATTACTCCGTCACACCTGAATGAGATCCTTGCTGGGTAGAGTAATCTTGGTTGTAGGTTTTTCCCCTTTCATCACTTTAAATATGTCTTGCTGCTCCCTTCTGGCTTGCAGAATTTCTGCTGAAAGATCAGCTGTTAACCTTACGGGGATTCCCTCATATATTATTTGTTGTTTTTCCCTTGCTGCTTTTAATATTTTTTCTTTGTATTTAACTTCTGATAGTTTGATTAATATGTGTCTTGGCATGTATCTCCTTGCATTTATTCTGTATGGGACTCTCTGCACTTCCTGGACTTGATTGACTATTTCCTTTCCCATATTTTTTTTTTCTTTTTTTTTTTGCGGTACGTTGGCCTCTCACTGCCGCAGCCTCTCCCGCTGTGGAGCACAGGCTCCAGTTGCGCAGGCCCAGTGGCCGTGGCTCACAGGCCCAGCTGCTCCGCAACATGTGGGATCCTCCCGGACCGGGGCACGAATCCGTGTCTGCTGCCTCGGCAGGCAGACTCTCAACCACTGCGCCACCAGGGAAACCCTCCTTTCCCATATTAAGGAAGTTTTCAACTATAATCTCTTCAAAAAATTTCTCAGTCCCTTTCTTTTACTCTTCTTCTTCTGAGACCCCTATAATTCGAACGTTGGTGCATTTAATGTTGTCTCAGAGGTCTCTGAGATTGTCCACAATTCTTTTCATTCTTTTTTCTTTATTCTGCTCTATGGTGGTTATTTCCACTATTTTACCTTCCAGGTCACTTATCCATTCTTTTGCCTCAGTTATTCTGCTATTGATTCCTTCTAGAGAATTTTAAATTTCATTTATTGTGTTGTTCATCATTGTTTGTTTGCTCTTTAGTTCTTCTAGGTCCTTGTTAAACCTTTCTTGTATTTTCTCCATTCTATTTCCAAGATTTTGGATCATCTTTACTACCATTACTCTGAATTCTTTTTCGGGTAGACTGCCTATTTCCTCCTCATTTGGTTGGTCTGGGGGGGTTTTGCATTGCTCCATCATCTGCTGCATATTTCTCTGTCTTCTCATTTTGCTTAACTTACTGTGTTTGGGGTCTCCTTTTCGCAGGCGGCAGGTTTGTACTTCCTGTTGTTTTTGGTGTCTGCCCCCAATGGCTAAGGTTTGTTCACTGGGTTGTTTAGGCTTCCTGGTGGAGGGGACTGGTGCCTGTGTTCTGGTGGATGAGGCTGGATCTTGTCTTTATGGTAGGCAGGATGGAGTCTGGTGGTTTGTTTTGGGGTGTCTGTGAACTTACTATGACTTTAGGCAGCCTCTCTGCTAATGGGTGGGGTTGTGTTCCTCTCTTGCCAATTGTTTGGCATAGAATGCCAGCACTGTAGTTTGCTGGTCATTGAGTGGAGCTGGATCTTAGCGAAGAGATGGAGATATCTGGGAGAGCTTTCGCCATTTGATATTATGTGAAGCTGGGGGATCTCTGGTAGACCAGTTTCCTGAGCTTGGCTGTCTCAACCTCAGAAGCACAGTCCTGACACCTGGCCAGAGCACCAAGAACCTGTCAGCCACATGGCTCAGAAGCAAAGGGGGAAAGAAAGAAAGAGAGAAAGAGAGATGGAGAGAGGGAGGGAGTGAGTGAAAGAAAGAAAGAACGGAAGGAATGAAGGAAGGAAGGAAGAAAGAAAAACAAAGAGAAAGAAAGAAAGAAAGAGAAGGAAAGTAAGAAAGAAAGAACGAAAAGAAAAGAAAGATTAGAAAACTTTTTTAAATATTAAAAAATAATAAAAAAAGAAAGAAAGAAAGAATGAGCAACCAAACCAAAAAACAAATCCAACAATGATAACAAGCACTAAAAACAATACTTAAAAAAAAAAAAAAAGGACAGATGGAACACTATGACAAATGGTAAAAGCAAAGCTATATAGACAAAATCACACAAAGAAGCATACACATACACACTCACAAAAACAGAAAAAGAAAAAAAAAATCAATAAACAAATCTACCAATGATTATAAACTCTAAATAGTAAACTATGAGAAATATAAAACCAGAAACAAATTAGATGCAGAAAACAAACCCCAGTCTACAGTTGCTCCCAAAATCAACCCTTCAATTTTGGGATGATTCATTGTCTGTTCAGGTATTCCAGAGATGCAGGGTGCATCAAGTTGATTGTGGAGATTTAATCCACTGCTCCTGAGGCTGCTGGGAGAGATTTCCCTTTCTCTTCTTTGTTCATGCAGCTCCTGGTGTTCAGCTTTGGATTTGGCCCCGCCTCTGCATGTAGGTCACATGAGGGTGTCTGTTCTTCACCCAGACAGGACAGGGTTAAAGTAGCAGCTGATTAGGGGGCTCTGACTCACTCAGGCCAGGGGGTTGGAGGGGTACAGAATGCGGGGTGAGCCTACGGCAGCAGAGGCCAGCATGATTTTGCAACAACCTGAGGCACGTTGTATGTTCTCCCGGGGAAATTGTCCCTGGATCATGAGACCCTGGCAGTGGCAGGCTACAAAGGCTCCCAGGAGGGGAGGTGTAGATAGTGACCTGTGCTTGCACACAGGCTTCTTAGCGTTTCACACCTGTATCTGGTGTCCACAGATTCTCTGTGCGGGAATCTCTACGCTTTGCCCTCTGCACCCCTGTGGCTGTGCTCTCCTCTGTGGCTCCGAAGCTTGCCCCCCGCCACCCCCATCTCCACCGGTGAAGGGGCTTCCTAGTGTGTGGAAACCTTTCCTCCTTCACAGCTCCCTCCCTGAGGTGCAGGTCCTGTCCCTATTCTTTTGTCTCTGTTTTTTCTTTTTTCTTTTGCCCTACCTAGGTACTTGGGGAGTTTCTTGCCTTTTGGGAATTCTGAGGTCTTCTGCCAGCGTTCAGTAGGTGTTCTGTAGGAGTTGTTCCATATGTAGATGTATTTCTGATGTATTTGTGGGGAAGGAGGTGATCTCCACGTCTTACTCCTCCACCATCTTGAAGGTCTCCCACGCCAGCTCTTTAATATTGCTTGAAATTCATTCAGTCATTCAACAAATATTTATTGAGTGCTTACTTATGTACCAGGCACTCTATTAGAAGCTGAGGCAGTATACAAGTCGGGTAGTAAGTCCTGCCCTCTTGGAGTTGATTACATATTGGTGGAGGCAGGAAATGAACATGTAAACAAACAAATAAGAATTTCAGATAATGAGAATTGCTATGAATAAAATTATGATATTGTGATTTGTAAGAAAAATATATAACTGGTTATTCAGATGACCAAAATATATTCCTCACATATATTTGTTCTTCCTCCACAGTTCAGATTTTTTAAGTGTTGAAAGTGATAAAGTTTTCTCTTGTTATGTTAATGAGATCACTTTGTAAAAGCACCTAAGGATGGGGGCTGGTGCCAGTGAGGCCAATCTTGTGATTAGAGGGCTGGAACTTTCAGTCCTACTCCCTGACCTCCAGCGGGGGAGAGAGGTTGGAGATTGAGTTCATTCACCAATGGCCAAGGATTTAATCAACAATGCCTACATCATGAAGCCTCCATAAAAGCCACAAAGGATGAGTTTGGAGAGTTTCTGGGTTGATAAACAGATGGAGATTTGGGGAGAATGGTGTGCTCTGAGGAGGCATGGAAGCTCCATGCCCTTTCCCCACACCTTGCCCTATGCATCTCTTCCGTCTGGCTGTTCCTGAGTTATAACCTGTTATAATAAACCCATGATCTGGTAAGTAAAATGTTTCTCTGAGTTGTGTGAGCCACTCTGGCAAATTAGTGGAAACCCAGCAGGAGGTCATGGGAACCTCCAATCAGCAGCCAGCTGGTCAGAAGCAGAGGTTACCACCTGGGCTGTAGAGAGACCCTCTTGAAGGTCTCTCCATTTTTTTTTTCTTTAAAACATATAATCTCAGCTCTTTGGGGGTTTCATACTGGTATTCATTCCACTACTCTGGAATTATTTTTGTTTCTGTCATCTTGATTTTCTCCAAGATCCCCATATCACACTTCACTTGACATCACAATTTGAACAGTTCTCCCACTAAAGAATAACAAATATTAAAAGGATAAAGGAAATTCAAATCCAGTCCAATATACTATGTTTCAGTCTTCTAAAGCCTAGTAGTTTTTGTTCACAACATTCCATTGCTGAATCGTATTTAGCTTGTGGTGAAAATAGCATTTTACCCTAGTCAGTCAGGCTTGGGAAATAAAACCTTGTTTTCCATGTCACGTAAGCCAACCTATTTGATCAGTTTTGTGTTAAGAATATGAAAATAATGAAAGAAATTAGGAGGTGAAGATATTGACACTTAAAGAATACAATTGTGTTTCGGGTTTTTGTTTGTTTGTTTGTTTTTTGATAGAAGCTTACAGTGGGGAAATTGTTTTTAAATGAACATAAATGGAACAGGGAAATTTGAAGATGTTGAGAAGTGGAGTGAACTAGCATGGTTCAATCCACTGGTGGAAGAATGGTGAGAGAGCAATTTTAATCACCCTTAGTTCATTCTCTCCTACACCATTTCTTCCTCAGGGGCCCTATCCAAAGCTTCAATTCTCTCCTTCCCTCCTTTTCCTCCCCTATTCTCCTTTTCCTCTCTTTCTCTCCTCCATCTTTCTCCCTTCTGCCTTCATCCTACCTCTTCCTTTTCTTTTCTTCTTTCCCTTATTCTGCGATAGGGATACAGAAAACTTGCCAGTCCACACACAATTGTAATGAATAAATAAAGGCAGGCATAAATAGGAGATAGAATAATTGGGAAACATGCCAAATAAATTCCACTGTTCGATACAGTTAATCCACTTCAACAATAATTTATAAGCACCTCCTACAAACAAGGCATCATAGTAAGCACTAGGGACATAAAGGTGGAAGTTATCATGTCATTGTATTAAAGGATATTCTTTATGTTTAATTCAGAAATTAATTCATTAACTGTTTTCTTTTTGCTGAAGAGAATTGTCATTTTTCCTCTTTTCATTCACTCTTTACTAAGGAGTTACTAAATGTAGCAGCATTTGAAGCCTAAATAAGGAAGATCTGACAAGGATGATGGTTTGCTATTTTGTTGCCTGGCACCATAAATAATCATCAGAGGAATTCTTTATGTGCACAACCATCACAACCTTGATATTTAAGACTCTAACAT
Organism: Delphinus delphis; assembly: GCF_949987515.2. NCBI lineage: Eukaryota > Metazoa > Chordata > Mammalia > Artiodactyla > Delphinidae > Delphinus > Delphinus delphis. The sequence continues at coordinate 61,290,247 of NC_082686.1, forward strand.
TGTACAATTATTTGATTTCATCCCCCTGGAATCAAGAACAGAAAGATAAAACTAAGTCCAAGGTATCCCTTCTTGTCTTTATTGTAAATGTGTTAAAAATACCTCATAGTGAAGTTTCTAAACTGAAACTTCCAGGCTGGTTTTACTGTATTTGGACACCTTTCCACTGCACAGAGGGGTGAGCTTTTGATGGTGGTGGTGCTAATCAGAGGTTTCTTTCCTCAGTCCTACATTCTTTTCTTCCCTCTTTCCGTTTCTTTCTTAAACATCTCTTGACTCTGTACTATGAGCTAGGTACTATACGTTAGTGGTATAGTACCTAGAGACTCTGCCTTTTCTAACCTAAGCTCAGACATCTTGAGGGCCACTAATGGCATCTGAAGGCATAAAGGATATGAATTATGTAAGTTACACAGTGTCAGTTAATTTCCATATACAATTTTAAAATTTAGTGTTTTTTTTTGTTTTTTGTTTTTTTTTTTTGCGGTACGCAGGCCTCTCACTGCCGTGGCCTCTCCCGTTGCGGAGCACAGGCTCCGGATGCACAGGCTCAGCGGCCATGGCTCACGGGCCCTCCGCGGCATGTGGGATCTTCCCGGACCGGGGCACGAACCCGCGTCCCCTGCATCTGCAGGCAGACTCTCAACCACTGCGCCACCAGGGAAGCCCCAATTTAGTTATTTTTAATCAAAGTTAAACATGAACTTTATTTACAGAATCAAAGAATGTATGACTTATAAAAAAAACTAACAGTGTCCTGTATCCCCATTTCCTGCTCTGCCAAGGAAAATTCTTTCAACACTTTAAAATGTTTCCTTTGAAATATACCTCTATATCGCTAATATACCTAAATTGCGGCTACTTATTTTTTTTTAGTTTTAGGCATTATCTATTGATCGAACACTTTGGAAGATAAGTCTGCAGCTCTCTTTTTGTTGCTGCTCCCTACCACCTTTGCAGTTTGGGAATGGGTCATGGTATAATTCTTCACAGTGAAGATGGAAAACTCCACTGGGAGGTGTGTTAGCCATCATAGGTTCTGCCTCACAGTCTCTCAACTCACCTCTCCGCTCTGGCCATTGCTGCAACAAGCAGATGTTCATCTCAGTATAGTTCACAGCACTTTGTCTCAGTGAATTTCTCGTTTTCTGCCTTGGACCCGCTCTGTACCTCCCTGTGAGGTACAGATATACTCATGCATTCATAGAACAGGAAGTACAACAGAGTTAACTTCCCTGAGTCAACCTTGTCTAATGGGAGACAGGAGCTGGTAGACAAATGTTCCCTTCTTCTGTGTCTTGAACTGACAACCCTGAAGGACAGCCTGCATGGTTCTTCAGAGAACTCTGAAGCCACAATTGCTTACGGTGGTAGCCAGCTTAATAATGCACCTTTGCATTGATTTTCCCTCCTCCCTTGTTTCACTCATTCTAGCCCCTTTCCCCACAAAAACTATCTCTGTGCAGCTCTTATTTTAGGCTCTGTGCTTTGGGGAAACTCAGGCTAGAATGGAGGCTCTGGAGAAAGATGATTCTCCCTGATTAAAAAGGAAGAGATTCATAAGGAGAAAGATCTGCCCTTTCTTTTCACTTTTGGACATTGTGTTGAGAATGTGATGCTTGGAGCTATGAAAAGAGAGGTCAGAGAATAACAAAAGAGGGAATCCACAAAGGATCACAAAGGAGGAGCTCTGATATTGTTAAGCTGCCTAAGTAACCAATTCTGAAACTGCCTTCTTTTGGATTTCTTGTTATGTGAAATAATAGTGCTTTTAAAATATTGCTATCTAGTAATATTTTAATTGCAGCTGAAAGTGTACCAACACAAATTGTGATCTGTCTTGGCTTTATGCTCTTTGTGATGGGTACTGAAAGCAACTTCCCCCCATGACCTAATGTTTGCACGTGTTATTCCTTCTACCTGGAATGGCCTCCTGTTTTCTTCCTTTTCTTCCTATTCTTTCTCTTCTCAGATACCTAATTTTCATTTGTCTTTCAAGATTCAATTCAAGATCCACATTTAGTTTGGATTAAATGCCCCTCATCCATGCTTGCCTAGCGCTCTGTGTGTACTTCCTTCAGAACACCTAAAACACTATTTTAATATCTGCTGTTTGTTTTTCTGTCTCCTTTATAGATTGTAATATTCCTGAAGACAGGAAATCCACTTTCAGGGCTTAGTACAATGCCAAACATTTAGTTATATATTTACTGAATGATAGGCTGTGGTTGGTGGAGGAAATATTGGCAGAGATGGGCAAACACATATTGGACACAGAGTCAAGGTCATTTGGTCCAGTACTCCTATTTCATAGAAAACAAAATAGGTTGCATACAGATAGCAAAGAATTCCTACTGTATAAAAAATTACTAAGATACTCTACAGAACAAATGAATGAGATTAGATGACCCTTATGATACCTTCCAAAAAACAACAAAAATTTATATTATTTATTTTTTCTTAAATTAAAAAAATACCAGATACTGGCAGAGCAAGTCCAAGAGTCAAGTTTTCTTGACATTTAATCTTTTTAAAAAATCTCCCTTGTCACTAGTTCAATGGACACATGAATAGATATCATTACTGAAGTTGACCCAAGACAACTGTGAGCAGAATTTATGGGTAAATAGCAGACTATTAAAAACAAAATAGTGTGCTAGTTGTCAAGGTACTATTTTTCAGATTCAAACTTAATCTTCTATATTCTGTTCTCGCTGTGTCTGGAACCCTTCAGACCACATTGCTGCTTTGCCAGCTGGCCCCCATGAGGTTCTGCCAATAGAAAATACCGGGGGAGACTAGCAGGAGGAGGGAAAGAAAACGGTCACTCTTCTTCCGTCGGCTTCTGGTTCCTGTCACTCTCACATGAACCATGGTTCTTTGGCCCAGCAGCAGTGGCTCATTCCAGTAGCAGTTTGTTTTCAGTTTTCAGTTTTTTCTCCATACTCCCATATTCAACCTTCTTCCTCACAAGTGTCTGTACCAGTTGAGTCCCAGCTCCTCAGGGACTTTTCTGTGAGCATCAGAGTCAGCAGCAGCAGCCAGGTCGTGTTTCTTCCTCAGGATTCTGGGTCTCAGTGTTGGGAGGCTATTCTCCAAACTTCTTTGTTCTAATAATCCATTTCCCTTTGTTACCCCAGCCCTAGCGGAGAGAATTTGCTTTCTTCATGTACTAACTATTTTCCATATATTATCTCTAATTCCCCCCACAGAATCTTACTGGTTAGCTATATATTACTCATTTTACAAATTATGAAACAGACTCTCATAGTCTATGCAAATTTCCCAGGATTACATAGCTAGTTAATAGCTAAGCTATGATTTAAACCAGGTTTGTTTTTACTCCAAAGACGATTATCTTTTGCCATGTCATCCCAGGGCCTAAGATTTGGACTTGTTAAATTGAGATATAGAAAGACATGCTTGTATTTAGTGTTTTTATATCAAGAGCAATGTGCTCTAATAAGCACTTGAAATTATTGTAGACCAGTATGAGAGAGAAGAGTTTTAAAAGAACTTAAAGTTTGAAGTTTTTTTCCTTCAAATGCCAGTTGAAGAAAATAGTACTTTTCTTGCACTTTCCTAACGATCTTTAGGTATAGTTAAATCTACCACTGACCCAGTGATAGTCTTTAGTCAGACTATTCCCCTGAATCTGAATCCAGTCTCCTGTTGAAATTTGATTGAGATTTAGCTTTGATTTTCTTGTATCAAAGGTCCTTAGGGCTTTTTCTTTCAGGGGCTAGTAGTTTTACCTTTTCTGTCTCTCTAAGATGATGAACTCTGCCATCATTGGATACCTCTGTTAGCCATTGGTCTTATTGTTCATTCACTGATCTTAGTTTTTTTATTTTTATTTTTTCTCTCTCCTCATGGCAAAGGCCAATTCACTTCGTGAGATAAATCAGGTAAAACTGTTGATCTTGTCAGGACTAAATCCCCAATCTGGCCAACACTAGGGGGATCTCCCAATGAGCATTTCTGCTGAATTTATTTCTCATCCTTTCTCACCCTTTAGAAGAACAGAACAACTTTCTTCTCCTTTAGCTAGAACATGTATAAATTGATTCACATATAATAATAGAAAGGCCATTAGCCTACCAGATGGTTGCTACCAGTAGCTGGTTTCATATTTATACTACTTCATCTTAAGGGCCCTTTATGTCTTACACAAAATATTTTGAACAAAAAAATTAAACAGAACATTTTTTTTTTTTCTTAAGGGGTAAGGGTATAGGGGACATTTCATTGCTTAGTCCAAGGGGCACTTCTTTTTTTTTTTAATTAATTAATTTATATATATATTTTTTTTTGGCTGTGTTGGGTCTTCATTTCTGTGCTAGGGCTTTCTCTAGTTGTGGCAAGCGGGGGCCACTCTTCCTTGCGGTATGCGGGCCTCTCATTATCGCGGCCTCTCTTGTTGCGGAGCACAGGCTCCAGACACGCAGGCTCAGTAGTTGTGGCTCTCGGGCCTAGTTGCTCCGCGGCATGTGGGATCTTCCCAGACCAGGGCTCGAACCCCTGTCCCCTGCATTGGCAGGCAGATTCTCAACCACTGCGCCACCAGGGAAGCCCCTAAACAGAACTTTTGAAATAAGATTTCCGTAGACAGAAGAGAATTAAGTTTTGACAATACTGTAGGTGGGGGCATACATGTTGAGCATGGACCAAGAGCTGGTTTAAGTGAGTTGACATTAGAGGGACTCTAGGAAGCAAAAGGAAACTGTAACCCCTCCCCAGAAACTCCTTGGGGGATGGTTTTGGAAAGGGAAATGAGTTTGGGTTTCAAGGCAGGATTTATTTACCTCCTAATTTTTCCTACGACTGACCCTGTCAGTAATCTGCATTTCCTAGAAAAGTGGTAAGCAAAAAAGATTTTTTGTTTTCAAAATTACAGCTGCAAAGTGACATGGCACCCACATGTATCATCCATTTCTTCTAGTTTGGGAAGGGAGAGGCGTGCTGGTGACTTATGGAAAAATTTCAAAGTGAGAAAAAAAGATTAAATACAGGAATTGCTACAAAATTTAAAAGAACCCTAGTGGAGAAGATCCTATGATCCAGTAGCCAATTATTATAATTTAGTGCACATTCTCTTACTTCTTAATTTCTATAGCTATTTTTCAAATCAGTCTCCTAGGGATGTGGGAGTATAACACCAATTTTATAGTTTGGCTCAAAGCTAACTGAATTTGCCTTAGAGACATATTTATGAATGCTTACCCAGAAACTGAAGAGTATCTGTAAGAATTTATGTTAAAGAATATGGGGAAGCATGGAGTCTCAGCCACTGGATTGCAGGTGGCCCAGGTTCAATCCCTGGTCAGGGAACTAGATCCCACATGCCACAACTAAGAGTTCACATGCCGCAACTAAGAGTTCACATGCCACAAATAAAGACCCCGCATGCCACAACTAAAGATCCCACATACTGCAACTAAAGATTGGGCATGCCGCAACTAAAAGATCCTGCATGCTACAAGGAAGATCTCGTGTGCACAACTAAGACCTGGCACAGCCAAATAAATAAATAAATATAAATAAATAAATAAATAAATATTTAAAAAAGAATATGGGGAAATCTACTATATCACAGACATTGTGCTAGGTATTTAAAAAAAGAAAGAATTTTAATTTTGAAGTAATTGTAGAATCACATGCAGTTGTAAGAAAACATGAAGAAAGAGACTACGTTTCTTTTATCCAGTTTCTTTCCCCCAATGGTAACATCTTGCAAAACTATAGTATAATATGAAAAGCTTGTTTACTCTAGAAATCCAATTCTATCCCATTGGAAATAATGAAATTTGGGGGTGGGGGAGAACTTAAAATAATGCTGAACTTCACCTGGAAAAATAAATCAATGGTTAAAATTGTATTTGTTTTAGATGCACATTTTAGCTACTCACCCAAAAGCAAAATATATATGTGGAAAATAATGTAAAAAATAAACATTGCTAATAAACATGAGTGAATAGCCAGGGAGATCCTAAAGAAAGAAGATAACTTAAAAAGAGTTAGGGCTTCCCTGGTGGTGCGGTGGTTAAGAATCCGCCTGCCAATGCAGGGGACACGGGTTCGAGCCCTGGCCCGGGAAGATCCCACATGCCGCGGAGCAACTAAGCCTGTGCACCACAACTACTGAGCCTGTGCTCTAGAGCCCGTGAGCCACAACTACTGAAGCCACGCACCTAGAACCTGTGCTCCACAGCAAGAGAAGCCCACACACAGCAGTGAAGACCCAACACAGCCAAAAATAAAATAAATAAATAAATTTATGAAAAAAATAATAAAGAGTTGATAAGAAATGATTACCATATTTTAAAAAAAAAAGTTACAAATTATAGGGTTTAGTTCCTACAAGCAGTTTGGTATCAGTGAAGGATACAAAAATTGATCAGTAAAATAGAATATAAAATTCAGAAACAGAGCCAAATAGATATGTAGTTTTAGTTTATTATAAAAGAAAAATCTAGAATTAGTGTGGAAGAGATGGGATATTCAGAAATGATGAGGATAATTTGGCGAAGAAAAAAAAGCTGAAATTCTACCTGACTATATCAAAATTGTAGATGAAATCCAAATTTTAAAGGAAAAAAATCTAAAAATATTATAATTAGATAAAGACTTATTTTGAAAATATTACTGGAGCTGAGAAGAACTTTATAACCATGACACAAAACTCAGAAGCTATATTGGAAAAATGATAAATTTGACTACACACAAATTAAGACTACTGAATGGGGAAAATGCCATTAAAATTTTAAAAATCAAACCACAAACAGGAACAAGTATTTGCAATGTTTATGGAAAAGAGTTTATTTCTTTTACAAAACACTCCAGCAAATCAATAAGAAAAACACCAACAACCTGGTATTAAAAAGGCAAAGAGGGCTTCCCTGGTGGCGCAGTGGTTGAGAGTCCACCTGCCGATGCAGGGGACACGGGTTCGTGCCCCGGTCTGGGAAGATCCCACATGCCGCAGAGCGGCTGGGCCCGTGGGCCATGGCTTCTGAGCCTGCGCGTCCGGAGCCTGCGCTCCGCAACGGGAGAGGCCACAACAGTGAGAGGCCTGCGTAACGCAAAGAAGAAAAAAAAAATAAAGGCAAAGAGCACAAAGAGGAAGTTCAGAGATAAATACAAATGGTGAGTAAGATATAAAATAATTCTGAACATACACATAATCATGACGTTGCAAAATAAAGCATTAGTGAAGTGCTGTTTTTCTTCTGTCAGATTAAAATTAGATCGTGAACAGTATTAGAGGGTGGAGAAAAATAGGCACCCATGCATGTATGTTTATAGATGCTAATTGCTACATTGTTTTTAATAGCAAAACAAAGCAAAGCAAAGTAAAAACAGATGTAACTTAAACGTGCCTTATTAGACAAGTGTCAGTTGAGTAGAAATGGGTAGGCCTTTGTACCATAATTTGGCTCAGTCATTGATGGAACCACTGTTGGCTCAAATGCTGAGGCTGACCTTAAATGCTGGAGGCTGTCAGCTCATCATGTCCCTTGGAACTGGGCAAGTAGTTCGTTCTTGAAGGGGGATCTCAGTGGTTCAGAAGAGTAAGCTAATATGTTGCCATTTGTATATAAAGGTTATTCATATACAGGCATTTATATATACAAAGATAGGAATTTTTAAAAATACACAAGAAAATGGTTAATAATATTGCCCTGAGGAGTAGGGCTGGGATTTTTATATCCTACTATGCTCTAAAAATGTTTTAGTAGGTGCATGTATTACTTTTATACTAGTATAAAAAGTTCTTGATGAATTTAGAAATAATTTCGAAGCTTCACTGAGACCCTCCTTAGTTAAAGGCCATGTCCAATATGCTCAGGATTTCTTAGACCTTCATGTGCTCATAGGCTTTCCCAGATTCTCCTGCCTAAGGTATTTCCCCTGCCCTATCTCAATTGTTTTCTATACAACTTCCTGTTTTATTTTTCATTAGGGTTTGTGGACCCCATTCCAATATGGGGTTTGGGTTTTCCCCACCACCAACAAGCAATGCTTCAGACACCACTTTGATGTCTTGTAATTCAATTCAATTCTGACACTACCTGGAGATAGCTTCAGACTCCACAGGTTAAGGGTTCAGTCCTACAAGACTTCTTGTGCTTAACCCCCTAAATCTGCCCCTCACCCCATTACAGTTGCCAGTTGCAAGACCAGGTTGTAACCTCTGCTTCTGAGCAGCTGGCTGCAGATTGGAGGTTCCCATGACCTCCTTCTGGGTTTCCACTGATTTGCCAGAGTGGCTTACAAAACTCAGAGAAACATTTTACTTACCAGATCATGGGTTTATTATAACAGGTTATAACTCAGGAACAGCCAGACGGAAGAGATGCATAAGTCAAGGTGCGGGGAAAGGGCATGGAGCTTCCATGCCTCCTCGGAGCACACCATTCTCCCCAAATCTCCATCTGTTTATCAACCCAGAAGCTCTTCAAACTCATCCTTTGTTGCTTTCATGGAGGCTTCATGATGTAGGCATGGTTGATTAAATCCTTGGCCATTGGTGAATGAACTCAAACTCCAATCTCTCTCCCCCACTGGAGGTCAGGGAGTAGGACTGAAAGATCCAACCCTCTAATCACAAGGTTGGCCTCACTGGCACCAGCCCCCATCCTTAGGTGCTTTTACAAAGTGATCTCATTAACATAACAAAAGACAACTTTATCACTTTTAACACTTAAAAAATCTGAACTGTGGAGGAAGAACAAATATATGTGAGGAATATATTTTGGTCATCTGAATAACCAGTTATATATTTTTCTTACAAATCACAATATCATAATTTTATTCATAGCAATTCTCATTATCTGAAATTCTTATTTGTTTGTTTACATGTTCATTTCCTGCCTCCACCAATATGTAATCAACTCCAAGAGGACAGGACTTACTACCCGACTTGTATACTGCCTCAGCTTCTAATAGAGTGCCTGGTACATAAGTAAGCACTCAATAAATATTTGTTGAATGATTGAATGAATTTCAAGCAATATTAAAGAGCTGGCGTGGGAGACCTTCAAGGTGGTGGAGGAGTAAGACGTGGAGATCACCTTCTTCCCCACAAATACATCAGAAATATATTTACATATGGAACAACTCCTACAGAACACCTACTGAACACTGGCAGCGACCTCAGAATTCCCAAAAGGCAAGAAACTCCCCAAGTACCTGGGTAGGGCAAAAGAAAAAAGAAAAAACAGAGACAAAAGAATAGGGATGAGACCTGCACCTCGGGGAGGGAGCTGTGAAGGAGGAAAGGTTTCCACACACTAGAAAGCCCCTTCACTGGTGGAGATGGATGGTGGGCGGGGGGGAAGCTTCAGAGCCACGGAGGAGAATGCAGCAGTAGGGGTGCAGAGGGCAAAGCAGAGAAATTCCCACACAGAGGATCGATGCTTACCAGCACTCACCAGCTGGAGAGGCTTGTCTGCTCACCCGTAGGGGAGGGTGGGGGCTGGGAGCTGAGGCTCGGGCTTTGGAGGTCAGATTGCAGGGAGAGTACTGGGGTTGGCTGCATGAACACAGCCTGAAGGGGGCTAGTGCACGACAGCTAGCTGGTCGGGAGTCCAGGAAAATGTCTGGAACTGCCTAAGAGGCAAGAGACCATTGTTTTGGTGTGTGTGAGGAGAGGGGATTCAGAGAATGCCTAAGCAAGCTCCAGAGATGGTCACGAGCCACAGCTATCAGTGCGGACACCAGAGACGGGCATGAAATGCTAAGGCTGCTGCAGCCACCAAGAAGCTTATGTACAAGCACAGGCCACTATCCATACCTCCCCTCCCAGGAGCCTTTGTAGCCCGCCACAGCCAGTGTCCCATGATCCAGGGACAATTTCCCCGGGAGAACACACGGTGCACCTCAGGCTGTTGCAACATCATGCCAGCCTCTGCCGCCGTAGGTTAGCCACGCATCCCGTACCCCTCCCTCCCCCCAGCCTGAGTGAGCCAGAGCCCCCGAATCAGCTGCTATTTTAACCCCATCCTGTCTGAACGAAGAACAGACACCCTCAGGCAACCTACATGCAGAGGTGGAAATCCAAAGCTGAACCCCAGGAGCTGTGCAAACAAAGAAGAGAAAGGGAAATCTCTCCCAGCAGCCTCAGGAGCAGTGGATTAAATATCCACAATCAACTTGATGTATCCTGCATTTGTGGAATAACTGAACAGACAACAAATCATCCCAAAATTGAGGCAGTGGAATTTGGGAGCAACTCTAGATTTGGGTTTGCTTTCTGCATCTAATTTGGTTCTGGTTTTATGTTTATCTTAGTTTAGTATTTAGAGTTTACTATCATTGGTAGATCTGTCTATTGATTTGGTTACTCTCTTCCTCCTTTTTTTTTTTTAATATAGATATGTATATTTTTTCTTTTTCTGTTTTTTTTGGGTGTGTATGTGTATGCTTCTTTGTGTGATTTTGTCTGTATGGCTTTGTTTTTACCATTTGTCGTAGGGTTCTATCTATCCTTTTTTTTTTTAGCATAGTTTTTACGGCTTGTTATCATTGGTGGATTTTCTTTTTGATATGGCTGCTCTCTTCTTTTCTTTATTACTTTTTAATATTTTTTATTCTTAATTTTAATAACTTTCTTTTCTTTCTTTCTTATGTTCCTTCTTTGCTTCTCTTTCTTTCTTTCTTTCTCTTTCTCCCCCTTCCTTCCTTCCTTCCTCCTTCCTTCCTTCCTTCCTTCCTTCCTTCCTTCCTTCCTTCCTTCCTTTCTTTCTTTCTTTCTTTCTTTCTTTCTTTCTTTCTTTCTTTCTTTCTTTCTTTCTTTCTTTCTTTCTTTCTTTCTCCCTTTTCTTCTGAGCCATGTGGCTCACAGTGTCTCCGTGCTCTGGCCTGATGTCAGGCCTGTGCCTCTGAGGTGAGAGAGCCAAGTCCAGGACATTGGTCCACCAGACACCTCCCAGCTCCACGTAATATCAAACAGCAAAAGCTCTCCCAGAGCTCTCCAACTCTAAGCTGAAATCCAACTCCAGCCCAATGACCAGCAAGCTACAGTGCTGGAAACCATATGCCAAACAACTAGCAAGACAGGAACACAACCTCACCCATTAGCAGAAAGGCTTCCTAAAATCATAAAAAGGTCACAGATACCCCAAAACACACCACTGGACTTGGTCCTGCCCACCAGAAACACAAGATCCAGCCTCATCCACTAGAACACAGGTACCAGTCCTCTTCACCAGGAAGCCTACACAACCCACTGAACCAACCTTATGCCTGGGGGCAGACACCAAAAACAATGGGAACTATAAATATGCAGCCTGCGAAAAGGAGACCCCAAACACAGTAAGTTAAGCAAAATGAGAAGACAGAGAAATACACAGCAGATGAAGGAGCAACATAAAAAACCCCAGACCAAACAAATGAAGAGGAAATAGGCAGTCTACCTGAAAAAGAATTCAGAGTAATGGTAGTAAAGATGATCCAAAATCTTGGAAATAGAATGGAGAAAATACAAGAAAGGTTTAACAAGGACCTAGAAGAAATAAAGAGCAAACAAACAATGATGAACAACACAATAAATGAAACTAAAAGTTCTCTAGAAGGAATCAATAGTGGAATAACTGAGGCAGAAAAATGGATAAGTGACCTGGAAGGTAAAATAGTGGAAATAACTACCACAGAACAGAATAAAGAAAAAAGAATGAAAAGAATTGAAGACAGTCTCAGAGACCTCTAGGACAACATTAAATGCACCAACATTCGAATTATAGGGGTCACAGAAGCAGAAGAGAAAAAGAAAGGGACTGAGAAATTATTTGAAGAGATTATAGTTGAAAACTTCCCTTTTATGGGAAAGGAAATAATCAGTCAAGTCCAGGAATCACAGAGAGTCCCATACAGGATAAATACAAGGAGAAACATGCCAAGACACATATTAATCAAACTATAAAAAATTAAATACACAGAAAAAATATTAACAGCAGCAAGGGAAAAACAACAAATAACATACAAGGGAATCTGCATAAGGTTAACAGCTGATCTTTCAGCAGAAACTCTGCAAGCCAGAAGGGAGTGGACATATTTAAAGTTATGAAAGGGTAAAACTACAACTAAGATTACTCTACCCAGCAAGGATCTCATTCAGATTTGATGAAGAAATCGAAAGCTTTACAGACAAGCAAAAGCTGAGAGAGTTCAGCACCACTAAACCAGCTCTACAACAAATGCTAAAAGAACTTCTCTCAGTGGGAAACACAAGAGAAGAAAAGCGCTACAAAAACAAACCCAAAACAATTAAGAAAATGGTAATAGGAACATATATATCAATAATTACCTTAAATATGAATGGATTAAATGCTCCAACCAAAAGACACAGACTGGTTAAATGGATACAAAAACAAGACCCATATATATGCTGTCTACAAGAGACCCACTTCAGACCTAGGGACACATACAGACTGAAAGTGAGGGGATGAAAAAAGATATTCCACACAAATAGAAATCAAAAGAAAGCTGGAGTAGCAATACTCATATCAGATAAAATAGACTTTAAAATAAAGAATGATACAAGAGACAAAGAAGGACACTACATAATGATCAAGGGATCAATCCAAGAAGAAGATATAACATTTATAAATATATATGTACTCAACATAGGAGCACCTAAATACATAAGGCAACTGCTAACAGCTATAAAAGAGGAAATGGACAGTAACACCGAAATAGTGGGAGACTTTAACACCTCACTTACAACAATGGACAGATCATCCAAACAGAAAATTAATAAGGAAACACAAGCTTTATATGACAGAGTCGACCAGATAGATTTAGTTGATATTTATAGGACATTCCATCCAAAAGCAACAGATTACACTTTCTTCTCAAGTGCGCAAGGAACATTCTCCAGGATAGATCACATCTTAGGTCACAAATCAAGCCTCAGTAAATTTAAGAAAATTGAAATCATATCAAGCATCTTTTCTGACCGCAATGCTATGAGAGTAGAAATGAATTATAGGAAAAAAACGTAAAACACAAACACATGGAGGCTAAACAATACATTGCTAAATAACCAAGAGATCAGTGAAGAAATTAAAGAGGAAATTTAAAAAATACCTAGAGGCAAATGACTATGAAAACACGACAATCCAAAACCAATGGGATGCAGCAAAACAGCTTTAAGAGGGAAGATTATACCAATACAAGCCTACTACAAGAAGGAAGAAACATCTCAAATAAACAATCTAAACTTACACCTAAAGGAAATAGAGAAAGAAGAACAAACAAAACCCAAAGTTAGCAGAAGGAAAGAAATCATAAAGATCAGAGCAGAAATACATGAAATAGAAACAAAGAAAACAATAGCAAAGGTCAATAAAACTAAAAGCTGGTTCTTTGAGAAGATAAACAAAATTGATAAACCATTAGCCAGACTCATCAAGAAAAAGAGGGAGAGGACTCAAATCAATAAAATTCAAAATGAAAAAGGAGAAGTTACAACAGACTCTGCAGAAATACAAAGCATCCTAAGAGACTACTATAAGCAACTCTATGCCAATAAAATGGACAACCTGGAAGAAATGGACAGATTCCTAGAAAGGTATAACCTTCCAAGACTGAACCAGGAAAAAAAACAGAAAATATGAACAGACCAATCACAAGGAATGAAACTGAAAGTGTGATTAAAAATCTTCCAACAAGCAAAAGCCCAGGACCAGATGGCTTCACAGAATAATTCTGTCAAACTCTTAGAGAAGAGCTAACTCCTATCCTTCTCAAACTCTTCCAAAATATAGCAGAGGGAGGAACACTCCCAAACTCATTCTATGAGGCCACCATCACCCTGACACCAGAACCAGACAAAGATGTCACAGAGAAAGAAAACTACAGGCCAATATCCCTGATGAATTTAGATGCAAAAATCCTCAACAAAATACTAGCAAACATAATTGAACAGCACATTAAAAGGGTCATACACCATGATCAAGTGGGGTTTATCCCAGTAATGCAAGGATTCTTCAATATACGCAAATCAATCAATGTGATACACCACATTAAAAAATTGAAGGAGAAAACCATATGATCATCTCAATAGATGCAGAAAAGGCTTTCAACAAAATTCAACACCCATTTATGATAAAAACCCTCCAGAAAGTGGGCATAGAGGGAACTTACATCAACATAATAAAGGCCATATATGAAAAACCCACAGCCAACATTGTTCTCAATGGTGAAAAACTGAAACTATTTCTTCTATGATCAGGCACAAGACAATGTTGTCCACTCTCACACTATTATTCAACATAGTTATGGAAGTTGTAGCCACAGCAATGAGAGAAGAAAAAGAAATAAAAGGAATCCAAATTGGAAAAGAGGAAGTAAAGCTGTCACTGTTTGCAGATGACATGATACTATACTTAGAAAATCCTAAAGACTCTACCAGAAAGCTACTAGAGCTAATCAGTGAATTAGGTAAAGTAGCAGGATACAAAATGAATGCACAGTAGTCTCTTGCATTTCTATACACTAATGATGAAAAACCTGAAAGAGAAATTAAGGAAACACTCCTATTTACCATTGCAACAAGAAGAATAAAATACCTAGGAATAAACCTAAATAAGGAGACAAAATACCTGTATACAGAAAACTATAAGCCAATGATGAAAGAAATTAAAGATGATACAAACAGATGGAGAGATTTACCATGTTCTTGGATTGGAAGAATCAACATTGTGAAAATGACTCAACTACCCAAAGCAATCTACAGATTCTGTACAATCCCTATCAAACTTCCAATGGCATTTTTCACAGAACTAGAACAAAAAGTTTCGCAATTTGTATGGAAACACAAAAGACCCCGAATAGCCAAAGCAATCTTTAGAAAGAAAAATGGAGCTGGAGGGATCAGGCTCCCTGACTTCAGACTATACTACAAAGCTACAGTAATCGAGATAGTATGGTACTGGCACAATAACGGAAATACAGATCAATGGAACAGGATAGAAAGCCCAGAGATAAACCCACACCCATATAATCACCTGATTTTTGATAAAGGAGGCAAGAATATACAATGGAGAAAAGACAGCCTCTTCAATAAGTGATGCTGGGAAAACTGGACAGCTACATGTAGAAGAATGAAATTAGAACACTCCCTAACACCATACACAAAAATAAACTCAAACTGGATTAAAGACCTAAATGTAAGGCCAGAGACTATAAAACTCTTAGAGGAAAACATAGGCAGAACACTCTATGGCATAAGTCACAGCAAGATCCTTTTTGACCCACCTCCTAGAGAAAGGGAAATAAAAACAAAAATAAACAAATGGGACCTAATGAAACTTAAAAGCTTTTGCACAGCAAAGGAAGTCATAAAGAAGACCAAAAGACAACCCTCAGAATGGGAGAAAATATTTGCAAATGAAGCAAGAAACAAAGGATTAATCTCCAAAATTTACAAATAGCTCATGCAGCTCAGTATCAAAAAAACAAACATCCCCTTCCAAAAAAGAGCAGGAGACCTAAATAGACATTTCTCCAACGAAGATAGACAGATTGCCAAAAAACACCTGAAAGGATGCTCAACATCACTAATCATTACAGAAATGGAAATCAAAACTACAATGAGGTATCACCTCACACCAGTCAGAATGGCCATCATCAAAAAATCTATAAACAATAAATTTTGGAGAGGGTGTGGAGAAAAGGGAACCCTCTTGCACTGTTGGTGGGAATGTAAATTGATATGGTCACTATGGAGAACAGTATGGAGGTTCCTTAGAAAAGTAAAAATAGAACTACCATACAACCCAACAATGCCCTGTATATGCCACTACTGGGCATATACTCTGAGAAAAACATGATTCAATAAGAGTCATGTACCACAATATTCATTGCAGCTCTATTTACAATAGCCAGGACATAGAAACAACCTAAGTGTCCATCAACAGATGAATGGATAAAGAAGATGTGGCACATATATACAATGGAATATTACTCAGCCTTATGAAGAAACAAAATTGAGTTATTTGTAGTGAGGTGGATGGACGTAGAGTCTGTCATACAGAATGAAGTAAGTCAGAAAGAGAAAAACAAATACTGTATGCTAACACATACATATGAAATCTAAAAAAAAAAAATGGTTCTGAAGAGACTAGGGGCAGGACAAGAATAAAGATGCAGACATAGAGAATGGACTTGAGGACATGGGGAGGTGGAAGAGTAAGCTGGGACAAAGTGAGAGAGTAATATGTACGTATATACACTACCAAATGTAAAATAGATAGCTAGCGGGAAGGAGCCACATAGCACAGGGAGATTAGCTCAGTGCTTTGTGACCACGTAGAGGGGTGGGATAGGGAGGGTGGGAGGGAGACGCAAGAGGGAGGAGATATGGGGATATATGTATGTGTATAGCTGATTCACTTTGTTATAAAGCAGAAACTAAGACACCATTGTAAAGCAATTATACTCCAATAAAGATGTTAAAAAAAGAGCTGCGGCTACATATTGTCTCATTTCACCGAGAAGATAAACTGGGTTTCTCCAACTTGGAAATTTGACTTCATTCTGTATCTTCAGTTAATACAGTATACAGTTATTACCTACTGTATAGCAGAGCCATGAACTGTGAGGCATAACAAAATAATGTCTGTCTTGCCATCACAAATCTTAAAATTGCTAGGTCATATCTATTCAGCCAACTGTCAGCAGAGATGTTCCTGAAACAGAAAAGACCAGGCAGAGGTGAGGATGAGAGAAGTGGTTCTTGTCTCATTAGTTGGTGGGGTGCAGAGGAGTTTCTGTTCCCCAGTACTGGAAGACAGGGTCCTGGAAACCACCATCACATCAAATCTCCTGGGATTTACCCCACGTGGAAACAATTCTGATATGCTATCCCTCTTCTCTGCCAGTGTTTCTCACACATATGGTTTCTATGGTTCCCCTGAATCTCTGATGCCTGGGAGGGACCCCTGCCATGTATGCCAGCTGGCTTGTGGGCCCTGTGTTCTCACCTCATTTCTGCCAATGCTGTTTCAGGGAGCTGGGCCTGGTTTCCATTTTATCCAGCCTTATCTCTGAGAGCGTTTTTCTGAACATAGCCATCCTCAGAACGAGAAAAGAAATATAATCAGGATACAAGTGTTTCAATACTCATTGGATTCTCTGTCTGGAAATTTGCTCTATTAGAAACTCATTTCTTTGAGTTAATATATTAGCCTCTTTTGGAATTCAGATGCCTTTGGGAATAAAAAGGGGCACATTAAAATATTAAGACAATAAAGAGTTAGCAAGCAAAACTATAGTGTGAAAATGTAAATCAGGTATTTGGATTATAGGCTATCAGAAGTGAAAGAGCTATATATATACACATATATATGTGTACTTAAAAAATTTTTTGTCCTTCCTTCTTGTTTTTACAGAATGAGGACACTGAATCCTGGGAAAGCACAGCAGTTTGGCTAAGGTCACAACAGAGTTTCTTGAATCCCTGCTTCTTTAGAATTTGAGGGGTAGAAGTTGTCAACTGTTAAGTGGAGATCCTTAGACCTGCAGTTAACAGGCTGTGACACTGAGCACCTGGGTTAGTATCGTAAAGAAACATGTTTCTGGAAGCCCTTTTCAGTTATGCAGCAGTTAAGGACTTGGGTTCTGGTTAGAGCAACATAGATTTAGCTCTTGCTTTGCTATGAGAATTGGACAAGTAACACCATCTTTAAGTTGCAGTGTATTCACCTGTAAGAGACAGATGGTGATAGTATCTGCTTCATAAATGTGGTATAAAAAGTAATGAGCTAAAGTAGGAAAAGCATGGAGCAAAGTCCTTGGCTTATAGTAGGTAACTGATAAACACTGACTGTTAAAATTGAGTGATTAAAGACAAGGTTTACCTACTTCACAGTGTTGTGAAGGGCTCCCCCAGTATCTGGAAGGTTGCTCCAGCCATCTAGCCTTTCATTCACACTGCTTCTCTGCATCTCAGTTTTCACAGCTTCAAAATGGAATAGGTGATTCATTTCCCTTACCTTCCTCCCAAGAGTATCCCATTTTTTAATAAAACATTTAACTTTAGATGGGCATATTCAAATCCATACTGGAGAATATGGAAGGGCTAGGGAAGGTGGGAGAAGCAATGGAAATGGTAGAGTTTTGAGATACTTAAAGTTAGCACCCACCTGTTTCCCCTGGTTTCCACTGGCTAAAATGTTACACGGATTGAAACCTGAACATTTGGAATGCCACTGTGTTCCCTGGAAACTCTACCCTGAGGTTTAGAGGTTAGAGGAAGATTCTGTGTGGTTCTAGTGTGCTCCATCCAACTCTCTGATTCATCTCAAAGATCCAAGAAGAATACAGAGTTTATGTAGCTGGCTTACCCCAGCAAAGGAGATGGGCTCAGACCTTACTCCAAAAGAAACCAAATTCTTATTTAAAAAGAAAAATTTCATGCCCTTAGAGGAAAAGCAGACTTAGGTCTTAGACACTTGAGTGAAAAGACTTTGTCATGACAATAAGTCATGTTTGTGGCTTTCCCAGTCACTTATTCCTCTCATAATAGCCTAAGTTTCTCTGAAGGTCCATGGAATCACCCAGGAGTTTGAAAATGCATATTCCTCAGCTATACCCTACAGACAGTTTGATTAGGTAGATCTGGAGTGGAGCTTTGGAATAAGAATTTTAATGAGCACCCTTGCCTGCTTCTGACTTGAGGGACCATTTGAACCACACTTAGAAATATATTAAGTGAAATACATGCACATTAAATCCCTGTGTCAGTTAAACACAACCCATATCGCTTTCATGTTCTTAACTCCTTTTTACAAGAACCACTCATTTTACCTGGAGCTGAGATATGATTTCATTGCCTGAGAAGTTGAATAAAACAGAACAAAGGAATTTAGAAAGAAGCTTCTAATTTCAAAATACACTGAAAAGGAAAAGAACAAGGTAAAAATAGTCTGCTACCATTTTTGTAACAAAGAAAAGGAAATCAGAATACACAGACATATAAACAAATAAATATCTTCAAAGGGAAACACAAGATTGTTAAAACAGAAACTAAAGAAATTGGTTGACTATTGGGGAAGGGTGAAAATAAAGCAATAATACAGGGAATAATATTTTTCTAAGTTTACCTTTCAATCTAGTTTTGACTTTTAAACCACATTAATGTTTTGCATATTCAGAAAACGTTGTTAATTTATCAAGCATATAGTAAAATCTAGAAATTGAATACGTATAGAAACACATGAATTGAACTGTATGTCAAATTGATAATATGAACACAAAGAAGCAAAGCCAGAATTAATTCAAGTAAATTTTGAACACTGTACTCTGATTGCATCCCACCTTCAGTAGGATATTTTCTAAAGACGAAAAGAAACTATTGGTGGTGGAATCGTTTGAAACTATTTTGTGTGTATTGCAGAATTGAGCAAATGAGCAAATATATTGGTGTTTGGGGCGGGGCATAGAGTTCTAATGGTAGGAGAGTGGTAAAAAAATATGGAAAGGGGGAAGGAGAACTCTGTTGTATTGGATTAGAATTGGAAATACAAACTCATGACTTTATCAAAATATATATTTTCTTGCTGGGTACAAAGAAAGTGCTTAGAACAATTATACTTAAGTAACAGTTAATGTATTTATCACCCTGATCTTGGTTTCTAACTACCACTTTCCATTCAAAGGAACCAGGACTACCTGGAAAACTGACTGACCCTAAGTCTGGGGCAATGAAGTACAAGGTGAGCCAGGAGTATTGAATTGAATCAAAAAGTAAAGAAGTGGGCTTCGCTGGTGGCGCAGTGGTTGAGAGTCTGCCTGCCGAAGCAGGGGACACGGGTTCGTGCCCCGGTCCGGGAAGATCCCACATGCTGCGGAGCAGCTGGGCCCGTGAGCCATGGCTGCTGAGCCTGCGCGTCTGGAGCCTGTGCTCCGCAACGGGAGAGGCCACAACAGTGAGAGGCCTGCGTACCGCAAAAAAAAAAAAAGTAAAGAAGTGCTCAAACACTGATAGGAAAATGTCAAAAATAAATAAATAAATAAAAACATGGATGCCAGATTAAAGGGGCTTCCATTGACCAAATTTGAGACAACTAGAATATCAATTTAAGTAATGGCAGGGATGGATTATAATAAACCTCTGCGAGGCCATAGTGGTACCAAAAACAATGGGAATGGATGGAAAAAAAAGAAATATTTATTTCTACAAAAGAATAGTAACTCGGGCTTCCCTGGTGGCGCAGTGGTTGAGAGGACACAACAGTGAGAGGCCCGCGTAACGCAAAAAGAAAAAAAAAAAAAAAGAATAGTAACTCATAAATGTAGAAAGAATGTTAAATGATGGTTTTCTAAGGCTGTCAATGACCACTGTAATAAGTGATTCAAGCAAAAATCATCAAAGCATGCTAAAACTGTTGTATAAAATGTTGATCTAATAATCACCCAGTTTCAGAGCTATTTACTAATTACAGAGGGAACATGCTACATTTACAATGGAGAAATGTGATAGCATCACCTTAACCAAATGATGAAACTTACCAAGTTTGACAAACTGGCAACATATGCCTGTGAGGTGATGTACTACAAAGAATACATTCTGCCAAAAATGTTTAACCTTATTCTAATCATGAGGAAGCAATCAGAAAAATCTAAATTGAGAAACAGTCTGCAAAACAACTGGTCTAGACACTTCAATATGTCAGTGTCTTAAAAGTTAAAAAGAAAGGCTAGGCATTGTTCTAGAATACAAACTATTAAACAGATATGATGACTAAACAATGCATAATTCTTGATTGAATCCTGGATTTTTTATAAAGCTATAAAAGACATTTTTGGAACAGTTTGGGAAATTTGAACATAGATTGTATATTGTATAATATTACTTATCAAGGCTAAAATTTCCTGAAAATTCCATTGTAAATATGTAAGAGAATGACCTTGTTCTCAGAAATACATACTGCAGCCTTTTGATGTCTACCACTTAAGAGTTCACCAAAAATGGAAAAGAAAAATGAAAGACAAAGCAAATGTGGCAAAATATTAACAATTGGTGAATCTTGTAAAATATCAGGTGCTCATTTTATTACTAGTGCAACTTGTCAGTAGGTTCGAAAATTTTCAAAATAAAAAGTTAGAGGGTATGGAGTGGGCAAATAAAGAAGGCAGTATTGGTTGCAACCAGTATTAGTTGTCAGAACGGTGTGGTGTATATACTTCTGCTTATCACTGACTGGGCGGGGTATGCGCCTGCTAATAGCCTCACTCATTAATTCATTCCCCTCTGCAGTCTAGCTTTCTCCCTTCCCCCTCCCCTCACCAGGATGTGCTTAGGTACAACAGTGAGGGGAGGAGGAGGAACATGGAGAGCATTCTCTGTATTAACATCTCAGAGGGATATTCCCACTTCAAGCACCTCTCCCAAGGGCTAATGGCCTACAGAGCCTTATTACCATCCTGGGATAAGTTCAATTTTTTCTTTTTAATGATAGCAATTTGTTACACCAGTTTGCCACTTGCCTGCTGCTTCCTTGTTAATCCAATAATCTATATGAGCAAAGCAATTTGACATACCTCCTTCCCATCTGCCGCCCATCATCCAAACTATATCTTAACTATCGGTGATTTATTAGTGGAGTCTGCATTAAGCACATCTCCACTCCATTGTTGCCCTCCTTCTCAGCCTCTTGCTTGGATACACTCTCTGGGTGTGTTAGAAGGCAAACTCAGCGTGGAGATTAAAAACAACAACAGAATAATAAATTGAGCCTCAGTTCCAGGAGTTGTTCCTTTCAAATAATTAGCATTTATGCACATCCACACACTAAGCAGATCCATTTCAGAGCCAGTCTTAAGAAATGTGAGAAACTAGGATATTTCTCATCATGTTTTTCACTCTGTCCCCAACCTCGATTTTTTAAAACTGGTTGAAGCCAGTCATTGGAACCTGCAAATAGACAGTGGCCCAACTGCCCTAACTACCCTAACTGAATGTTGCATTCCTCATTCCCAACCTCCTTTATGTCCATTCACTTGAATTAAAGGCCTGCGTGAGGCCTGGACCCTGAACTCTTTCCTGCAGAGAACAAAGGGCCAGGTAGCTATTGGCTAGATGTACTGAAGCAGCTCTGAAGAAGGGACTTTGTTCTTGAAGGTATAAGCCTGGTTCTCTGAACATCAGGGCATTACTTGTGATAGCTAAGCTTCATTTTTCTCCATGTACTCCAGCCTACCCAAGAACAAAGGCTCCAGGAAGACACTCCCAGAAGAGGGACAAAACGGAGTTGGGCAGGTTGAAAATGGTGGTGTACAACAATGTCTGCTGTCTGCTGTGGGCTGAACGTGCCATTCACTTTGAATTCTGTGCTATCCTTTGCCTATAGAAGCTTGATGCACATGGCCCAACCTAAAACCTATAGTAAGAGAAGAAACATGGGTATAGGATGGAAATGTCTAGAACCCATTGCTATCACTATCTATTTGCAGTTTCCACATAGTAGGAATCTGGATTGCATAGTGGTTAGCTCACTGGCTGATAAGTGAATTCTGGTTCTGCAAATTTCTATCTCTGCTCAATAGCAAGTTTATTAATCTGTAAAATGGAACTGCTTCATAAAGTGGTGATCAAGAGTAATAATGATTAATCAGTAAATTGTTTTTATTCTCCTTTTCTCATCAAATGTCATCTGATTTTTAATTCTGTAATGACTCTCCCTTTTTTTGTAAACAACTTTTTTTTCCCATTAAGTGCCTCAGGAGTCCTAGTTGCATTTACCTTTCATCCTTTGTTCTGTTTGCATTGGGCTGATTTTACCTGGCTTGTTTGGCTGCTCTCGCGCTTGCATTGTTCTTGATATCTCCATTCCAGACAGCGGCCTTGAACTGTCTGCTGGGTGAATGACACATAGTTTGTGGTGTGAGTGAGCTATCAATATATAGAGGGGGACTTTCCTGAGTTGATGGATTTTAAGAAAAGGAAAATGAAAAAAGACAGTCAATCTGACTCTACAATCTACATTTAACATTCCTATTCTTCCAAAGTCAAGGGTGGCATCTTGTCATCCTTTTAAGCTCACCTGGCAATGTGCTTATAATAAGGCAACGGTTCTGAACAGCTGGCATGTTCCATTTCACAAGTGACCAAAACTTGTAATTTTGCATATAGCCGTTGTTGGTATACATATTTTATCCTCACAAGTAAATGCCAGTTGGCCAAAGGGTATAAATCGTCTGATTTCATTTCTTTTCCCCTCATGGAACTTAGCATGGTGCATTGTACTTAGTAAGTGTTCGATGAATGCTTGAGGAACAAGTAACTGTGGTTTCACCTTGCAGAATGATAACATATTTTACTGATTCATTTTCCTTTGAGTCGTTTTCTCTCAAAACTCTGTGTTATGAAACTTTTTCCTCTGTTCGAGTTGCATTGCTTTCTAAAAAAAATCCCCCTCTATCTTTTCTTAATTAACAGGCTTTTCCAGGACTTTTTTTTCTTTCTCTGTGACAGTTTCCCACTATTGTCTGTTTGCAGCTGTTACATGGTTGAGAACTGAGTAGACATGCTAATGATTGCCTGGTGTGTGGGCGGAGCACCTCTGAATTCTCCTAGACTGGCCATGCAGCCTGTTCCTACTTACTCTTTCTAAAATAAGCCTCTAGTTGGCAGCCAGGGGATGGGTTATTTGCAGTTTCTTTCTGTGGAGGAAGTTCTTGCTTGGACTAGCTATCTGTGTTTCTATTTAAGCGCAAATAAACATGTTGCTGCTCCCACACTCCTTAGGTCTACACCACACTCCAAATTGCCTGAGTCAGCCATGCACAAACTCATCCAGATGACTAGAAACCAGCTGTGGTTTCTGTGTTTAATCAGTTAATTTAGCAAATTATCTTGTGGGTTTTTTTTTTTCTTTTGTCCATATCCAGTCTCTTCCTATATTGGTATTAGATGTATTCTGAAGAAAATTGAGTCATTATATCACTGAATGGATTTGGTCCTTGTAATTGTCCTTGGAACTCATGTGGCTGAAACTGAACAACTCCATTGAGGAATTCTGAGCACTTCATTGTTTATGTATTCTTTCCTGCAACTCTGAGGAAATGATACTTTTCCAAGAGGCATTACATAGGTGTCTGAATTTCCTAGCATCTGGGAAGACAATCTGTAGTACTAATCTGAGATTCTCATTCTGAGTCATGTATTTCAGCCAGTAAACTGGAATCAATCTAGTTAATCCCCTTTCAGTATGTTTTGCAGCTGTTAGGATTCCATGACCGTTATGCAAAGACACAGAGAATCTCACTGATCAGAGAGCAAGCTGGAGGGGACAGGTTGGAGGCCTTGGAGAGATGGCAGGCTTTGAACAAGGCACAAGGTTGTTGCCAACCACCCTGTTAATGCAGGCAGGGTCTCAATGACCTTTAGGATGCTTTTAGCTTTACAGTCTGTCCTAAGACTATTCTTTTCTTATGGAGCTTCTAAGGTGGCTTTTCTTTTGAAAATAAAA
Source organism: Delphinus delphis (assembly GCF_949987515.2). Classification (NCBI taxonomy): domain Eukaryota; kingdom Metazoa; phylum Chordata; class Mammalia; order Artiodactyla; family Delphinidae; genus Delphinus; species Delphinus delphis. Next base: position 61,314,726 of record NC_082686.1, read on the forward strand.
GCCTGAAGTGTCCATACGTAGAGAAGTGGCCCTCATTAAAGACTTAAGACAGCAGGCTAAATTCTTTCTATTTTAGGGTTTCTTTGGAATGTAACCGCTATGTCCATTAAAAACCAGGAAGTCATGTAGAAGAAGCTGAAACTATGAGATTTCTTTGACAAATCTTTTACCCGGCTGCCCTCTGAACATAGAAGGGAACTATGGAGAAACAAATACACCTCTGAGTTTTATTTGAGGGAAAAGAAAACCTTTCTCTGAGGATGTAGGAATAAGGGATAGACAAAGTTAGATTATGCATTCTTGTGAAGGGGATTTGTCTTATTTATCCTTCTTCTTTGCCGAATTATTCCTCCTATTCCTACCTCTCCAGGACATAAATGAATAAATCTTGGCATTTCCTAATCTCATCTATTTTCATAGATTCATATATATCACCTGCAATAGTAATGAGATTCAATTTGAAATTAGCGCCAATTTTGTTTACGTGTGCCAGGAGCTGTGGACTTCCTCAGAGCCTCAAAATACAGCACCACAATTCATTTCCTGAATTCTATCCCATGGCTCAGTTGTGCTGCTCTAAATAAGTATTCAGGTTAAGTTGCTGGTGGGTGTTTATCACTTTACTCATCATTTGTCTCAGCTTGGGGAGTTTTTATTGAAAGAGTCAACATAAAAAGTAACTCTCACAGCTGGAGAAGTTGCAAATATGTGATGAGATGATCAGACTAATTGGCCAGGTCTGATAATCAGTAGGTAACCCACTAATTTTGACATAGAAAACAAACAAGAGATTGAGTGGAGTAGGTTGATTTTTCCAGCTAAGAAGAAAACATCCCTTTAAGATGGGGAGAGACATTCTGGCTAGAGACACTAAGATATTTTAATTGCTTTGTATTACATACTGATTTTACTCACAGACTGTGAAACTAGGTACAGATGGTTGGCTAAATAAGAATTTCAGTCTGTTTAGGATTCTGGCTAGTGTGGAGAAAATATAGAGGGAGAAAACTTGAGAATATTTCAGACCAGCTTATAGTGGACATTTGTTTTTAATCCAGCGAGAGTGTGAATAAAACGGCACTGCTATCACAAACAATAAAATGAAAGCAGAAATATCAACAAACCACCCCCCCCTCTTGATACCATGTCTCTTTGTGGTCCAGTGTCTCTCCAATCTGTTATCAAAACAAGAAGTCATAGCAGTTGTTCTCCCTGTGTGGTCCCACCTACCAGGGGCATCAGCATCCCCTGGAATCTTCTAAGAAATGCCAATTCCCAGACCCCACTTTGGCCCTACTGAATCAGACACTCTGAGGGAGGGGTCCAGAAATCTGTTTTAGCACATTTCCCACCCCCCCCGCCACCACGTCCCCCGATCCTGACGAACACTAATGTTTGAGAACCACTGGTGCATAACCTTGCTACTCAGAATATGGCTTACAGACCAGCAGCCAGGGAATCACTAAGAATTTGTAAGAAATGAAGAATCTTGAGCCCCTCCTCACAGTTCGCATTTTTAAGCAAACCCCCAGGTGATTAGGGTGGCCATTAATATTTGTGAAGCTCTGGTCAGTATCCCTACTTTCCTCTTCTTTAATGAAGACCCAAAATGTTTATTCTGATACTTGGAATAAAGATTACATTTCTGAGCCTACCTTTCAACTAGGTCTAGCAATGTGTCTGAGTTTTGGCTACTGAAATGTGGGCAGAAGTCTTCTAGGAAGTCTTCTCTAAAGATAGGAAGCATGAAGCATTTTTGTCATTCCTCCATTCTTCTGCCTGTAACATAGAGATGATGATTCAGGCTCCAGCAGCCAGCTTTGATTGTGAGAAATAAGGTTTACAACAAGGATGACATAGTAGAGAGATAGAAGGAGCAGGGTCCCTGATGAGAGTGGAGCCAGTCCTAAATTGACTTCTATTATGTATGAGAGAAGTAAACTTACCTCTTTATAAGTATGTTTTAGGTCTCTGTTCTGTTTAGGTCTCTGAACTTTATCTTCAGTGATTTTTAACTCGTAACTAGTTATCACCAAGACTTGCTAATTTTACCTCAAAATTTGTTCTAAATCTATTTCCTTTTCTCTATACCTTATAACCAGGCCCTTGTTTACACCCTAATCATCTCTTACTCAAATTTCTAAAATACTTCCTGTGTTTAAACCTCCAGTTCTTTACCTTTCAAATTTATCCTCCATTGATGCGAATTATCTAATTAAAATGGAAATCTCATCTTGCTGTTTCTTTGTTTATACATCTCCCTTTCCAGTAGAATAGCTTTCTAGCTTGTTTTCTATTATTTCCCCATGCCCATCATAATGCCCAGGCATACGAAATGTCTTACAGTCCCAGAATTCCTTTTGATTTGTTATGGATCCATGCTGTTACTTTCATTCTGGAATGCTCTGTCTCACTTCTGACTAGAAGGCACATTTTTAGTTACCCTTCAAGATGTGCAACTCAAGGGTGACATTTTAGTTGTGTACCCCATGAAACAAAAATTAAGAGCATGGCACTCAAATTTAGGTATGCTAATTTGCATATTCAAAAATTATGCTTGTGTTATTGTATTTATATTACATATGTACATTACAAAACCAACACAAAATTATAAATAAAAAACAAGTAGAAGTTTTCAGGTTTTATCTTCACTCCCATGAACTGGTTTGTTTCTCCTGAGGTAAGAGCACTGAATTTGGGAGACCAGTTTCTCTAATTTGCAATGTTTGCTATGATGATCCCCACCAAAGCAGAACTGATAATGCTCTCTTTTGTACCTCCATAATTTTATATTTGCTGACCTGTTTCTCCTTCTATTTTATGAGATCCTTTAATCAGGGGCTGGATCCTATTCATTTTTGCATTACTACCAGCTATTGTTTGGCAGTATTCATTTATACTTTAATTCATTCAATCAAATGCCAATCAATATTTATTCAATGTCTGCTATATATTAAGCAGTATTAATGTCTGCTATATTGTTCTAGGTGCTGGGGACTCAGTAGCAAATTAACCAAAGTTCCTGACCTCAATTAGCTTACATTTTAGTGTGTGTGTGTGTGTGTGTGTGTGTGTGTTTGGGGGAGGGTTGGTGGGGGAGAGATAGATAATGAGCAAACAAGTAAATGTAAATAAAATGCTAGGTGTGATATGCTCAGTGAAGAAGAAAATAGTGACATCATTTGGAAATAGAACTAAACTGAGGTTCTAAACAGTTGCCTGTTTCTGTAAACCTAACCACTTGAGACATCAAACAGCTGTGTGGTTCTCTTCATATGATTTCTTAATCCCCCTTCCTATCCCAGCAGAAAGGGTGGATTCTTATCAGTATGATAAACCATGTAGAGAGAAAGGTTTGTAAAACACCAGGTTCCTCTCCCCCTATTGCTTTACTTCTTTTATTAGAAAACTAGGGCTATTTAGTTCTACAATTGTGTACATTAATCATTATTTACTTGGCACTTCTCCTGTTCTATTGCTGAGAAGTTGCTCTAGCCTACTTTCTGACTTTGCTCTTCTAATGTTTATTCTGGACTAGCCCTGCATATGAATCCTCCTCCCTAAAACCTGCATCTCTATTCTGTTCAGGGGTGACATCCAAAAGGCCTTCTTATGTCTTATACATCCCTCAACCAGTTCCTTCCCCTCTGTCCTTTGATGGTGGATAAATTTCCTTTAGTCTTCAAACTTTCCCTCAAAGATTTGGCCAAGATTTGCCATTTTCTTCAGAGATACCATTCCTCTCCCAACCTCTTCAATAAACCCAGGTCCATTTTTTAATTCCCCTGTCTCTCATGAGCAGAAGAAGAGCTAAGTATGTCCTTGTTTCTTTGTGGTCCCTTTAGTCCACTATCCCATGATAACATCTTCTTCATTAAGGTTCTTCTATTTGGTCATGCTACCTACCTTCTTTATTTCCTTGTTACAAAAATCTACTCATATTATGGAAACCCTTCCACCTCCAAATTCAATAGGTGAATCACAATTATTATTTATGTACTTATTCATATTTTTTTTTGACTAGCACATTTCTTGTGATTTAGTCCTCTGTAAAACTTAGCCATTCATGTGGTTGGGACTTTATTAATAAATACCTTGGTTCCATACTTCTTTAACTTCCTCATTGCTTGTTATCTCACTCAAAATGGCCCCACACTCATGATCTTGAGTTCCAGATTCCCTTCTCTGATCACAATTTTGTGTCCTTCCTTTTCTTCTCTTTCATTCCTGAGACCTGCTCTTTGTCCTTACGACCTTCAGGTTCTTGACTCCTCCTTCTTCAAGCTCTGCTCTAGCCTCATAAGCCTTCTTCTCCAGCCTATACTCTATAGTAGGTTGTTTCAATTATACAGCTGCTACCATTATAGAAACTATTATCTCCTACACTTCATGACATTTCCAATTATTATTATTATTATTTTTAGTCAATCACTCATAGCAGATGACTTCCTCTTTAGTATGTACTTTACCATTCCCCTCTTCTTTTGTTTCCATTTCTGAGGAGAAGGTGCTGGTCTTCTTCCCTGCTGAACCATTGAACCTAGTCCTAGGCCTCCTGCCTCAAGATGGTGTCATGGAGAAAGCATGGCCTTTGGCCCTCGCCTCACAAGAGCTAGAATTTCAGGCCTATTGTGGATGTAGATATATGTCCTGGAGCAACTTATTTAACCTCCTTGCACCTTTTAGATTTTCATCTTTAGTAGAAAATAATAATAACATCTTTCTCATAGTTGATGTGAGAACTAAATAATAAAACATAAAGGTATCTTGCACAGTATTGGGACCAAGTGGGCACAGAATATATGTTAGTTTATTCCTTTCCTCTGGTGCTGTATTAAGAATTCTTACCCTGCTTTCGCTTTTTACATAAGCTCTCTAGGTCCTTTTCCTCTGTGTACACATGTGCTTATACCTGCCCTACTCTGAACAAGCTTTCCTCCATCGCTAAGTAGTAAATCCCATGGTCTTTTCTTAGTTCTAGGCCTCCTTGGTCTCAAGGTTACATCTGGTACTACTGACTACACCTTTCTTCTTGAAACTTTCACCTCCCTTGGTTTCCATAAGTAAGTTGCTATCCTACCTCTTACTGCTCCTTATTTCTTAACTTTTCTGTTCTTTTCCCTGCCTCTCCTAACAAATAAAATGTCCCCCTAAGATAAGACGCCTGTTTTCTGCCCTTTTCTTTCTACAGTTATTTCCCCAATGTTTTGATTCCCTCCCCTGGCCACAATTCTCACCTTTGAAGTGATTTCTTCAACCAAATCTCCCCCCAAGTCCCAATCCCAGATTTCTACCTACTCATCTCCACCTGCATGTCCTAGTATTACCTTAATATGTATAAAACTGAACTCTTAATTTGCTCTTCTTAATAACACCCCCCAAAAGGTGCCATTATTATTAAAAATAATCTTTACATTTTTCTCTATCTTGCCTCACATCTAATTAGTTGCCAAGACCCGTTAAGGATACCATCACAAGTTTGTGTTTCTCTTCAGAAATTATTGTTCCTAGTGCCATCACTCTACTTCAGACGTTCATTACCTCTTCTCTGTACCTTAGAAGTACATTCCTAGCCAGTCTCCCATCTTATGTCTACCTTCCCCATCTATACTAGATATACTTAGTGACATTTTCCAATCCAAAGCACTTTGGGGGCTCCCATTGCTTTCCAGCATTCCATGTTCTTCATAATGTTGTCCTGGCCTATTTGACACCATCTAACTTATTTATCACTGCTTGACTCCTAATGACCTACATTTCAACCAATCTGGAGTATCTGCCCTTCTCCAAGCATGACTTACCTCTTTTTGCCTTCATTTGCACATTTTTAATGTACCTTTGGTCTGAAATGCCTTCTGGTTCTCCTTTTATAATTTGAAATCCTACTCTCTTTTAAGACTCATCTCAAATCATTCCTCCTTCTTGAAATCATTTATTTTCCTCATTTAACTTCTCACAACTTTAAGAGATTTTATTCTTTGAGAAAGAAATTCAATTCTTCCTCATATTATAGTTATTTGTACACTTATCTACTATCCACATGGTATGTTGTCTAAGAGCTAAACTGTGTTTTACTCATCTTTTTCTCCCATTTTGTGCTGAACACATTATCTTGCTAATAATATTTAGACGACAAATATTTGTTGAATTGACTTAAACTGGAAGTACACACTGGTTTATTATGTGCAAATCAAAACTCTGATTTAAAGAAAAAGGAATAACTTATTGATTGTTAGGCTTTTTCCCCCATATAAAAGAATATAAAAATCCACAAAAATAGTCTAAGCACAGAAAAAATAAATAGCTGACCAAGAATGGACAGTCAGGTAACAGGCAATAGAACAAGAGAAAGAGGTTGACTGTTTAAGACTTGGTTTCTAAAGGATTGTCGTAGAAGCAAAAGAAAAAGAATCACTCATCACTCGATTTGGTAAACTGGCTTCATTTTGTAGAGGATTCAGTTTAGCGTTTGAGAGACAGCAATTATTTGCTTGGCCTCTTACCGTCATTTCCAGGGTAGATGACTTATAAAAATAGTAACCTTGAAAGTCTGGGCTACTAAACATATACACAAAGGTTAAACAATTAAATGTCATTACCATCTAGCCCTCCATGAATCTGGTAGTGTGTGTTACATGTGTGTGCCTCAATTTATTCATTTTTCAAATGTCACCTCCTTAGAGAGGCCCTACTTGTCCCCTCTACCTAAATAGCATTTCTCTATCACGTGACCATCAGTCTCTTTACCTTCTTTCATTCTTCGTAACACCTGCATGACCCATCTGTCTTCCTCACTGGAAAGTAACCGCCATCAGGGCAGGGACTTTGCTATTTTGTTCTTGGCAGTCTCTCTACTCTAGTCTAGAACAGCCTACTACGTGGTGAGAGCTCAATATGGAAATATGTTTTGTATGAATGGAAGTGCCAAAAATAATTGACCCTTCTATGACATGTTTGTTATAACCCCGAATTCTTTGATAGGATATTATTTTATTTTGTGCCACTCAGGTTTTGCTCACCTAGGCAATACAATTGTAAAGCTTTCTAATCCTTTCTAGAAATCCTCTTTTGTAAATTGGCCAACCTACTCTTTCCATAATTTATTTTGCTTATTCTATGAGAGAAGTTGGCTCAAATTTTCCCAGTAAGTGAAAATGGGTTTCTAATTTGGTTTTCACTGCTTATTCTTTCCTTTTAATTCATGGTCATTCTTGTTCCTAGTGAGTCCCTGTTGACCTACTCAGAATCATTACTGGGAACCAGAAGATGGTATGTAATTGAATTGGTATCGCTGCTGTCACCATCAATTTGTGTAGGAAAAAAGGCTGAGGAAACACAAAGGCAGAAACTATAATTGAATATGGTTACTCCAAAGGTAAAACAGAGTTGCAATTTTCAGAGAGCATGGCAGGTCAGATGGTGAATGTGTAGGGGCTGAGTGAGATGAATTATCCCTGGGGGATATGAAAACCAAAGAAATGGACTTCAGCCGAAATGGATGGTCAGAAGTCACTAAACCCACAGCTTTCACAATGTCAATTCTTTTTCCAGGCATTCAAGTACAATGAACAGTGGATTATGAGGTGAATAGGGGATCAGGAGATGTGGGCTCTAGTTCTGATTTCTTCAGTGGAGGCAAAACAATTAACAAATTAATTAATTGCCCTGGGCCATAGTCATCTCATTTATAATATTGGGACAATAACATAATTTCTGGCTCTCAGGGCTGCTAAGAGGACCCCATAACATGGTATCTGTGATTGCTTTTGAATAGTGCTTCATGCTGTTTGGAAGCTAAGTCTTATTATTACTTGATCAATGCCTTATTTCTACAATGACTAATCATTTCAGTTAGTTTTTTATCCATTACAAAAAGCATACCACAGAGAATTGGCTTGCTCAAATTATGTTTATTTAACTTCCACCCTCCCATTAATATGTATTATCATGTCTAGGAATGTAACAGCCTGCAAGTCAGGAAATATGGAAGTGATATCTGCCTAGCATCCTTATGTTTCAGTGCTTCTCTTGTCACAGTGAGGGATGATGTTTACTTTGATAATATTTTATCAATATCATCCATGATTCTGTTGCCTAAACTATTATTTTTGTTACTTTGTTATAAATACTATTGAGGGAACCATGTGACTAGACAGTATGCTCATTATGGATCAGTCCTCCATCCTCTCTTCCACCCAGAATTTTCCCCTACCATTGTTTTTCCTTCTTCAAACCTTACTGCATTTGGTGATATTCTAGAATCATTCATTGCCTTACTCTAATTCTGGCCCCAATTAGTCATTTAACATAAAGGCTCTGAACTGCTTAAATTTTGTTTCCTTATTTCATATGTCTCTAAAAAATGTTTAAAAGGTACCAACAGGCTAAAGCTTATTTCCTTTTGTGTCACCTATTACTCTCAGAAATATTGGCAACTGGGTATAGAGTTAAAAGTTTGAAATCCCAGTGAGGGTCTGGAAATTGATTGTCTATTAAGGACAGGTCATCATACAGCCTAGTATGTCTAGAGGATTCTGGTTTATACCTGGTGTCCAGGAATAATTATCAACTGTACTCCCCTGTCAACCACAAAATGCCTTATTTTAAGCAATAAATAACATGACCACCCTATTGAGGACAGTATTTCCAAAGCACCTTCCAGCTCTCAGAATCATGGGTTATTAGAGCAAGAAGGGTCTTTAGGGTCACCTGCCATTCTCTAACCACATGGACACTGAGTAAATCTTCAATAACTCTGGTCAACCAGATAACTTAGTTTTGCTGAAAACTAGCCATATAAGTTTTGATGAACTCAATTTTTTCTCTGACATTGAGTTTTACTTCTAAAATGCTACCACTGGCCTAGAAACTATATGATTTCTCTCTCTCTCTCTCTCTCTCTTTGGTGTTTAGTGATATTTTCTGATTATGAAATTAGTACTTAGTATTTAAGAATTGAAACATTATGAACCATGTAATAATTAGAAAGAAAAAGTGCCCCCACAACTCTATTTTCTAGATAGAGCCTATATTAAATATATTTGACATATATTTAGTGTTCTCTTTTATTTATTTATTTTTTTCTTGTGCTAAGATCCAAGGAAAGACGTCTTACAGAACAGTTTTAGAGATCTTTCTAAAGGCAATTAAAGTCATATCGAGTGATCCAAATCAGTCTTTAAACTGATTTTTCTGGAAATCAGTTCTCTCTAAAGGCACATGAACTAGAAATGGGGTGAGGGCAGTTTTGTTTCTCCCCTTTATGCCTCCCTGTCTTTGCATTAGGAACTGTCAACTGATTGTGCAAAAGTCCACTGATTAGGGGTAGCATGCCCTGTTTTGGCTGATTCAACACGGTATGAATTACCTGCTGGTTGTATTGTGACTCCTAGACTGGAATGCTAATGGTCCTCCTTGTCTTCTATGGCTGTATTTAGTTGCAGTGATTTGCCTGAACAGATCAATGGTGACAGGAGGCAGATGTTCTGAGAGTCCTCATTTCCCAGGATGAACTGTCATGGTGGACAGACTCTCCATTGTGCACAGAATGTGGCTTGGATACCAAAAGCACATGTCTAAAATGAAATTCTGGACTTTATGTTATAATGAAGCCAATGCTGTAGAGCTAATTAGCAAATACGAGTACTAAGCTTGCCTATGTAGCTTTTGCCACTAATTAATGTGAAAGTAAGAGAAAAGAGATAAAATGGCAAAATAGATGAATAACTCTATCATACTTGTCTCAGTTACTGCAGGAAGCCAAGAGGGACACAAAAGTATTTTGAAAAATGTTAAGTTTTACTCAAATGTTAAGCTTAAAATAATTAAGTTTATTATAATTGCTTTGTGGTATTTAGGTGGATATTCTGGATACTTCTGTTATTAAATTCTGCCTAAGTAAAGTGAGATTATTGTAGCCTGTGCCATTTTGGCCACATTGGGTGGGTACCGTTAAGCTGTATCTTACAGCTCTAGGATATCCCACACAGAGGGATTTTAACATTAGTCCCTTCAGTTTTATGATCAGATATATGTTTGGTCTGGTGTAGAAAATGTTTCATCTCTTGTGCTTAATAATCAGACAATCAAGTTATGCCACTTAATTCTTTATCAATTGACAATTTGGATTAAAAAATCATTCTTCAATTGTTTCTCACATTAAATTCATCCAAAAGTAGGCTTCTTGATGCTTCTGTACTACTTCCCTCTCCTCTTAGAGTTTCAGAGTTCCTCATTTTCTAATACTGAGGGGCTCACACTCCCCTGGGGTACCTGACCTCTGCTTTATTTCAAGCCCACCTGTGTTCTCATCTTTACTGTCAGGGATCTGATGCTGATTCTGTGCTGGCACCGTTTTTTGAGCTCCTGAGATGTGTATTATTAATGCTACCAATAAAAAATACTTTCATGCAAAGCACGTTTTTGGAACCTGGTAACATTACAAAAACAAAAATAATAACAAGGCTGATGATATTTATATGACTATTCAGTTCCACCTAGCTTGGGTTTGATAGCCTGTTTGATAATCCACAGCAGTAACAACAATAATAGAAGATGGAGGTGTTTGAGAAAATCAGTGTATAGGATTGCACCAGCGAGTCCTAGTCCAGCTCTTCCTGCTAATCAAATTGGTGATGTAATCTTCTCCATTCCCCAGGAGTCACCTCTCTCCTCCAGAAATGACAGAGAATATATTTGATGCTTCTTACTGTGCCCAGATCCAAGACCTCCTACCCCTTTGAATAGTCAATACTGCTAAGGAACCCAGTGACCCCACAGCATTCAGCCTTAGCCCAGTAGCCTGTTCTTTCTTTTTCTTTTCTCCCCTTGCTGCATTGAATTGCAAATCTAGCCATGCCTCAAGTGAAAGCACTTATATTTCTGATCTGCATCCTGACTCCCCTCCTCCTCTGGGACAGCAAAAACCCTGAGGAAATGTAGTCAGCCTCAGTTAAGCCAAGCCTCTGATCAGATTAGCTCCCTGTTTAATAAGACTTGAGGTAGGCATCCCAGCTGCGCTCCATCCCATTTCACATAAGCAGAAGAATCGAAGAATCGATAGCTGAAGACCCTTATTCTATAGAGTGGGGCCTGTGAATGTAGCTTTGGGCCCAGTTTCTTCAGTCTTATCATGAGAGTTGGGGCAAAAGCCATATTTGCAAGTTTCAACAGGGAGAGTTAAACCATAGAAGAGCTGAAAAGCCTTACCTAGGGGAGGCGACAGAAGTATTTATTAGGCGACTAATAAAATTTTAGATCCTATTTTTAAGCATTTAGCCCAAACATGATTGTTTTGATAGCATAAGGTCACAGTCCTTCCACCTCCCCAGCCTTCTGGGCTCTTTTCCTAATATGTAAAACGTATTGGATTAACGCAAGCTAATTCTTAAAGCCCCTTTCTGCTCTGAACTCCCTTGAGACCCTCAGGCCCTATAATGCTTTTATGGAAAAGATATTTTGAGGAAAGGATGAGGAGACCTCAACTTTGACTTTCATTCAACTATTCATTATTTGGCAAACGTTAGTTCAGTACTGATCATGTGACAGCACCCAGGTGAGTAACCACAGCACCTGACTGCAAAGAACTCATATTTTACTGGAGACACAGGGCCATAAAGTATAATCATAATCCAATGTGGTCAGTACAAAATCAAGACCATACAGGGTATTATGAGTATACAGAAGAGAGCTGTACTACAGCTGGCCCAATGGGATCACAGAATACAGCCTGTTGAATTTATATGGTTATCTTCCAACCCAAAAATGTCATCAAAAGTGGAGGTTGGCCCAGACAACCTCCACTGACTAGATATGTATCTGGTTACTTATCTTAAGGAAGAATAGGTAACCAGCAATATTCTAAAATATTAATGTATCTGTTTTTGAAAACATGCCAAAAATTAGGGCAGGAGGGTTTGTTATTAAATGCTTTGTTGCTCTTTGACTTTGTAAGTTGCTGTAGAGTGCTATGTTCTCCTTCAGGTTTGGACATAGGCCTTTTCTCTTTCTTAGACAATGTCATTGTGCAATAGAAAAAATACTGGATCACTAGTCAGGAGACCCGGGGTTTGGTTTTGGCTCTGCCACTAACTAGCAAAGTGACCTTGGTCAAATTACTTAAACTTCAATCTTTTCTTCCAGTTTTGATCGGATAGTTTCTGTTTCCCTGTGAATCTCTGATTGTTTCTGATCCCAAGTGTGTCTGTGAATGTGTGTGGTTGACAAAATAGTCTCAAAGCATAAGAAATTAGTATGAGGCTATGTCACATGTTGGGTTCCCTGGGAAGCAGGCTCTGGGATGAAGATTATCAAGCAGATGGTTTATGGGGAGTGCTCTTGGGATGGATTCCAATGGAAGGAAAGGGATGAAGCAGGAATGAACAGAGGGACAAGTAGAGCTCTGATGCAGTCTCAATGGAAAACACAGACAGGCTGAGACTTCAGAGACATCCTGAGTTGGAAAGAGGGCTTTGCCTTGATACCCTTGTGTTGGGCAGTCAATGGATACAGCCTGGGATGAAGCAGCTCTCTTTAGTCAAAATCATCCTCAAAGAGGGCTGAAAATTGAGGGCTTTCTGCCGGCAGCACTCTCAGTAGCTGGAAGAATGAGTCCTTCATTCCTGAAGGGGACACTACATCACAGCATCCTCCCCACAATGTCTGTGTGCTCTCACTATTATGAGCATTGATAGAATATATTTGAAAATACCTAACACTGTGTCCATACTCAATAGATGTTCATTTGTCCATCTGGTCTACCCGCCCACCCATCCATCCTTTTATTACTTTTTTTTTCTTTTTCATAGCTTATAGGACTGAAAGGAGAGAATCAGTTGGTAATTCCTCTTACTAGCAAGAAGGGAATTCCTGTTTAAGGAAGGAGATTGTATCTATTGATTCCCTTCTAATCTGAAGCTACCTCTGTTCTATACTAATTAACAATAACAATTGAATACTGCTCTGGTTTGTAGACTTTTTGAAATATGCTATTTTATTTGATCCTCACAACGAACTTATGCGGCAGGCTAAGCTGGTATTAATAGTCTCACTGTAGAGATGAAGAAGCTGAGGATAAATCTAGTAACTTGTCCCAAACCAGGATGAGATGAAAGGAGACTTTGAATCCAGGTCTGCTGATTTCTAGTCCAGGGTTATTTCCATGATGCCAGAGTCAGCAGGGCCTCACAGGCTATGGAGCAGCTGATAACCTGGGCTTGGGGCAGCCTGTCTTCCTGGAGAGTTTTTTCTCAGCAGAAGCTGAGTTACTGTACAGCAGTAACTGCCGGGGCAGGGAGCCTATGGGCCCCTTCCCAGTGTTTCAGTTCCCTACATTTCAGCCCCCTGCAGCTCGCTGAGCCTGTGTAGAATCCTGTGTGTATATTGTCAGCAGACCCACTGAGCTTGGTAATATTACACACAGAACAGCAGACATTGTTCCCTGTGACTTAGTGTGGATTTACGGTGAGGAGAAGTCCAGGCAGACAGATGTAATGTGTCACCATCCCATAGACCAGTGCTTCTCAAACCTTAACCTGCATTTGAATCACCTGGAAATCTTGTTAAAGTGCAGACTCTGCAGGTCCAGTAGGTCTGGGGTGGGACTTGAGAGTCTTCATTTCAAACACGTGCCCAGAGGAGGCTGGTGCTGTTGGTGCATGGATAATGGTTTCCCTCTCTCCCAGTCACAGAAACCCACAATCCTTCACCAAAGAAGCCCAAGTCTGGTACTTCCCTTAAAGGCTAGCTGGAGCCAATGATCTGAAAGAAACAAGTCATAATTTTATTGTAGTTATAGTTTCTTAGTTCTTTCCGCCTCTTCCTAACCTCCACTCTTTCTAAGGAAAAAAGGAAGAAAAGAAGGTAGCAGAGAAGGGAGGAAGAGAAGAAAGTAAGAGAGAAGGAAAGAAAAAAGAAAACCAAATTGGCAATGTGGCATGTGGTCAGAACAAACCAAACTGTAGATTCCTGTGATGCTGCTAGTAACAGGTGCCCCTGGAGGCTCTTCTTATTTAGAAGGCTCAACATTATCCATTTTGTGAAAGAGGAGAGGAGACCATATGTATAAAGCCTGCAGATACCAGAAGGAAAGATGCTTGTCCGCAGCGTCTTTCCCACCGGTAAGTAAGGGGAGTCCTTGGGGTTAGAAGCCCAGGGGAAAGCCCTGTGATTTTGTTAAACCAGCTCCATTTAATGAGCTGTGGCTGGGTATTTAAGCAACAGAGCGCCCCTCGCTGCAGTCCCTGGGGTGTTGATTTACTCCTTGATGGTGTCTGTACTGTAGAATATGGCTTCATTTCCTGGCTTCTCAGGCTGGTGGAGGGGGTGGGTGGAAGCAAATGCTTTTGAAGTGATTTTTTTGCTAAAACATTCAAATTGCTTTTTCCTAAGGGGGATGAAATATTTTCTGAGTTTTTGCCACATAGTTTCTCCAAGCAATAGAAGGAGGGGGCAGGGAATAGAAGCTAGAAACAGCCTTAGTCAGGAATGTTCCTGGGAGTAATACCAGGCAGAGCAGGGGGAGGGGAGCTTTTGTTCTACAAGGCAAGCTCTCTAAAAGCAAGGAGAAGAAATATGAAAATCAGGGCCTGCTCACCAGGGAAAAACTGTCAATGCAGTGGTGGAATATACATGTGAACGGAATATTTAAAACAGGCTTGATCAAAGCTCCGTGAGGTATTCTGTGCAGAGCACTGTCTCTGCCGGTCACCTACTGTCTTCCTGACTCTCCATCCTGGTTTCAGGGTGCGGTGTTGGGCAGGCCAGGGTTGGTGCTGACAGCCTTTGTCTGTCTGTGTTCTCAGGGGTGTGTGTGTGTGTGTGTGTGTGTGTGTGTGTGTGTGTGTGTGTGTGGTGGGGGAAGGGTGACAGCCAAGGCTTTCCAGGAGCATATGTCTATGGAGACTTGGGGTGGAGCTGAGTTCAGGCCCTGGCACCAGCCTTCCAGAGGGAATTCAGAAGTATGGTAATTAGGCATCTCCCGCCTCAGGCAAATGGGGAAGGAGTTTGCTTTTCCTGAACGCCAACCTGCAGAGATGAAAACCAGGAGGAAACAGCAGGATTCACCTGCCACCCCAGCTCAGGATGCCTGAGGCCCCTGGTGAGAAGGTGGTGCTGCTCTGAGCATCTGTGACAGATGCTCAGAGCAGCTGTTGATTTAAGCATCCTGGTCTCTTTTTCATAGAACTTTTACCCACTTGTTTGAATGATTTATCACCAAGAAATCACATTCTATCCTTGAACATCAAAACCTGTGTCTTTTTGAGAAAAATGGCACAGTGAGAGACAGGGAGATAGACAGAACAGGAGTGTATAATTTTACTTAAAGGAAATCTCCGTGGAACTGGAAATAACTTAAAATAGTCTATTTTACGAGAATGGTGGCAGTTTTCTAATTGATTTGCATGTGTTATTCTACTGATTTCCAAAAGAGGACTGAGGTGGGCATTGTGATGGCTATTTCGTGAATGAGGAGACAGAGACTCTGAGAGACTGTGATTTGTCCAAAGTTACACAATTAGTAAGTGGCAGATCTGGGACTTAATTAAATGTGTTCTGCTGCTTTCCACTATATTATGACAGCTCTCCAAAAATGAGCTGTTCCATGTCATCTCCCTATCTGGCAACCCTATCTGCCTTAGGAACCCATTTTACTATTACCTGTAGAAAATAGATCATCCCCCACCCCCTTTGTAATTCTGGGCCATATCCTTGGTTATTATCTCATGAGATTTATTTTTTTAAAAGATAAAAATCTCCCATAATGGAATATAAGGGGAGGTTGCCAAGCCTGACCTCTACCCACTGTGATTTCAGGGGAAGCACAGGGTACCAGCTGTGCACCCATGTTATAAAGATGATCCCACACACCAGCCTTCGCCATATTTTGGTATAAAGCAAGTTAGAGGCAGTAGAGTAAAATAAATATTAACATGGGCTTTGGAGTCAGAGTTCCCTGCATAGTCCAGCCTTAACCTTTCTAGGCCTTAATTTTCCTATGTGTAAGTGAGGAATAATAATACCTCTCTTAGAGGAACTCTGTGAGGGTTAAAGAATGCATGTGAAATGGTCAGTAGAGTGCCTGGTCCCAAAATGTTACTGACTGCTATTTTTAGATTCATAGATTGTGCAGTAGGACCCTTAAAAAGAGGTTTGCCTTTGAAAGACTTGCAAGAATTCAAAGTGATTTAAATCTCTTTCAACTGAAAGGCCTTTACTTTTAGCTCTGAGATTCTGTGGGTCTAGGAAATACTGTGATTCATGCATTTTTGTATTTCTCACAGTTACCAAGCACAAGGCCTTACATGGAAAAGGTGCTCAATTAATTCCAGTTGACTGGGGTGAGATGAGGAGGAATGTGTATTTGGGGGGGGGGGCGGGTGCTGGGTGCAAAGTTATGGGGAGAAGGGGTGTGTGGGAATGTGCCCTTTGACCACAACCCAACATCTTTAGACTCCTTTATACCTTTGCCCTTGGAGCACAATATTCTTCTTTCTCCTATGTTTTTTCCAGAGTACAGTGTCAACAGAGATATTCTTAAGATTGTTGTCTTGGGAATAATAAACTCTGCTTTACTAGAGATGAGAGAATCTTTGTTCATAATAAAAGAGAAAAGCAGTTACCCAAATAGACAGAACTTCCAACTTTTCTTAGCTTTGGAGATTAAAGACTAACCATTTCTGAATACACTGCTATGCTATTCTTGGCCCACACCTTTCTCTTCCTGACTATTCACCAAGTCCACCTTCTTGCAGATTTCATCCTATTTCTCTTCATAGATCAAGCTGTGCTTTCCTGGATTCCATGGCAATTGCTACACCTTAGGCTCAACAGACTTGATCCTCAGCTTCAATGGAATTTTGTCTTCCAACGGGCTCCTCAACCTTTTATGAATTATCCCTTGAGATCCCCATTTCTATACTGGAGAAAGCAGAGAGGCCCTGTGTTAAATACCTACAAGGATCTGAGATAAAGAGACGTCTTTAGATTTGTTTACCGTGGGGTTGATGACCAGTAAAATGTCTAGTTTAGATCAGGGTCTTCTTGATGGGTAGAGCTGCCTATATGCCAAGATGGAGAAAGGAGGCTACAATGAAGTATGATATAAATGTCATTGAGAGTCCTAGTTGCCCCCACATCATTTCACTATTATAGCATTGAAAGGGCTTAGTGATTATTGTTTATTATTTTTAGCACCTAAAGTCCTGTATTAGAGATGCTCAATCAGATTGAACCAGGTAGACCCAGAATCATTTTCTAGCTTTAACCATTGCTGGATCTATGACCTCAGGCAAATTACTTTAGTTACCTCATTCTGTAAAATGGCAAATATAATCTATCTCCTTTGTGATTGTGGCATGGAATAGAAATAATGGGTGTAAAGTGATTCTTGATGACTGATATGTATTAGATGCACAATAAATGGGAGATAGTTATTATTAAAATATGTAAATACTTATAGACTAATATTTAATAGAAATATTAAAGTATTTACAGGCTATTCCTCCATAAACCACACACTGAAATACGAATATGCCTCCTGAGAGAAGTAATGCACCCAGTTTATCAGTTTAACTAGCTTTCACCTTGGAAAACAATGGTGAGGTTTCAAGGTATGGGACAAAGAGAGAAGGGTGTTGAGGAGAGTGAGCAGTGCCCACAGAATAAATTGGAAACAGATGCCTATCACTACAGTGTACTAGTTGTACCCATGATGATTGTTCTGGGGACTATGATGGATCTGGCCACAGAGCTCCCGGCCATGAGAAGCGTCCTTCATCACAACAGTACCAAGTGGGCAGTGAAGTTCCTATTATTTTGATGAAAAAAAAGAAGCAGGGCTTCCCTGGTGGCACAGTGGTTGAGAGTCCGCCTGCCGATGCAGGGGACACGGGTTCGTGCCTCGGTCCGGGAGGATCCCACATGCCGCGGAGTGGCTGGGCCCGTGAGCCATGGCCGCTGAGCCTGCGCTCCGCAATGGGAGAGGCCACAACAGTGAGAGGCCCGCATACCGCAAAAAAAAAAAAAAAAAAAAAAAAAAAGAAGCAAATATATCAAGTATCAACCCAAGTTTATAAAACTGATGAATGAAAGAGCTTGGATTTGAACCCAAACTCTGTTCTCTACTCTTAGTATCAATATCATATTGCCTCTTTACTTATTTATTCTTTATTCCACACAAAGTAAGTGTTGTTTTCCTATTAACCACATATTCCAGTTATCCATTTGATATTCAGTTAACCAGTATTTGTTGGAAACTTCGTATTTTCCAGGAAGTATAGAGGATGCAACAATTCATAAGGCAAAGCCCCTCACCTCTCAGAGCTTGCAGCCTGATAGGGGAAATAATTGCAGTACAAGGCAGAATGTAAAAGATGCCAAAAGAGAAGTATGTCTCTCTGCTTCTCCATTTCTCCTTCCCACAGATAATCAATAAATAATCCTACTTTGTATTTTGCTCATACCTGTCTTCCAAGGAAACCAAATGCTTTGCATATATTATCTTGTCAACACTCCCAATAGTAGAACAGCTTCATACTTCAGTTCCAAAAACCTATCACATTGTAAAACTGTGTGCAGCCAATCTCACACTTTCTCATGTCAGTCAGAGCAGTGACATAATGTCTTGCAATTAGCATCAGAATCTCAAGTACACAGCATCAGCATTGGGGGTCACATACCTCAGGTTTATTTAGATCTGCATGGGGACATAGTTCCTTTTTTCATGTATAGCTTATGGACTGATAAGCCAGTCAGTGGGGCTGTGATGAGGGGAAAAATAAAAAGAATGAAGCAATTTTATTCCATTTGGCCAGCAGCAGAAGGCAAACACGTAAGGGAAGTTAAGGAGCCCTGGTAGCATCTGAATGCTGAGGTATAGTAAAGGTTACCACTGAAGCCTGACTATGTGCTAGGCATAGTGCTGAGTGCCTTATTTTCATCATCTAACACACACACACACACACACACACACACACACACACACACACGCCAGTTTAAGAGGGTTATACTTACTTTTGATTAAGCACTCTTATTGCCATTTCCTTACAAATGAAGGAACTGAGACTCAGTTTGGTTAAGTAACTTGGCTTAGGCCAGGCAATGAGTCTGAAGTGAGCTGGAGCTCAGCCACAGACCTGACTCTTTAAAGTTCACGTCCTAATGACTATGCCATACCCCTTCCTAAGATTGGGAGAATCAAGAAAAGCTGCATGTAGATAATGCCTGGCTGTCTGAGGAGTCTGCGGGCAAGAGCCAGAAAGACAGGAATTGAGAAGCATCCAAGTTTAAGATGAGACCATGAAATATGTAACAGTAAGAACTCTTGGTTGAAAAGACTCAAGCCCAACTCAAGCTATCTTAAATTATAGAGGAACTTTTTATCTCAGAGAAGCAAACTATGGCAATAGTGGGAGAAGAGTGGGTCCAGTGGTGTTCATCCAGGGAAATGAAGGCCTCAAGTCTCTGTCTGTCTCTGTCTCCCTATACTGCAATTCTGCTTCTCTCGTTTCATTCTTTGACACCAGCTCACCCCATGAGGCTGAAACCATGTCTATAAGCTGCCTCAGAATTTTATCTTTAAAGCTTCAAGGCCTGTGAGGAAAAAGAGCTGTTTCCCATAAGTCTCAGTTAGAAAAATCCCTAGAAAATTTCTGATCGGTTTTGTCTAGATTATTTACCTCCCTGTGGCTAGGGTAACACATTGATTGGAACATCACCCCTCAACCAGAAGGTAGGATTAGGAGTAAAACTGTTTCCTCTTCTAGAAAAAGAGGAAAAAGAGATGTTGGAGGAGGAGATCAAGATGGTAGAGAAAGAGGACATGGAGCTTACCTCCCCCCATGAACATATCAAAAATAATCTACATGTGGAGCAATTCTCACTGAAAACTCACTGGAAACTGGCAGAAAGACTCCTGTACAACCATGGCTGTAAAAAAAAACAATACACACATCAACAGGTAGGAAAGAAAGAAAAGTCATCAGGTCAGGACCTGTACCCCTGGGAGCAGACTCAGGGAAAGGGAGATTAAACAGGTGGACACACGTCTTGGGGAGTGAGTGGGTCGAGCCACAGCAGACTGGATGTCCCAGTCCTGGGGTCCTACACAGAGGAGATAAACGCTGTCGGCTGGTTGGAGGACAACTGGGACAAATAGAAGAGCTGGGAATGCCTGCACTCCAGTGTGAGTAGCACACACACTGGCTATCCCCTGAGGCAGGGCAGAGAGAGTTCTGCTCTAGTGGCTGCACACCACAACCAAAGCTGAGCAAATGCTCCGGCCCCACTCATTCCATGTCACAGTGTGGCATTGGATCTGGGGTGGGTGTGACCAGGGAAAAGACTTGACAGTGGGACAGTCCCGGGGTGGAGCCTGGGTTGGGTAGCAGCAGCCATTGTTGGCACTTAAGCAGTGCCTCAGAAGCTGCCCAGATCTCTGAGGGCAGCCACTACACCATAGCTAACCTCCCGACACATGCTGAGTCTCCACATGGGTCCTGCCAGTCCTGCAAAGTGTTTCTATAACAGGTCAGGGGCAGTGGAGGCAGGGGGCAGTAATCAGCTGTGGGGGACAAAGGGGACTTGCACCCAAGGCTGTGAATGGGCTGAGCTGCAGACATCTACATAGGCAGTGCATCAGACCTCTGTCCATGAACAGGCCTCACTTGTTTCAACACTCCCCTCCTCTGGGGCTAAGGTCCTGATGTGGGGAGAATGAAAATCACACACCTAAAGGGAATGAAGCCAGCTCAGGCTTAGCCCTCAGGGTTTCTGCTCCAGCAACTTGGGATCAGACCCCACTCCTGACAGGGTGGTGATGGCCACTGAGCAGAGAGGAATCCTGCCTCGTACCCTGTGCCAGCTCAAGCCTCCCATCTCCATCCCCACCACTACCAAGTACACCGTGAGGAAAGATGTGACTTGCCTCCACGTAAAATTCAGCTCTCCCACCAAAGGCTTTGTACATATGCAGTCTGTATAGGGACACTCCCACACCAGAACACCCCTTCAAGACTGCAATAGGTAACTGATTCACTTAAATTCATACAGGCAGAGAAAGTTAAGCAAAATGAAAAGACAGAAGAACTACTCTCAATTGAAAA
The DNA here is from genome assembly GCF_949987515.2 of Delphinus delphis. Taxonomy (NCBI): domain Eukaryota; kingdom Metazoa; phylum Chordata; class Mammalia; order Artiodactyla; family Delphinidae; genus Delphinus; species Delphinus delphis. The sequence goes on from NC_082686.1 coordinate 61,335,827, forward strand.
ACCAAGAGAAAACCCCTGAAAAAAAAATAATGAAACAAATAAACAATGTATCAAATAATGAATTCAAAAATTGGTAGTAAAAGTGTTAACTGACTTAGGGTAAATAATTGATCTAAACAGTAAACATTTTAACAAGGAACTGGAGAATATAAAAAGGACCAAATAAGAAATGAATAATTCAATAGCTGAAATTAAAAAACTCACTAGAGGTAATTCCCAGGTGATCCAGTGGCTAGGACTCTGTGCTTCCACTGCAGGGCCTGGGTTTGATCCTTGGTCTGGAAACTAAGATCCCGCAAGCCACAGCACAGCCAAACAACAACAAAACAAAACACTCGGAAGTACACTAAGTAATACTGAAGAACACATAAGTGATCTAGAAGATAGAATAATGGAAATCACCCAATCAGAGCAGCAGAAAGAAAAATTTTTTAAAAATGAAAGCAATTTAAGAGATCTCTGCAATAACATTAAGCATTCCAACACTTGTATTATAAGAGTTCCAGAAAGAGAAGAGAGAGAGAAAGGGATCAAAAAATAGATTTGAGGAAATACGGCTGAAAACTTCTCAAACCTGAAGAAGGAAATGGATATTCAGGTATGGGAAGCACAGAAAGTCCTAAACAAGATGAATCCAAACAGACCCACTCCAAGATAAATCATAATTAAAATAGCAAAAGTTAAAGAGAGAATTCTAAAGGCAACAATAGAAAAACAAAGAGGCATATATAAGGGAATCTCCATAAGGATATCAGCTGATTGTTCTGTCGAAATTTTTCAGGTCTGAAGTGAGTAGCATGAAATATTCAAAGTGCTGACAAAGAAAAACCTGCAACCTAGGATACTCTACCCAGCAAGATTATTATTTAAAATAGAAGGAGAGAAAAAAAACCTTCTCAGACAAGCAAAAATTTTAAAAATTTATCAATACTGAACCTACCATTTAAAAAAATGTTGAAGGGTCTTCTCTAAATGGAAAAGAAGTAAGAATATATAGGAAAGGGAAAATGTCACTTGGAAAGGCAAATGTATAGTAACAACTGAGGATCAACAACATAAATAAGCCAGTACACAGATTAAAATACAACAAAAATGTAAAAGCAGCTATAATTACAATAAACATTTGAGGGGTAAGCAAGAAGATGGGAGTAGAGTGACCAGTTGTCCTTCCACATTCTTATCAGATTGTATGAGCTGTATGAGAGTGATATTTTGGAAAGGCCTAGCTTCTTGCACGGCTATTATTTATTGAGCGTATCTCATATCCCAGACGTCATGCCAGGTACTTTACATGCATTAGCTCCAATTCTGAGAGCCAAAATAGTTGGTAATTTGCCCCAGTCCAAATGTTTATTAAAGGTAAGAATGGGATCAGAACCCCTTCCACTACATCACTGTGGAAGTGTTTTCACAAGTGCTCTAGCAGATCAAGGAGGAGATTTCAGAGCTGTGTGTCCGATGAGATTTAATAATTGGTACCTGCCCACAAACCCATCCCGTTTTTATCTATGCCTGGCATGTGGGTGAAGAAATGAAATTCTATTCATGGTTTTCCAGAGGATTTTGTGTCTTAGGATAGTGGTTTAAAAGTATGGTCCTCAGACCAACACATCAGCCTATCCTGAGGACATGTTAAAAATGCAAACTCTCAGGCACCATTTTTAACATACTGAATCAGAAACCCAGGGATGGAGGGGAGGGCAAAACTCTGTTTTAAGTCCCCCAGGTGATCCTGATTCAAACACCAGTGTTTGAGAATCACTGCCTTGGGGAATCTTTCGGGAAGCCAATTTCAGCTGAAGGGTACCTAGGTATCAATGGAGAAATGGGGGTAGAGTGACCATTTGTCCTGTTTTCTCAGGAATGAAGGGGTTTCCAGGATGTGGGGTTTTTAGTTTTAAAACCAGGACAGTCCCGGGCAAACCAGGACGATCTAGTTACTGTATTAGATTTTTATTGCTGTCATAACAAATTACCACAAACTTATAGCTTGAAACAAAAACATTTGTTATCTTTACAGTTCTGTGGATCAGAATTACAACATAGGTATTATTGGGCTAAAATCAAAGTGTTAGCCAGGATGTGTTTCTTTTTGAAGGTGTAGAAAGAATCCATTTCATTAGTTTTTTAAGTTTCTAGAGACCCCCTTGCTCTGCCTTCAAAGCCAGCAATGCTGCTTTTCTGTGACCATTATTCTGTAGTCACATCTCCCTCTGACCGTAGCCAGAAAAGGTTCTTTGATTTTAGGAAAGGATCCATGTGATTAGATAGGCCCCACCTGGATAATCCAAGATAATCTTCCCATCTCAAGATCCTTAATTTACTCACATTTGTAAAGTCCCTCTTGCCTCGTAAGGCAGCATATTCAAAGGTTCCAGGGATTAGGATGCAGACATATTTTGGGAGCCACTATTCTGCCCACCACGGTTACCATAACTGGAAGCCTGCAATGCGGGAATTTTCAGTATTAAAACCAGTAAAGTCCTAGGCAGAACCTGGACAAGTTGGTCCCTTAATTGGAATGGCAGTGTGCAGAGAAGAGCCTTATTTCTATGGGGGTGGCCACATCGTGCTGTGGTGGAAGAGACTCTGAAAGCAAGCTCTGGAGTCAGGCAAAACTCAAAAAGAGTCAGATCTGTTTTCCTGAGTTGCCTATTCTGTGATTTTGTGTAATTGATTCAAACTTTCTCTTTTTCATGCTTGTGACATGATCTCTCACTTGTGGATTTTTTTGTGTGTGTTGAGTATAACCATACTAATTTATTGTTAGTCACTAACCATGGGTAATTCACTGTTGCTTATAAAATGCTACATTAACTACTGCTACCATTTAGTTATCAAGTTTTGAGGGTAACAAAAACAAATAATGACTTTAATTGTCTGAATCTGGCTCTGTGTGTGTGTGATCAGCATGTGGTCAGGGCCTTGCTGAGCCCTAAAGAGAACTGGTGAAACATATTCACAGGAATGCAAGCTGTAGTAGTAGCTCTTGCAGGGAAGTAATGTTCCATGAGTGTTTTATTGTATAGAGTGTTTTATTGTATAGAGTATATAGTAAGTATATTGTATAGAGTATATAGCAAGTATATAGTAAGGATTTATTTATTCTCTGTAAATATCTGACTGTCTCTAGTTCTGGTATCTCTTCAGATGAAATGTCTCCAAACAAAATGCCTCCTAAAGTGGTTGGAAATAGATGCACATACAAAGTATTGATTATGCTGCTGAAACTCTGTGAAATTAATATAAACATGGGTAGATGAAACCAGCAAGTGTTCCTCTTCTTCATGTTGACCAGGAGGCTGGGAATGGAAGTGGTTAAGGTCTTTGCCCATGTGAGGCCATAGGCGCTATTCTACTTTACATTATGACACACATGCTCTTCTGTAAAGGAGAGAGCACAGTCCTTGGAATGAAGATTGACATGGAAGGACTCAAATCCCAAACCTGTCCCTTATTCTCTGTGTGACCTAAGGGTCATTTCTCATCTTTCTGAGCTTAATTTTTCTCATATTAAAAAAATAACATTACCTTATATTTGTTTTGAAAGTTAATAATAACATATGTTAAATAAGTATTAAGTGTCTGGTGCAGAGTTGGCAAAAATAAATGGCGATTATTAACATTATTAGTTCACTTTTCAAAGACATCTCCAGTAATAATTGAGGGCTTTTCAAGGTTGTTTAGTATAGTAGTAACTTCACCCCTTGAATGACCATTTATTCGACACACATTCTATTCTGTGTCAGGCTGAAATTGAGGGTATAAAATTAACAAATGAGTAATCCCCATCTTCCAGGAACTCTCATCCTTCCTGGAGAAATGACACTTGCTTGAACTGGAGGCATCAATTAGTGATGTTTGGAGGAGAAGAGAGCATGCCACACTTTGGGAGCAGTATGATTGAACCAAAGCACAGAGGTGAGATACAGCCTGATCTGTGTTGGGAATTACATGTAGCTTGCTATTGCTGCATTATTTTAGGAAGGAAGTAGTCAGAGATGAAGCTGAAGATACCAGCTGAAGCATGAAAGACCTCCTACATGATGGCAGGGAGCTTGAACATTATCTGTTCATGGAGGGGATCCACTGATGGTTTTAAGTAGGGAATGATGTGATCTAATTAAGATTTTTAAAACATCACTCCAGATGTTCCATGGAGAATAGATTGAAGGGAGGGAAGGGTGAAAGGGAAGTTGGGGAGATCAGTTAGTAGACTTTATAAGTTATGTTATCTGCATTAAACAACAACTAACTAAGGTTATCTCATGAGACTTCAGTTAAAGACCTAAAAAGAGTGTGAATAGGGTTAAGGGCACCACCAAGATCGTTAAATTACCCCAGGACTAGCAACAGTGGGAATCGTTACCAGCCCCAGTCATGAAGGGTGGAGGGAAGAAAATAGTGAGAGCTGAACCATGGAGAAAGAGCACCTGATAGGAGTTGTAACCTTACTTAGGTCAGGTTCTCCAGAAGTCGACCCCAGAGGAGAATTAATGTGCAAGTCCGTTATTCAGGAAACGCTTCCAGGGGGAACTGGTAAAGAAGTAGGGGGAAAAAACATGCATGGACACTAGTTCATCAGCATATGGTAGAAGGAAGGTGCTGTACAATGAGTTAGGAATGAAAAGGAGTCAAAAGATCTGGTGCCAGGGCCTCTGCCACTTAAGTCATTAAAATCCCTGGTTTTTAGTTTGACCATCTATGAAATGGGGAGAGTGCATCCTTACAGAGCCATTGTGGGAATAAAATAAGAAAGTATAAGGATTTTGTGAGAGAGTATGCTAATGTAAGGAGCTATGATGTAGGAAGATTGTAAATATTTTAACCTGACTAGTCTGGGGAATATGAGTTCAGAATTGGGGCCACACATGGAGGCTGCTCTTAGATCTCCTGGGCCCCGTGTTTGTGCTCTAGGCCTGATATCAGACAGTCTTTGAATTCATTTCTGGACACTAATGACTATTTTTATGATGAACAGAAAAGAGTCTGATGAATAAATTTTAAAATTTTTTATGATGTTAAGGGTAATTGGGGAAATTTTTTAAAATATTGTCATTTAAAAAAATTGGATATAGCACCTAAATGATGGTAAATAGGTACAAAGTACTATGGTTATTATATTTTTAAAAGCAAAAGTATCTTTTCAGCAACTATGAAGCTTGGGAGATCCCTGCCGGGAGAAGGACGCCTGGTCTCATTGTCCTCCCAGCCCTTCCACCCTTCCCCGAAGCCCCTCAATAAAATGGCTTAATCCGCCCCTCCCCCCAAAAAAAGCAAAAGTATCTGATATTGAGGCATTGTCACAGTATGGCTCTGCTGGCAAAGAAAATTGTTATCTAGTTATTGGAAATCTGGCAGTATATCAAATGAATAGAATTGTTGCCCTCTTAAATGTTGTCAAAATCTAATTATTGTTATTATTGCCATTTTATATTTCCCCAAACTTTTCTATAAACATCTGGGCCATAGAGTAATTTCTCACTAAATGATAACATCCATGACCCTGTGAGAAATTTGGTAAAACTTTTTGATGTGGAGAACTCTCGTTATCTCTGGATGTTGAGGAGAAAGAGCAGAAAGGTGCCGAAGCACCTGATTCCATTATGATCGATGCACAAGTTACTTCCTCCAGTGACAGCAGGAAGTACTGGTAACCTTGGCAACACTGATGGCCCTTCCCATCCTTTTTAATTGAAATAGCTGTTGCTAGGATACACCCTCAAGCAAAAAGAAGGGAAAAGAGGGGGAGCAAGAGAATGAGAGAAATGAGAATGGAAGGGGGAGAGAGGATGAGAGAGAAAGAGAGAAAATAAGAAAGGATAGAACAAGAATGAGAATGAGAAAGAAAGGTAAAATGAAAATGTCAGGTGGTATCTGAAGGACAGACTTCTGGACATGAAAGAGACTGTTGAATTTCCACCAAAATTAGAGAGCATGGGGTGGGGGTAAAAGTAGAATGTTAGTTCCTAATTTACTAAAAATCAATAATTCATATTTCATCTTGACTTTGAGTTTTCTCATGCAAGCTACTTATCCTTAATGTGGGTGTTTTCATATTGCCTTGGAAAAAAAAATGTTTATTAGCTCTCTTTCCTTTACCCAAACCCCCATCAGCATTCTTTCTTCTGAGGCCTCACTCTTCCACTTGCCTGAAAATAGAATAACTGTAGAGAATAACATTATTTTAAAATGGAGTGAATGCTCCCCATCAGGAGGGCATGGGTGAAGTTTCTCCAGTGTTTAGAGGAAGCCATGACCCCATCATCCATGTTTCTGCCCTCACAGCTTCCTCCCATCCATGCATATGCTTGGATATTGGGTGAAGACAGTTTCAGCAGCTGACGACCTCTGAGTTCAGGGGAAAGGTGATGGTTGCACTGGGTGATTGTAGCTTTTGATAGCTGGGGAGTCACATCATGCAAAACTTACAACTGAGGAGAACTGACCTGCTAAATGATTCCTCTCTACTGTGATGTGGAGAAGAGTTACCCTGGGCACACTCCCCATTTCCAGATAATGAGGAGGTTACCCAAGATAGTGCCATAAAATAATTAAGTGGCTTTGACATCTTAGGCATTTTGCTACAATTGAAGGAGGTTTGTGTGCTTTGTTCAGCATGGAATCATCAGCACCTAGGAGAGTACCAAGAACATGGTAGGTACTCAATAAGTGCTGATGAATGAATCAAAGGAAATCACTTCAACTTTCTGGGCAACAGTCATCTTACCATTTTCAATTTTAGTTTAGGGGGAGCCCAGTCCTGACCTCTAAAAGTGGAGGACCCCGGACTCAGCTCATTATTAGAGCACCTCCCCTCTCACCATGGTGATGAGTCAGAGTTGATGGGATAGACTGATAATTTTTCTTAGGATCTCTAGCAAGAAATTTTTACTGGCTTCCCATTGGGTGTAGATAAGAGAGGATATAGTGTCTGGTTCTGCTACAGCCATTTGCAAACATGGTGGCCTGAGACAAGAGCTAATCCTAATGAAGCAGAGCCAAGAAGTGAGAACTCCAACTTTCTTCCCAGAGGACTGTTTCCAAGGTCTCCCAAAGCTGCAAACCCCCCAGAGGTCACAGGGATCAGCATCACCTATTCGCCATGCTGCACTGGAGTCACAGGTGTACAGAGATGCTGAGGATGTCCTTTTCCCAATATAATGTCTCACTTTTCTACCTGGTTATTGAATCAACATTGCTTGTGTCTTTTTAGTTTACCAAATTTATTTTTTAAATGGCTCTGTTTGCTTCTTCTGGCAACTTGCTTCTATATAGACTTGGTCCCTAGTACTTGGGATTTGACTGACATACAAATAGTTTTTCTCTCTTTCTCATCTTTACTTCCATTTCATAGATGCTCCTGAATTCTTTGGATTTTCTCACAAACTTCCTTCTTAAAGACATCTTCATTTAATGCAAATAATAAAGCAGACACCAAGAAGCTTCTCACCCACGAATTATCAATATTACAGTCCTTCAGACATTTCTGAGTTTCAGGTAGGACTTAACCAGAACCCACTACTACAAGCAAAATAAAAGAAATTCTGAAGAACTCAATCATTGTCAACATTCTATGGCTTTGACTCTAATACATGATTTATATATCATCCTAAAATGTATAACTTAATATTTATTTTGCCCCTGTTATCTGCCAGGGACTAACCTAAACACTGGTTACAGCCTTCACGGATCTTACAATCTAGTGGGCGTGGGGAGTAAATAAATCATAAACAAATGAACAAGATTTCAAGTCACTATACGTTCTAAACAGAGACAAAACAGGGTGATGTGGGATGTCTGAGGTCCACTTTAGGGTGACCAAGAGGTCTCTTGGAGGAAGTAACAATTGAACCGAGATCTAAATGATGAGAAGGAGCTCACTGTGTGAAGATGTGGTGGCGAGGTGGTCTTAGACAGAGAAAATAAAGTGTGAAAACCCTAAGGTGAGAATGAGCTTAGAGTTTGAAAAAATGGGGATATTGCACTGAGAGAAGACATGGAAGTATAATATTTGAGGGGATCAAGAGCTTTATCTAGCAGGTTGAATACATTAGGTTGTAATACAGGCGAGAGGTTAGAGCTAGAGATGTACATTTTAGATTAATTCGGCTATAGATAGTATTTTAATTATAAGACTGAATGAACTCACCTGGGGAGAATGTAGATAGAGACATGCAGAGGGCCAGAGAATTCCAGCATTTAGAGGAGGCCAAGCAAGCAGAGGAGGAGATGCCAATTAATACGAATGTGGTAAAGAAAAACCATAAAGTTGGAGGAAAACAAGAGAATACGGTTATCAGTCAAAGAAGGGAACAGTAACCTGTATTGAATGTTGCTGAGAGGTCAAGTTAGACATATCTAGACAGGTAACCATTGGATTTGGTAACACTGGTGCCCTTAGCAAGAGGAGTTTCAAAGCAGTGGTGGGCTGGAGACAAGGCTGAACTGAGTTGAAGACTAAATAGGTAGCCATAATGAGAGACATCAACCGAGGACCATCCTTCCAAGAAGTTTGGCTGTGAAAAAGAGAAAATAAATGGTGTAGTATCTGGAAAAGATTTGAATTCAAGAGAAGGTTTGCTCTACTTCCAAAGTTTGGAGATACTTGAGAATTTTTGAATATGAAATCAGTGATTTAGCATGAGCCTGCCAATGCCTGTCCCAAATTCAAAGGGCTTGGATGAACAGAGATAGACAGGTACTCTCTGAGAACCTCTGCAGGGCCCAAAGACTGCAGTCTCAATAGTGTGCCCCAGTCGATATTTATATTTTGCTTTGTCATCGCCTAACTTTTACAATTCTCAGATATTAAGAGGCCAATTCTGAATCAAAGTTTCCTTATCAAACTGCTAATGCAATATTAGTTTTAGACATCAAGTAAGAGAAGAAAGAGATTTCCTGGGTTGTTATAAATGGAAAAGGCAGAAATTAAATTTAGCCTAATATTAATATTTTAACAAAAATAAATAGAAAAACAGAAATAATGATATAAATAATTTTTATCATTAAAAGCAATCGTTTTTATTTTATCTTTCCATTTCCCATTATTTTGGTGTAAAAATAGTTTACCCTTTTTGTTAAGGCATGTGGAAATTTCAGGTGCTTTTGGGAAATGAGGAAAGTCATCTAGGGCTAGGACCTGAAATTATACTTATAACAGAATATAGACTAAGTTTTAGTGTTTTTTGAAAGTTTAAAAAAAAAAAAACTACTTAAAAGTTACTCAGTACTCTGTGGTGACCTAAATGGGAAGGAAATCTAAAAAAGAGGGCATATATGTATATGTATAAACTGATTCACTTTGCTGTACAGCAGAAACTAACAACATTGTAAAGCAACTATACTCCAATAAAAATTAACTTTAAAAGATATGGTATTACCAAGGAAAAATTAAATTAAAAAAGTAACACAGAAAAAAAATAGTTACCAGCAATCTCTGCCTTCTAGGAAGAAATGGGAATTAACTTTGAGGCAGATTATCCTTTGTTCTGGAAAAAGCTCTCCTCTGTAGACTCCTACGTTAGAAGAATCCCCACCACCACCCCCCAGGGAAAAGGAGAAGTATCTACACTAATAGTAATGTTCTTATCCTGGTTTCTTATTTGAATTGGCAAAGCAAACATATATTTATTTGCTCTAGATGTCCCTGAGTGTTGGGTTAAAGTTGGGATGGGCACTGACCATGTAGAATAGTAGTGTTTTGTACAGTCTGATTCTTAAGCCACTCCTCTCATCAGCATTACTAGGGAGTTGGCTAAAAATGCATAGTCCTGGATGCCTCTCCAGACCTATTGGATGAGAGTCTTTGTAGATGAGCCCACAAATATGAATTCACTGTTCAGAGAATTCTTATCAGTGGTATGCTCCTACATGTTGGCTCTTGAGTTAGGGGTGGGAGAAGCCCTGATTTATATTATTTACCAATTTTTCCTCTTCTAATCCAAACAGAGGAATTAGAAGAATAAAATAAAATTGATGGTAATAAAGAGGAGTTTGATGACCATTTTCTTTTTATTTTTTATCAAGGACTATTTTCACTACTCTGCAGTTCAGGCTTGCAGCTGACATTTATATTTAGCAAGCTTTGCTTTCACCTTGCCTCCTCTCTTCTCAGCAAACAAGCAAAACTTTCTGTTTGATAGTTGCTGCCGGTCACACTTTTCTTCCTCCCCTTCTCCTTCCGGCTCATGCATCTCTTTTCAGTGTATCTATCCCTTCCTCCCACAGCACTAGGTGGATGATCATTCTTTTCCATCAGTGTTGTATTTGTAGCTTGGTTTTCAACATGACTAACAAAGCTGGGATTTCCAGGGCTGCTTCTCCCCCTCCCCTTCTTGAAATGAGATTTACATTAAAAGGGGCCATAAGAAGGCAGGAAACTTAAACAACTGATCAGACCCAGATCAGTAGCTCACATCTTTTCACTCCATAGAGAAGTCACTGAAAATTCTCCTCCCCTACCGCAGAGTCAGACACATTGCCTCTTTCAACCTGAGGCTGACCTCTGAGCTGAGGTGCAATCCTATCACCCACCTCATCACCCTGTCACCTGATAATGCATCCCTGTCAGATTCTTCTCAATAAACCTTATAATGTCTGCTCTTCTCAACACCTGGGGCCTAATCTCTGAGCAATGATCTCAGAAAGATGACCCTGAAGTTCCTTTCATTTGTTAATAGGATTAACATTATACATCAATGTCCTTTTCTTTTCCCAGTAGGTTATGAGTTTGGTGGTTACAGAGACAAGTATCACAAAAAGTTTAAGGATCTGAATTGCTTATCCTGATTCATCCTGCTGTGGTATTTCAACCAAACAGCTTAACAGTTCAGCCTTCAATTTTTCCAACTATGAATGACAAATAATAACATAATAAAAGCTCCCTCCCGTCACACACACTCTTATTTCCTAGGTGTTTTTAAAGGAAAAATGGGGATAGAAGTTTTGTCTGTTCAGGATTAATCCTTTGGTTGACTTGAAAACAAAGTTGGATGGTTTAGTATGCCATGTAAAGGTTTAACATTTTCAGAGAGTTCTACTTTAGTGCTTTGCGTGAATCATCCCACCCATTCTTCCCAATAACCGTGTCAGGGCTTTACAGCTGAGAAAACTGAGTTTCAGAGGACTTGAAATGATATGGGTGGAGCTAGAATTCAAACTCAGGTGAACTGGCTTCCCCTAATGACCCTCAAATCTATGTCTCAGACATAAGATAATTCTCTGTCAAGATCTTTTTCTCTTGAGGTCCAGATTGTATATCTAAGTAAGTACCTGTTGGGCACTGCTATCCTTTGGAGGCTGACATTGCAAGACAAAACCTCTTCATGATCTGGTCACTGCTTATGCATCTGGCCTTAGCATTTACCCCTCTCCCTCTCATACTCTACACTTGAGCCCTACTGAACTACTTGCAGTTCGGCAAAAACACATGCTATGATAGATCCTGTGGTATCCCGCATGTATCTTTCCTTTGGGATCAAGGCATACATTTCCACAACTGCCAGGAGTCCTGGCTGTTGCCTACATATAGCTGAGAATTTCGGAAGGAATTGCCTTACCATGCACAAAGTTGCACCCTATTCCAGAAGCAGCCTATATCCCATGACTGGTCAGTGGAGGCGTATAGAGCCCAGTACTCAAAATGTGACAACTCTGAACACTGTTCCAACTCAGTGCTTCCCCCACAGGATGCACTGGGTCCTCTGTTGGAACTGCATTGCTGTTCAACTTCTCCCTCTGACTAATCCTGCTCCCCTTATTCCTTTGCAAGTATTTTTCTTCCTAAGAGCCTTCTCCATTGTTCTGCATTCAAATCTCTGCTTCACAGTCTGTTTCCTAGGAAGCCTGACCTAAAACAGTTGGTACCAGGGTTGTCCTTGCAGCTTTAAAATGGGATTTTGGAGCTATATTAGCTTTTTACTAGCTGGCAATGAGAACCCCATTACTGGTAGTAGGTGGAATTTGGATAACTCCTGGAATGCTGTAGCAATGGGAAAGTTACATCTTTCATTGATGGTAAACTGGGATGGAAACTGAAAGAGAAGTTACTGCAGGTGCACTGTTCAGACAATCGAGAGGTTCTAGGAAAGAAATAATCATAAAAACCATGGAATTAGATGGCTTTGGCTGGGTGCTAGCAAGGCATTAGAGAAAGACAATGAAGGACTGAGAGTAATTAATCTCAAATTTAGGGCAAAATGAGAAAGGCAGCAAGCCTGAGGGCAGAAAGGCTGATGACAAAACCCAGAATGTGATTTTAAGTGTAATGGATTCCAGAGAAGATAGATTTGTTAACCTGGCAAATCTGCTTCACCTTAACAGGGCCTTAACTGAAAAAGAGGCTTGGCATGGGGTTATTTGGGTTGATGCCCTTGAAAATCTTGAATCTCTAGTCTCCTCTGAACCCACAGAAGTGTTGTAGTCCTTCCGGCTAAAAGTTACCACTTCCTTTTGCTTGCAAAATAGCAAGATAACATATGTGCCTACACCTCCTTTCCCTTCCGCTTCACATCTCCACCTTCCTCGTGGCCACCAGAACAAGAACTAGGGGCAAGTCACAACATAACTGGCTGGGGAAGTGTTTGGTCTGTCTACTAGCAGAAGGAAGGAACTGTGCACCCAGAGAGCTGCAGGACCCAGCCAACATGTGTCAATAGGACAAGGAGAGAATGTATGGGACTTGAGTCTGAGATCCTGGATCTAGGTGGGAGGGGAGGGGAATGAAAGCAAAACATACGCTTGGATAAGGGAGAATTTATTTATATGGGAACATTCTCCACTGATGCATGATTTAATAACCCTGTCAAGGACCCAGGAGATAGTGCTAACATGCTGCTAGAATGGTTCTTTGAAGCTTGGGAAAAGCTATGGCCCACACTAACTAAAAATACCAGAACTTCCATGGCACATGTTGAAAGAAGAGATCAAAATGTTCAGAGAAGAGGGCTTGCTAGAGTGGATGTACTATGCAAAGCAGAAACCCATTGACTAACCGTGTTTCACTTAATGTAAGGGTCCACAGGACACTCCATTTACCATACTGATAAAAAATGCACTGATGAGAAAGTCACCAGCATAAATAAGATGCTCAGTGGTGGCTGTCCTCTGTAGGCTAAGGCTGATGGTAGAAGATGCTGTTACAGAGTGGGGAACACTGATAGAAATGAAGAGGATGCCAAAATAAGAGAGGCCAGGTGATAGCACTTAACTGTCAGAAACAAGGTGGTCACAATGATCATAATAAATGGCCAGTCTGAGTAATAACCAGGAAGACTTGACCCACACAGGGCCAAGGAGATGGTTAATAGAACACAGTGTATCCATAAGTGGTCAACAAGGGTATGCTTGATGTATGCAATCAAAGGAGTCAAAGATAGCTATTCAGGAGATAAAGGGAACTTATTCCAGTAAAAAGTCAAAATCCCTTGTTCAGTTTCTGGAAACTGAGCCAGTTCTCAACCCTAGGTCCCACTGCTTGAAGGAGAAGTCAGGTCTTCAAGAGGAAGAGATTTGCAACTCCATATTAAGTACACATGATAATTCCCTCAGTACTTCCTCAAGGTACCTATGACTATTTCAATAATAATGTCCTGGGAAAAAGGGGAATATCCAGTCATTTTGTGTAGTGTGATACACAGGGTCTAAGTTAACAGTGATATCTAGGGACGTGAAACATCGTTGTGGCATCAATTCGAGTAGGCCCATATGAGAGCCAATTAGTAAATAAAGGCCTGGTCCAGTTCCATTTCACAGTGAGTTCATTAAGTCCATGACTCACTATGTAATCATTTCTTTAATCCCCAAATGTAAAATTGGAATGGGTACACTTCATATTTGGCAGAATTGCTATATTGGTTCTTTGACCTTTGGAAGGCACATGCCTTTCCCAACCATCCAAGATTGCTATCGTATTTGTGAGCAAACTAATGGATTCATAGCTTTATATCCTCCATTCAAATCACCAGACTGGCTTCTACAAAAAAATTTGAAAAGCAGCTGGATTTTTGGAGATGATAGTGGGCTTCTGCAAACTCAAGTAGTAACCCCAATTGCAACTGCTGTGCTGGATACAGTATCTTCGCAGACCAGATTAACACACACTCAGATCCATAATATGTAGCCATTGATCTAGCAAATGGGATCTTTTCCATCTCTTTTAGGAAGAAGGATCAGATACAGTTTATGTTCATGTGGAATGGACAGAAGTATATTATGGTCTTGCTCCAGGCTATGTTATCTGACCTGTCCTCTGTTATAATATAGTCCAAAGGGACCTAGACTCTTTATTCTTCAGAACATTATTGGTCCACTGTGACAATGACATCATGTTACTTGGACTGCTTGAGAAAGAAATGGCAAGTACATTGGAGGCCTTGGTAACACACATGTGCTGCAAAAGATGGGAGATAAATCTAATTAAAATTCAGGGCTCTGACATATGTATTTTTAGGAGTATAGTCGTCTGAGAGATGCCAAGATATTCCTTCCAAAGAAAAGGAGAGATTAACGCACCTCGTATCTTCTAACCCTAAGAAAAAGCACAACACTTTTAAGTCTTCTTTGGGTTCTGGCATAGCATATTTAATACTTGGAAATACTATTTCATTCCGCTCACCAAGTGACACAAAAAGACTGTGAACTTTGATTAATACCTAGAGCGAAGGGTCTCTGCAGCCTGCATGCCTGGCATATATGGTCCTGTAGCACTAGTGGTAGTTAACTATGATGGGGAAAGATGTTTGAAGTTTGTGACCAGTCCCGTAGGCAAATTTTAAAGTGGGCTCCTAATATTTTAGAGTAACGCTATGCCATCTGCAGTAAACAGCTAGCGACCAAAATATCATTTGCAAAGTAAGTCTTGCTATGCTCCTAGGACCTGGTAGAGGAAAATCATGGGACATCAATTGACCTTGGAGCTAAGTCTGCCCATGCTGAGCTCGGGTCTTTTTGACCATCAAGCCGTAAAGTCAAGCTGAACTAACAACAATCCATTGTAAGATGGAAGGGGTATATTGATTGAACTGGGAATGAGAAGAGCCATAAGGTACAAATAAGTCCATGTTATCTGCCATTGTTACAGTTACACCTCTTCCTCAGATCACACCTATAGCCAAACGGGGGTTCCCTTTTGGCCAACTGGCACAGAAGGAAGAGGACATGCTTGGTTCCTTGACAGTCTGGCTCTGTATGTGGGTCCAGGTGGGATGAACTCACTATGAACCATATGACTCCAAGTGGTGCAAGGGCTGGCCTGTGTTGTATGCTGTGTTATACCACCTAGATC
The DNA here is from genome assembly GCF_949987515.2 of Delphinus delphis. Taxonomy (NCBI): domain Eukaryota; kingdom Metazoa; phylum Chordata; class Mammalia; order Artiodactyla; family Delphinidae; genus Delphinus; species Delphinus delphis. The sequence continues at coordinate 61,351,113 of NC_082686.1, forward strand.
CTCTTTCAGAAGTAATATCTTCATCCCACAGCTGTCAGTGTGTTGGCTGCTGAAAGTCTGTAGCTGATATGTTCTCTCGAAATTGTCCTCGGTTGAAGGGACCTGCCTTATCCAAGGCCACATGCCTTCCCCAGGGCAGTCCAAACGAATCACCTGATGATGCAGGAGTACAGAGGTTCAGCTTTTGTATTGCATGCAAATATCTGCCTCAGAGTCTGTTTTCCAGACAACTGGACCTGAGGGAAGTTCTCTTCCTGCTTTCAGTCTTTTAAACATGCTAATAAATGAAGTGTTCTTGTCTGTCCTCCTCAGCATCACCTAAGCCAGTGACTTTCAACTCTTCCTTCCCTTTAGAATAATTTAATTGATTACAAAAATTAGGGGCTTCCCTGGTGGCACAGTGGTTGAGAATCTGCCTGCCGATGCAGGGGACACGGGTTCGTGCCCCGGTCCGGGAAGATCCCACATGCCGCGGAGCGGCTAGGCCCGTGAGCCATGGCCGCTGAGCCCGCGCGTCCGGAGCCTGTGATCCATAACGGGAGAGGCCGCAACAGTGAGAGGCCCATGTACCACAAAAAAAAAAAAAAGAAAAGAAAAAATTAACTCCCAGAACAATGAAATCAGAACCTCAGGGGAGAGAGGCCTAACATCTATATTTTTCAATCCTTCCCCCAACCCCTCCACCTTGATGTTTCTGATGCATAATGATGGTTGAAAATTACAGATCTTATAAATGCCTGCTTCCCAGTGCTTTTTGAGGATCTATTAGCTGTCATTTCTTCTGAGAAGTTCTCCACAGTCTAGTCCCTTAAGGTCCGGACACTCAGCCCTCTGTGCTTACCTGTATTTGGGGATTTATCATACTCTATAATTACCAATTTACTGATCATTTTTGCCCACTTGACTATGACCTCCTTGAAAGAGAGATTATATCTGAATCACTATAGTAACCCCAGTGAATAGCCCTATGTCTGGCACATACTTCTTTCTTTATACATATGTGTTTAATAAGCAGGATGTAGATGTGGCAGTCACTGGCATACAAATGATAACAAAGCTGGGAATGAGGATGAGCTTGCTATGGAAAGGTATTCAATTATCAATCTTTTTACAAATGAGAACTCCTTTTTAACATTAAAGTTTTAATTACAACAGAAAAGCCAACATACAACATACGTTGGAAGCATTTAGAGTGTTTATGTGGGAAACTTAGCGCACATTTTTTCAGGTAATGCTTGGTGCACATATGGTTTCAAGGACTTCTTTTGATTATACAGAGGTCTGCCCAAGAATCTCTCTAGAAGAAGTGGAGGAACCAGGACTGAGCCCTTGGAATATTTAGGTGGAAAAAGAAGTGGCTGTCACGGACAGAAAAAAACATGGGCCAGAGGTAAGAAAAGATCCCTTAAAATGTTGCAGAACCAAGGGAGGAAGGGATGCTAAGCTGTTAGTGCTCAGAAAGGTTAGATAACAATAGCTTTTGGCCCTGGTTTTCACCTTTAACTTTCCTCCTTCTCTTACCCCCAACCACACCCTCTTTGATCAGAGTGGGTTACCAATAACCTGCGTTATGGCCTTTAAACTTTAACAACAACTCTCTCTCTGCATGTTGGGGCAATCAGATTCCCTCTCTTCTCTCTCTTGAGAATTTGAATTATTTGAACTAGAAGATGTATGAGAAAGGGAGAGTTAACAGTGGAAGCAGAGCTGAAAGAAACTACATAGTGAGCCATGAGATAGAACCTGGGCAATGAAAGCAGAAGCTGTGAGTAATTCAAACTCAGATCCATAGAATAGTACAATAAATTAGCAAGTGGCTGAGAGAAGAGATTGAGTTGGATGGGCAAAGAAGCAGAGGCCCAGCAAGAGAAAGATTCGTACACGTACAGTCCCTGAGAAAGGCAGCTGCTATGAAGCGGGCCTCCCTGACGCTGCCCCTCTCTCCTGGTTCTAGTCCCACTCAATATCCTGGAAGTTACAGCAAACTTCCCTTTTCTTCAGGTCATCAGAATGAGACCCTTTTCCTTGTGATCAAAATAGTAGCCAGGGTACAAACCCAAGTTTTGTGGCTCCCAATCCAGGGCTCTCTCCATTGTGCCCATTGGCCTTTGTACCTGCTTGGGCCTTTCTTCTCTACCCCCTGACCAATTTCCTTTGTACAACCTATGTTGGGGATGGGAGGAGGCAAGTAGTCCCCAAGATACGGTTCATGCAATCTGTACCAGTTATGCCTTCTATTATTAAGACAACTCTCTCAAACACAACCAGAAACTGTTGAATTATTGCTAGTTTTAAAATTTTTACTCTTATCCCATGATTGCTCTGTTGTTGCATAAACATGTTATCAATCATCTTATGTGTATGAATATGGCTCTGTTTTCTTCCCAACCATATTTTTTATACTTGCCTAAACTGGTAGAGCAGACCACAAGTATTAGTGTTATCTCTAACAGTTGACTAATAATTTATTTCCCTTTGGAAGCTTACACTGGAAGAATTTAACCCAGCACTATCAGTCAGGGTTCAACCAGAGGCAGACCAGTAGGAAATTACGTTAAGAGATTTATTGCAAGAAATTGGCTTATATGATTGTGGAGGCTGGCTAGGCAAGTCTGAAATGTATAGGGCAGGCCATGAACTCTTGGGCACAGGCTGAAGCTAATGTCCATAGGCAGAATTTCTTCTTCATCAGGGAAGCCTCAGCTCTGCTCTTGAGACCTTTCAACTGGTAAGAGTCGGGCCTACCCAGATTATCTAGGATAATATTGTTTATTTAAACTCAATTAATTATGGGCTTTAATCACATCTACAAGATACCTTCACAGTTAATTGAATAACTGAGTACTGTAGTCTAGACGAGTTGACATATCAAAAGATCATCGTAAGCACCATGGAAGAGGGCTACTATGAAAATGTGAAATGTTATCATTGTTATGAGCAAAGTAGTAATTTTACTTCTCTAAGTTTCAATTTTCTCTGGAAAAAAAAAAAAACCCTGAGTAAATTGGATTTGACTGATTTTATTTGATCAATATTTATTTATTCATTCATGTGCCAGTAATGCACTGTGCAAGCCAGTTTCATTCATTTCATCAGCAAATTCTATCAGTTCTGCCTTCAAAATATATCGCAAATCCTACTACTGCTCTGTTTACTGTTACCATCCTGCCCCAAGTCACTACCTTCTCATTTTTGCATTGTTGTAATAACATCCTTAGGTGGTCTCCATGCTTCTCACCTAGTCCCCACTGTAATTTAATCTCCATAAAGTACATAAGTCTTCTAAAACTCCAGACAGATCATATTACTCCTTTGGTTAAGTGCTCCAAGCAATTCCTTTATCATTCAAAGTCAAAGCTCAAGCCCTTTCTGTGGCCTGTGTGTGCCTACCTGGTCTGAGCCCACTACTTCACTCTTGTCACCCAACTCTTTCACCCTCCTTTACTCTCTTCTAGTACCATTGTTCTCCTCACTTTTGCTCCAACACCCAAAAATTATCCCCACTGCAGGGCCTTTAAACATATTATTCTCCTTGGCCAGAATGAGAAATCTGCTTTGTTTCCTCACTTCCTTCAGGTGTCACCTTAACTGTCACCTTTTCATGGTGGTCTTTCTTGGCCACCCCTTAATAAATAGCATCCTTTCGCAAGGTCATAATGCTCTATCCTCTTTCCCAGTGTTATTCTTCTTTACATCTATCACTTAGTTTGCTTTATTTGCTGTAGTGCCTAGAATAGTACCTGGAATGTAGTCGGCATTCAAAAAATATTTGTTGAGTGATTGAAAGATAGAAAGATGTCTACTTGTTGTGAGAGTCAGGAAAAAAAAAACACCCTAAATCCTCTTATCTGAGAACTTTACAGTACTTTTGTGTTGAGAAAAATCCTTCTCTATATCAAATTTGGCAGAGAATTTTCTCTGCTTTTTTTCTTTTTTGAATGTTACTGTGATGTCATTTCTCTCATGACCATTCATTGAATAAGTGTTCCTATGGCTACAGTGTTATTTCCAGTCAGAATCCTGTTGAGGAGAAACCTGAATTTTGTATCCCAATAATTTAAGATTCCCTTGACATACTATTAAGGTACAAATGGACTTTCACAAATCAGCTTCCTGTGTCATTCACCAAATTAGCTGGAAAGGTGGAGTGAAAGACATGTCAATATTTAGGGTTCAACTCCAGAGTTCTGAAAAATGGCATTGTAGGAAATAGACAAAATGAGTTGAACCTAAATTCTGAAAGTGTGAAAACATTTATGTAGCTATATAGATATCTTCATATAATCTTTAAAAGAAGGAACATTGCAAATGCAAATTAATTTGTATATGCATGACCCAAATAAGATGACTGTTTATGTCCAACCTCAGTTTTATAAGGATCTCAAAATCAGTGTCATTATAATCACTGAAAAGCAATTTAGATTTTTATTGAAATATCTACAAAATATGGCAAAATAAATTGCATTTTAAAGCATAGAACAACATCCCCACACCCCGTGCCTTGCTGGGACTCTGTTTGCTAGCTTTTTTTTTCTTTTTTTTTTTGTGGTACACGGGCCTCTCACTGTTGTGGCCTCTCCTGTTGCGGAGTACAGGCTCCGGACATGCAGGCTCAGCGGCCATGGCTCATGGGCCTAGCCGCTCCACAGCATATGGGATCTTCCCAGACCAGGGCACGAACCCGTGTCCCCTGCATCGGCAGGCAGACTCTCAACCACTGTGCCACCAGGGAACCCTTGTTTGCTAGCTTTTTGTCCGCAGGCTGTCTCTGCTTGCTCAAGCCTGTCCTCTTACCACATTAAAAAAAAAAAAATTGTTAAGGACTTATTTTGTCCTTCAGAGTACATGTTATCCTTGAAAGACTAAATTCTAATTCATTTATTCATTCAACAAGCATTTACTGAGATATACAATATACCATATACTCTAATAAGAATAAGAACTGGCCCCTCTGAGTTGAAGAAAATCAACATATTTTGTGTGTACCCTGAAACAGGGTAGGGAGATATGATATAATCAGCATGTTATTGAGCAAGATGTTATAAATTCTGGGAATGAAATAAATGCATAAAGTCATGAAAGAGTTTCTGATCCTTCTGGATAACTCAGTTCCTCATTTTGTTGGTGAATAGCCTCACTGATTCTCCATCATTAAAAGTTTTCCTCCACTACCCCTTCCAAATTGAAAAGAATCCAAGGCACCACTCCAACCTGAGTTTTAAGATCCACCTTTTTGCAGATGTATTTTATGGCTAAATTGCTGTCTGTCTGAAATAGGTCATTGCTTTCTTGACTAAGATCTATCTATGCCTTTTTCTAAGTCTACCCCTGCAATAAGAGCTGCTATCTCACAAGTAACAAATAAAAAATGGTGATGACTGTCTGAGCCTGCAAGATTTACTCACTGGCTTCTAAGACACATCTTTCATTTCTTTTGCTAGTGAATATGGCAAATACTTCTTAGAGTAATTGAAAAAGTTAGTTTGGCTGTTCTAGCCAACATTTTAAAAAGGCTGAATGAGAGTAAACAGAATCAATGATTAGGTGAAGTGATTTCCTGGGACTGTAGAGATTGAGTATAAAGAAATATGGCACTTTATCTGGCCCAAGAAGGGTACAGCTGTTTGGGTTCTTATTTAATCAATTAGGATGAAAGGGAAATTCTGCTTAATAAAATGGACTGAGTCACACACAGCTGGCTCTGGAATGTGATTTGGGAGCTACATTTGCAGTTCTCTCAGCCAAAAGGACTCCCGAGTCCTCCATAGGATCTCATCTAATGTAATTTCCTGAGATTGGAATATTAATGCTGAAAACACTACAGGCCACATGTGGCTTAGAAGCTCTGGTGGGCAGAACTGCACCAAAGGCACCTGAAGTAGGCAGGGCAAGCCTAAGCATACACCCACCCTGCTTGTCAATTTCCTCTGACTTAATGTTGGCCTCAAAGGTATGGTTGTTTTGGAGCTGTCACTCTTGCTTATACTGCTTTCATACAAGGCTAGCCATGTGTGTATGTAATAGCCATAGCTATTATAATATTAATATGTAGTCAGAAAGCCAAATGTTTGGATTAATAGATGAAAATTTCAAGTTACTAGGAAAAATTTAGACAAATACCTAGCTGCTTCTAAATTGCTGTTTGGCATCAAATAGCCAAGAATTTAACTTTCTCACTAAATGTATCAGTTTTATTCAGTTAGGGAATCTCACTCCAATTAAACACTGTTCATATTGGGACTCATTCTTTATTTGCCCTTTTTTTATATTGCTGGATATTTGACTATACTTATCATCTAAGCTCTGTAGACTTAAACATGTTTGTATCCATATATTAACTCATATCCTTTGACCAAATAGATACATAAACAGTAGACTTTTAAAATTATGTTTTTAAATTATATCATCAAGTAACATTTAGATTTAATGTGATACAATGTTGATTATGAAGATCATAAAGCCCGTAACCCTATTATACACACTTTTAATTTGTGTAATTTGTATAAATAAAATTTAGATGTACAGAGCTTCAGTAACGATGACACAGAACTTTGTGCACATGGATATGACAAGAAGGCATTTAGACTGCCACCAATTCCAAGTTTGTTATGTAATATTTGAAACTGACACAGGAGAGCATGCTGCAGACCTACATATTCCTGAGGGTTCATTTTCCACTGTGATGGCACCAGTTCTATGGAACCTGCATGAGTCACAGGTTATGCTAGAAAAAGCAAATGTCTGGAGGAGTTCTCCTTAAAGGGAGAATGTTCTCCAAGCTTGTGATGGTTGATGCTTTAATACAGTGTTTTGGTGTCACTCTGCTAGATTACTATGAACTAGCATATTTCAGGTCACAAATGTTGTTCTGGTGGTGTTTTAATGCTCTTCACATGTGGTGCATCGATGATTGAAGATTTCTCATTGGAATAGCACATCTGTTCCCAGGTGAAAAGAAACACATGACAGCCTCTGAGGTGAGAACAGCTACCAGGTAACATTAAGAAGAATTCAGCTAATAGCTGCCATTTCAATAGAAGCAGCCCATCAGATGGATGAAATGGCTAAGGGCTTTATGACAATGGTTACATTAGAAAAATCAGTCCCAAACAACAGTTTTCTCTGTTCAGTTACATATCTGTACAGTCTGTGTTTGTGACATATGGTTGAATTTATTTTGTTTGAACTTGACCTAACCTGTTGTAATTTTAGTAAAAGTGGTCTCTAACACATGGTTAAAAAAATCTTTACAGGGGAAGCTTTGTCAAACACTCAAAAAGATGCTTCGTTGAAACCATCTCTACTGTTTAGATCTTCAAATACTTGCCAAATTAAAAACAAAAGGGAACTGATTTTCATATGCCTTGTTATCTCTCGTTATCTACTAAAGTTTACCCTCTTCGTTCTCTGACCTAGCAATAAAAAGAACAAAAATGTAAAATGGACCAAACTTAATAATATATTAAATGTATGCAGTTGATTACTTCCAAGGACCTGTACTATAGTTACAGTATTCTTAATAATGCCTGCGGCTGACCCCATCAAATAGTGCTGCACCTGCCAACATTGCTTCCCAAACCAGCCATCCCCATGGCTTCCAGGCCTTCTCACAATTCCCAGGAAACCTGAGATGTAATGAAACCTTCTTATAAACTCCAAGAAAGTTCATTGGGTTTATTCATTCATTCAACAAATATTTACTGAGCACAAGATACTGGTCATACAGCATCCTGAACAAAGCATACAATCCCCCGCCCTCCTGCAGGATTCGTCCTAGTGGGAATTTGGATGAAATCAGATGCCGCCATCTTCCTAGGACAGACTGGAACCTGCAGAGGCCTGAACAGGATTCCCCACCAACTGCAAAAAAACCCTCCAAAATTGCTGATCCAAATTGCAGCACATATCCTCATTTTCTGGAGTTTAGAGACTCTGGAATGGACCAGAGATTTGGGGCTTTGTCTTAAAAGGACCAGAAGGGTGGAGGACATAATATAGTCTTCCATTCTCTTTCACTGTTACTCAGGTTGTTTTAGTGAAGTGGACCCTCAGGAGTGTGTGCAGTTGTCCATTTGAAGTAAAATAAAAAGCAACAAAAAAGCAAAAACAAGATCAAAATAACTCCATTAAATGTATTTCTCCTTGTGGTTCTAGGGTGCAGTATCAGAGTAGTGCAGAGACTGTGTTCTTCCTGTCTAGGATCTTAGGAACTATTAGTTTGGCTGACAGCATAGACCAACTCTACTCTAGGATGTGAGACTTGAAAAACTGTAAAGAGATATGAGTATGAAATACACTGACTTCCACAATTCCCATGTGCAGTATTTGTTCCTGCACAGATCAACTGACCTGAAGTTGACCATTGACTGTAAGTTTCTGGTACACGGTCGCCTTGACAGAAGTTTCCATAATAACACCAAGTAAGGCTTCTGTCTAGACTACCCTCTGCAGTTGCCTCCTGATTGGATTCATAGAACATGTTCATTACTTGTGCTGACACAAGTTTCTTCTCTCTATTTTTATGTTTAATTTTAATTCTCTGCAAAGCAGACTGTCAAAGAATTTGAGGTTTTAAAGTACTGTTTTTGAATTGTTTTTAAAATTCCTAGTAGTGATATAAAATATTTAGGCAAAATTTGTTTTTGTTTTTTTTTGAGGGGGGGGTTGAATTTCCTAAATTTATTAGAACACTGATCTTTATTAAAATATGAGCAATAGGTATATATAGAGAGATTTAGAAACAGCTTGAGACAAATCTGTGAGGGATGTTGCTGTAGGCACAACAACAGCAAGACAGTGCCAATGGTATGAAAAGGTGAAAACAGCTGACTGATATGTACAACCTTCTATAAAGATGCAGGGGTGGAAGCAGCCGCTACCTATATAGCCCCTGAAAATTTGGGGAATCTATGAAGACCACATAAATACGTGGTACCTGGCAAGAACGTTATGACACACCAGAAATGTAGGGATACTGGGAAGTTTTGTAAAGGTTATTTGAGAGTGCCTAGGTTTTAAATGTACAATCCTTGATCCACAACTTGAAATTTGCATTTATAAAGAGATTTAAGTCCCAGATGAACTGTCCTTTACCACTTCTAAGTCTTCTTAAGTCTAAACCTAAGGTCCAGAGCACACATCAACTGTTGCCACTGACAAGTGGTTGAAGACTTCTGTGAGATAGTGGCTTTGCAACGAACATTTCTTTATTGATCTGGCCATGTGACACAGAGCTACTTCAACTCTCTTTTCTGCTCTGCTCAGTCTTTCCTCTATTAATGTCTCTTCATTGGCGGCCTCAAACACAGCTGTTACTGTGTTGATGCAAGGAGTCTATCTGTAATTACCTTCTATAGAGCCTGGAAGCTGTGTGCCTATGGCCACCCAATTATATCACAGGCTAAACAGCATCTTCTATTGGCTCTGGTGAATGGGCCAGAAAGCAAAATGATAAATCTTTATGATTAACCTCAATCCTGGATAGGAGCATAAAAGACCCCTAACCCCACCCCAATTTTCTTTTTCATTAGCCTCCTGATGCTATCTCCTGAATAACATTGAAAGTAAGCAGCCTATAAATAATGCACAAGTTTCCAATACTAAAAGCTGATGAAGTTTATTGTACTTATAAAATAAATAGAAGGAAATGCTTTCAGTTTCCTATTTACAGGTCTCTGGGGAGATTCCAGGTATAATTTATTACTTCAATTTTGAGAGTGTAGTGTCCCTTCACACACGTGCTCTCTTCTTTTGCTCTTTTTTCTCTTTGGTATTTTATGTCTCAAACATAACATATAAGTGACTGGCCATAGACAATGTCAAGCCTTCTGTTACATACTCATTTTTGTTACAACTCCTTAATTACCTCTTTAAAGATAATTCTCTCATAAGTTTACATTTTTTCTCTATGTTTCTTTCTTTCTGTTCTCTTCTTCTTTAGTTAACATACAAACTATTGTTTCATTATACCTAAGTTTCTTCCTATTCCATGTTTGTGTTCTGGAACCACCACCTATGTAGCCATGCCCTCATAAATTTTTGAGATTAACTTATGGCTGTTAGTCTGCAACTGAAAATATGAAATGTCCACTTCCATTAATGCTCACCCAGACTTTGTAATTGCTTTATATAGAAGAAAAGCTTCTGGGTATTCAATAAATAGACTCTGAATTTCAAATGCTCAAAAAAAGGGTGGGGGACAGTGCTTAGATAAACCTCTGGTTCCATAGATGCTCTGCTTATTGATTAGCCAATACTGTTCACAGGTTCTGGAAACCTGGTCTTTCCCTGGATATAAAAATGGCAATGAGGGAATATGGGGATATATGTATACATATAGCTGACTCACTTTGTTATACAGCAGAAACTAACACACCATTGTAAAGCAATTATACCCCAATAAAGATGTTAAAAATAATAATAATAAAGAGGAAAAAAAAAGTAAGATCTACTTAAAAAAAAAGACAATGACTGTGGAGAATATCTGGTGTGATATCTCCTTTCATTCACACCACTCACTATTTCATTATTTCTGAGGTGCTGCATTTTGAAAACAAGTTTGGACTTGAATTATCACCCTATATTTTTGGTATCAAAGTGCACTTAACCTTTCCTTAATTAACTGCACTTTACTCCACACAATATCCTGCAAAGCAGAGGTAGCAACAGCATCTTAGCTTCAGGGCGAGATGGGAGAGAATAGCCTTGTGTTCCTTTATTTATCATAAAGACCAACTGAAAAGGAGGCCATCTGAGAATGGTGGCTAAAGTCTTTAGAAGTTCAGAGCTTTGCCAAATGAGGTTTATAAAATGTAGAGGTGTCTTCACCCAAGCCCTTTACAAGACAGTTATTTATATTCACACATGGAAAGGCATGGAACAAAACAAAGAATACTATTTTAGAGCATTTATGAAATGCCTGTTAATTATTATTTTAAAATACCTGACATTTATTGGGGCTTAATATGTGCCAGAAGTTGAGATACATACATATTTTCTCATTTAAATTTCGTAAGAAAACTAGGGAAAAAACTATTGTCCCCAATTTACGGAAGAGGAAAAATGGGGTTCAAATAGGTGAAGTAACTCACTGAAGGTCACATAGGTTGTAGATGGTGGAGCCAGGTTTAAAACTCAGCTCTGTTTGACTCCAAATCTGTGCTTTAACCAAATGTAATTTTAAAAGTCCTGCTTTGAGTCACTATATAGTCTCCTCCAAGGTAACCGTTTTTTAAGATTTTATGTAAACATTTGAAACTTGTTTGATTTTTTTTTTGGGGGGGGTTGTTTCAGTAAGAGAAATCTGGATAACACCTTGCTATGCTTGATCTTTTATTAAAAAGACATTACACTTGTGCAGCAGAGTAGCGATTACATAAACAAGAGAAATAATAATAATCAAACATTACTCATGGACTTTATATGAGCCTGCAAAATTTAATTTTTATTTCTAAAATTTAGAAGCAATTTTTTTCCTACAACTTTAAAGATAGAAGAAATCTCGGCAACCTATTCCAAAATACTTCATTTATCTTGTCTAACCAAGGTGTAGCTCTCTGCTCGTAATGTTCTTCTAGATGTCCCAAATTTGAGTAAAAAATAATATGTTTTATTTAAACTATTGGTCTTAAACAGCATTGATAAGCAGCATAAATACTGTAATTCTTAATAAATTACCAAACTTTTAAATTAGGCACTCAAAGATTTGTGCAACTGAGTCTAAATCCATTTCTGTTTTTTTTATTTTTCATTTTTTATTTGGTTTTTCATTCTTCAGCTAAACTGGTAGTTTTCTGTGTTTTCTTCCATTTGGAATGTCTTTTCTTTTGTTAATGCCCTTACAGTCTTCTCATCTTGTACTGTTTTGACTCTCTCTATATAGAACTATTTTGTTCCATAGTTATTTGTCTAAACGTCAAAATGAGGTTTGCTCGTTTTTTCTCCCTAAAAAATGTTTCAATTAAAAATTTTTTGACTGTATGTCACTTAATTCTCAGACCAGACTTTATTTTTAAAAACAGTTTTAGATTTACAGAAAAATAGACAAGATAATACTGAGAATTCCCATATACCTCACACTCAATTTCCCCTAGTAACATCTTACCTTAATGTGGTACATTTGCCACAATTAATGATATGTTAGTATTAATAAAGTCCTCAGTTTATCCAGGTTTCCTTAGCTTTTACCAAATGTCTTTTTCTGTTCCAGGATCCCATAACAATGCCGTATCACAGTTTTCCTGTCTCCTTAGGCTATGATATTGGTTATGTTAGGTTTTCAGACTTTCCTTGGTTTTGATGACCTTGGCAGTTTTGAAGAGCACTAGTCAAGTGTTTTATCGAATTCCCCTCTACTAGAATTTGTCTGTTTTTCTGATGATTAGACTGGGGTTATGCATTTTGTGGGGGAGCAAAACCACGGAGACAGAGTGCCATTTTCATCACATAATATCAAAGATACATACTGAAGGAGTACTTCCCAGAAATTCTGCTGCCAGGGTCTTTGTCCCCATGGTGTGCCACAGCCGCCCCCCACCTCTGCAGAAGACCTTCCAACTCTAGCAGAGAGACTGATGCTCCTCACAAAAGCAGGAAGCATGGTTACACAGCCTTTATGTCTCCTTTGTGCAACCACTACAGGATGTGGCCCATAAAGTCAAAAACAGAAAGAGGCTGGTCTCTGATGACATTATGGAGCTGCCATATTGACCCTGTACTGCTCATTTCTGGAGTTCTCATTATATGAGATAAACAAAAGAGCAAATTTATTTCAGGAAAACTAAGAAGGAAAGAATGGCTGTGGATTTGCTGCCTGGTCAGGTGACACCAAGTAGATGAAAGACTCTTGGTGCTGCAGCCAGGAGTCAGTGCTGTGCCTCTGAGGAGGGAGAGCCAACTTCAGGACACTGGTCCACAAGAGACCTCCCAGCTCCACATAATATCAAATGGCGAAAATCTCCCAGAGACCTCCTTCTCAACATCAACACGCAGATTCACTCAACGACCAGCAGGCTACCGTGCTGGACATCCTATGGCAAACAACTAGAAAGACAGGAACACAACCCCACCCATTAGCAGAGAGGCTGCCTAAAATCATAATAAGTCCACAGACACCCCAAAACACACCACCAGATGTGGACCTGCCCACCAGAAAGACACGATCCAGCCTCATCCACCAGAACACAGGCACTAGTCCCCTCCACCAGGAAGCCTACACAACCCACTGAACCAACTTTAGCCACTGGGGACAGACACCAAAAACAACGGGAACTACGAACCTGCAGCCTGCAAAAAGGAGACCCCAAACACAGTAAGATAAGCAAAATGAGAAGACAGAAAAACACACAGCAGTTGAAGGAGCAAGGCAAAAACCCACCAGACCTAACAAATGAAGAGGAAATAGGCAGTCTACCTGAAAAACAATTCAGAATAATGATAGTAAAGATGACCCAAAATCTTGGAAATAGAAGAGAGAAAATGCAAGAAACATTTAACAAGGATGTAGAAGAACTAAAGATGAAACAAGCAATGATGAAAAACACAGTAAATGAAATTAAAAATACTCTAGAAGGGATCAATAGCAGAATAACTGAGGCAGAAGAACAGATAAGTGACCTGGAAGATAAAATAGTGGAAATAACTACTGTAGAGCAGAATAAAGAAAAAAGAATGAAAAGAACTGAGGACAGTCTCAGAGACATCTGGGACAACATTAAATGCACCAACATTCAAATTATAGGGGTTCCAGAAGAAGAAGAGAAAAAGAAAGTGACTGAGAATATATTTGAAGAGATTATAGTTGAAAACTTCCCTAATATGGGAAAGGAAATAGTTAGTCAAGTCCAGGAAGCACAGAGAGTCCATACAGGATAAATCCAAGGAGAAACAGACCACAACACATATTAATCAAACTGTCAAAATTTAAATACAAAGAAAACATATTAAAAGCAGCAAGGGAAAAACAACAAACAACACACAAGGGAATCCGCATAAGGTTAACAGCTGATCTTTCAGCAGAAACTCTGCAAGCCAGAAGGAACCGGCAGGACATAGTTAAAGTGATGAAGGAGAAAAACCTGCAACCAAGATTACTCTACCCAGCAAGGATCTCATTCAGATTCGATGGAGAAATTAAAACCTTTACAGACAAGCAAAAGCTGAGAGAGTTCAGCACCACCAGACCAGCTTTACAACAAATGCTAAAGGATCTTCTCTAGGCAAGAAACACAAGAGAAGGAAAAGACATATAATAACAAACCCAAAACAATTAAGAAAATGGGAATAGGAACATACATATCAATAATTACCTTAAATGTAAATGGATTAAACGCTCCCACCAAAAGACACAGACTGGCTGAACGGATCCAAAAACAAGACCCATATATATGCTGTCTACAAGAGACCCACTTCAGACCTAGGGACACATACAGACTGAGGTGAGGAGATGGAAAAAGATATTCCATGCAGATGGAAACCGAAAGAAAGCTGGAGTAGCAGTTTTCATATCAGACAAAAATAGACTTTAAAATAAAGACTATTAGAAGAGACAAAGAAGGACACTACATAATGATCAAGGGATTGATCCAAGAAGAAGATATAACAATTGTAAATATTTATGCACCCAACATAGGAGCACCTCAATACATAAGGCAAATACTAACAGCCATAAAAGGGGAAATCAACAGTAACACATTCATACTAGGGGACTTTAACACCCCACTTTCACCAATGGACAGATGATCCAAAATTAAAATGAATAAGGAAACACAAGCTTTAAATGATACATTGAACAAGATGGACTTAATTGATATTTATAGGACATTCCATCCAAAAACAGCAGAATACACATTTTGCTCAAGTGCTCATGGAACATTCTCCAGGATACATCATATCTTGGGTCAAAAATCAAGCCTTGGTAAATGTAAGAAAATTGAAATTGTATCAAGTATATTTTCCAACCACAATTCTATGAGACTAGATATCAATTACAGGAAAAGATCTGTAAAAAATACAAAAACATGGGGGCTAAACAATACACTACTTAATAATAAAGTGATCACTGAAGAAATCAAAGAGGAAATCAAAAAATACCTAGAAACAAATGACAATGGAGACACGACAACCCAAAATCTATGGGATGCAGCAAAAGCAGTTCTAAGAGGGAAGTTTATAGCAATACATTCCTACCTTAAGAAACAGGAAACATCTCCAATAAACAACAGAATCTTGCACCTAAAGCAATTAGAGAAAGAAGAACAAAAAAACCCCAAGTTAGCAGAAGGAAACAAATCATAAAGAACAAATCAGAAATAAATGAAAAAGAAATGAAGGAAATGATAGCAAAGATCAATAAAACTAAAAGCTGGTTCTTTGAGAAGATAAACAAAATTGATAAACCATTAACCAGACTCATCAAGAAAAAAAGGGAGAAGACTCAAATCAATAGAATTAGAAATGAAAAAGGAGAAGTAACAACTGACACTGCAGGAATACAAAGGATCATGAGAGATTACTACTAGCAACTCTATGCCAATAAAACAGACAACCTGGAAGAAATAGACAAATTCTTAGAAATGCACAACTGCCAAGACTGAATCAGGAAGAAATAGAAAATATGAACAGACTAATCACAAGCACTGAAATTGAAACTGTGATTAAAAATCTTCCAACAAACAAAAGCCCAGGACCAGATGGCTTCACAGGCGAATTCTATCAAACATTTAGAGAAGAGCTAACACCTATCCTTCTCAAGCTCTTCCAAAATATAGCAGAGGGAGGAACACTCCCAAACTCATTCTACGAGGCCACCATCACCCTGATACCAAAACCAGACAAGAAAGCCACAAAGAAAGAAAACTACAGGCCAATATTACTGATGAACATAGACGCAAAAATCCTCAACAAAATACTAGCAAACAGAATCGAAAAGCACATTAAAAGTATCATACAACATGATCAAGTAGGGTTTATTCCAGGAATGCAAGGATTCTTCAATATACGGAAATCAATCAACGTGATACACCATATTAACAAATTGAAGGAGAAAAATCATATGGTCATCTCAATAGATGCAGAGAAAGCTTTTGACAAAATTCAACACCCATTTATGATAAAAAAGCTCCAGAAAGTAGGCATAGAGGGAACTTTCCCCAACATAGTAAAGGCCATATATGACAAACCCACAGCCAACATCATCCTCAATGGTGAAAAACTGAAAGTATTTCCACTAAGATCAAGAACAAGACAAGACTGCCCACTCTCACCACTCTTATTCAACATAGTTTTGGAAGTTTTGGCCACAGCAATCAGAGAAGAAAAGGAAATAAAAGGAATCCAAATCGCAAAAGATGAAGTAAAGCTGTCACTGTTTCCGGATGACATGATACTATACATAGAGAATCCTAAAGATGCTACCAGAAAACTACTAGAGGTAATCAATGAATTTGGTAAAGTAGCAGGATACAAAATTAATGCACAGAAATCTCTGGCATTCCTACACACTAATGATGAAAAACCTGAAAGTGAAATCAAGAAAACACTCCCATTTACCATTGCAACAAAGAGAATAAATTATCTAGGAATAAACCTACCTAAGGAGACAAAAGACCTGTATGCAGAAAATTATAAGACACTGATGAAAGAAATTAAAGATGATACATATAGATGGAGAGATATACCATATCCTTGGATTGGAAGAATCAACATTATGAAAATGATTCTACTCCCCAAAGCAATCTATAGATTCAATGCAATCCTTATCAAACTACCACTGGCATTTTTCACAGAACTAGAACAAAAACGTTCACAATTTGTATGGAAACACAAAAGACCCCAAATAGCCAAAGCAATCTTTACAAAGAAAAATGGAGCTGGAGGAATCAGGCTCCCTGATTTCAGTCTATACTACAAAGCTACTATAATCAAGACAGTATGGTACTGGCACAAAAACAGAAAGATAGGACAATGGAACAGGATAGAAAGCCCAGAGATAAACCCACGCACATATGGTCACCTTATCTTTGATAAAGGAGGTAGGAATGTACAGTGGAGAAAAGACAGCCTCTTCAATAAGTGGTGCTGTGAAAACTGGACAGCTACATGTAAAAGTATGAGATTAGATCACTCCCTAACACCATACACAAAAATAAGCTCGAAGTGGATTAAAGCCCTAAATGTAAGGCCAGAAACTATCAACCTCTTAGAGGAAAACATAGGCAGAACACTCTATGACATAAATCACAGTAAGATCCTTTTTGACCCACCTCCTAGAGAAATGGAAATAAAAACAAAAATAAACAAATGGTACCTAATGAAGCTTCAGAACTTTTGCACAGCAAAGGAAACCATAAATAAGACCAAAAGACAACCCTCAGAATGGGAGAAAATATTTGCAAATGAAGCAAGTGACAAAGGATTAATCTCCAAAATTTACCAGCAGCTCATGCAGCTCAATAACAAAAAAACAACCCAATCCAAAAATGGGCAGGCGACCTAAATAGACTTTTCTCCAAAGAAGATATACAGATTGCCAACAAACACATGAAAGAATGCTCAATATCATTAATCATTAGAGAAATGCAAATTAAAACTACAATGAGATATCATCTCACACCAGTCAGAATGGCCATCATCAAAAAATCTAGAAACAATAAATGCTGGAGAGGGTGTGGAGAAAAGGGAACACTCTTGCACTGCTGGTGGGAATGTGAATTGGTACAGCCACTATGCAGAACAGTATGGAGGTTCCTTAGAAAACTACAAATAGAACTACCATATGACCCAGCAATCCGACTACTGGGCATATACCCTGAGAAAACCATAATTCAAAAAGAGTCATGTACCAAAATGTTCATTGCAGCTCTATTTACAATAGCCAGGAGATGGAAACACCCTAAGTGTCCATCATCAGATGAATGGATAAAGAAGATGTGGCACATATCTGCAATGGAATATTACTCAGCCATAAAAAGAAATGAAACTGAGCTATTCGTAATGAGATTGATGGACCTAGAATCTGTCATACAGAGTGAAGTAAGTCAGAAAGAGAAAGACAAATACCGTATGCTAACACATATATATGGAATTTAAGAAAAAAAAAGTCATGAAGAACCTAGGGGTAAGACAGGAATAAAGACACAGACCTACTAGAGAATGGACTTGAGGATATGGGGAGGGGGAAGGGTAAGCTGTGACAAAGTGAGAGAGAGGCATGGACATATATACACTACCAAACGGATAGCTAGTGGGAAGCAGACGCATAGCACAGGGAGATCAGCTCAGTGCTCTGTGACCACCTAGAGGAGTGGGGTAGGGGGGATGGGAGGAAGGGTGACGCAAGAGGGAAGAGATATGGGAAGATATGTATATGTATAACTGATTCACTTTGTTATAAAGCAGAAACTAACACACCATTGTAAAGCAATTATACTCCAATAAAGATGTAAAAAAAAATAAAAACTTTAGGCACAAAAACCTCAAAAAAGGTACATACTATCAGCGTTATCTATCACTGTTGATATGACCTTATTCATTCAGATGAAGTATTGTTTTTCTGGTTTCTCCACTGTAAAGTTACTGCCTTTCTTCCCCTTTCCCAAAGTTCTATTCAGAAGGAAGTCACTGTCTACAGCCCACAGTTCGGGAACAGGGATTTATGGACCCTACTCAAGGGCAGATTATCTACATACACTATTTGGAAATTTTTTGCAAGAGAGATTTGTCTATTCTCCCCGTTTATTAATTTATTCAATCATTTATTTATATTAGTATGGACTTATGGATATTTACTTTATATTTTGTGTTATAGTCCAAAAGCACTTTATTTATTTCCTCAAATTGGGGGTTCATTCAGTTGGCTCCTGTGTCTCTTCAATATGTTTCCATCAATGTAGGGTTGTTGTTTGTTTTTTGAGCGTTCCCTTACTTCCTGGTACTATAAGATGCTTCAGACACATCTTGTATATTTCCTGCCTCAGTACTAGAATCAGCCACTTCTCCAAGGAACCCTGGTTCTTCTTACTGGAAAATGGTGTTAGAATACAAGATGTGGATGCTAAGTATGATCATTCTTACTGGTATGTCATTGCTTCTAGACCCTGTCATCTGACATAGCAAAGAAATATTCTTGTATTTTAACCCATGTATGTACACATATCTATAAATATTTGTATATGTAATCATCTGTATCTATATTAAGGTAAATGTGTGTTCATACTGATGTCTCCAACTTCAGTCCAGTACCACATGGATTATTCTAGCCTCATCCTCTTGTTTATAACTTCCTATTCCAGTGATGAGAAACCTGGTTCCCACCAACAACCATCCACTTACTTAACTATTCGATTCCATTATATGGTTTCAGAATTGTTAACCCACATTGCTATGGGACACAACTTTATCAACAAGAGTACAGTGCTTATGTACAATTCTTTTGCCTCTAGTATAACAGACTCCCCTCATTTTCAAAGTTGCACTTTTGAAAAAGTCAGCACTTTTTCACCCATCCTCTTCAGTAGGCTTCTTTCATACATTTATAAAACAGTTAGGCTCACTCGTCACAATCTACATTCCTTTATGAGCTTTTCTGAACTTCTAAATTGTTTTTTAAAATTTGCTTTCATTAATGTTCATTCTCTGAAGTTCTATAGGTTTTGAAAAAAAAGACGTAATGCCTAGTATATAAAATAGTTTCACTGCCATAAAAATCTCCTATGCTTCATCTATTCAACCCTTCTCCCCTTCCCCCCAAATGACCAGCAACCACTGATGTTTCTACTGTCTCTGTAGTTTTGCCTTTTCTAGAATGTCACATAATTGGAATCACATGTAGCTTTCTCAGACTGGCTATCTTCACTTAGCCATTTACATTTAAGGTTTCCCCATATATTTTCTTGGTTTGATAGCTCATTTCTTTATTCTTGAACAATGTTCTATTTTATGAATATACCACAGTTTTGTTTATCCTTTCACCTATTGAAGGACATCTTGGTTACTTCTGTTTTTTGGCTATTATGAATAAAGCTGTTATAAACATTTGCATACTCGTTTTTGTGTGAATGTAAATTTTTAAATGAGGGTAAATATCTTGGAATGTGATTGCTGAATCATATGGTAAGACTGCATTTAGCTTCATAAAAAACTGCCAAACTGTCTTCCAAAGTAGCTGTACCATTTTGTATTCTCACCAGCAAGAAATGAGAGTTCCTGTTTCTCCAAATCCTCACTGACATTTGGTGTTGTCAGTGTTTTAGATTTTAGCCATTTTAGCATGTGTGTAATGGTATCTCACTGTTGTTTTAATTTGCAATTCCTTGATGACATATAATGTTGAGTATCTTTTTATATGCTTACTTTCCATCTGTATACCTTATTTGGTAAGGTGTCTATTCAGATCTTTTGCCCATTTTTAAATTGGGTTGTTTGTTTTCTTATTGCTGAATTTTAAGAATTCTTTTTATATTTTGGATACAAGATCTTTACTAGATATATGTTTTATGAACATTTCATGCTAGTCTGTGACTTGTCTTTTTTTTTTTTTTGGTACGTGGACCTCTCACTGCTGTGGCCTCTCCCATTGCAGAGCACAGGCTCTGGACGCACAGGCTCAGCAGCCATGGCTTACGGGCCCAGCCGCTCCATGGCATGTGGGATCTTCCCGGAGCGGGACACGAACCCATGTCCCCTGCATTGGCAGGCGGACTCTCAACCACTGTGCCACCAGGGAAGCCCCTGTGACTTGTCTTATCATTCTCTTAACAATATCTTTTACAGAGCAGAAGTTTTAAAATTTCTATAAAATCCAGCTTATTATTTTTTTCTTTAATGGATCCTGCTTTTGTTGTTGTATCTAAAAACTCATCACCAAACCCGACGTCACCTAGATTTTCTCTTATGTGTTTTTCTAGAAATTTTATAGTTCTGAATATTACATATAAGTGTATGATCATTTTGAGTTAATTTTTTATGAAAGTGTAAGGTCTGTGTCTAGGTTAATTTTTTTTGGTTTTTTTGCAAATAAACATGCAATTTTTCAACACCATTTGTTGAAATTCACTTCTTTTTCTTAGTTTCATAAGGTGGAGACATTTGTGATCTTTTTCTTTTCAAACATAAGATTTAATGCTATAAATTTCCCTCTATTTACTGCTTTCACTGCATTCCATACATTTAGATAAGTTATATTTTAATTTAGTTAAAAATATGTTTAAATTTCTCTTGAGATTTCTTCTTTGACCTATGTGTTATTTAGCAGTGTGTTGTTTAATCTCCGAATATTTTGGGATTTTCCAGATATCTTTCTGTTATTGATTTCTATGTTAATTCAGTTAAGATCTGAGAACATACTTAGTGTGATTTCTAGGCTTTTACACTTGTTAAGGTGTGCATTATGGCCCCAAATGTGTTCTTTCTTGGTGAATTTTCCATATAAACTCAAGAAGAATGTGTATTATGATGTTGTTGGATCGAGAATTCCATAAATGTCAATTAGATCAAGTTGATTGACAGTGCTGTTTGAGTCAACTCTCTCCTTACTGATTATCTGCCTCTGAAAGAGAGGGGTTGACTCTCTAGCTAGAATCATGGACGTGTCATTCCTCCTTCTAGTTCTATCAAATTTCCTTGCAATTTTGACACTCTGTTAGTTGCATACACCTTAATGATTATTATGTCTTCTTGAAGAATTGACCCCTTTATCATTATATAATGCTTCTATTTATCACTGATAATTTTCCTTTGCTTAAATTCTAATTTAACTGAAATTAATATAGCTACTCCCACTTTCTTATTCTTTCTTCATCCCTTTACTTTTAACTTATTTGTGTCTTTATATTCAAAGTGGATTTCTTGTAGAGAGTATGTATAGTTGGGGCTTGTTTTTTATCTGCTCTGATGATCTCTGTCTTTAATTGATGTACTTAGACCAACTTTTTTTAAAAATATAGTCTGAGCCTTGCAGCTCTTTCCACTTTAATCCACTGTTATTACACTGAAGCCCTGCGTATGTGGTAATATGGAGTGGAGGAGGAGAATTATTCTATAATCTTATAATTAAATTTCAGACTTTTAGTGGGCCTGTGTCAATGGGCTGTGGCTTTCACAAATATTTCTTCACCTTTATCCCTCCAAACCTTCTTACCTTCCCCACCCCACCTTTACATAAGACAGGAAGAGTAGAAGGAGTTAGGGAAATGTCCCTCCCCTGGCTAAAATATGGCTTCTTTTTTCACTGGAGAGCAGGCCTTTGTTATGGAAACTGCTCTGGACATATTTCCAAATTGTCACTTTTCTCTTCCCCTTGCCAGAGAAATGAAGTGATTTTTTTCTTGTCTCTTTACCTTGAAAACCTGGTGGGGTTCCTTGAGGTGCAAACCCATTAAAATATGCCCCCCTACCGCTAAAACTGTAGCTTCCAGGAGTTTCTCACTCTTTTGATAGTCCACACTCAGCCTCCAGCAATTCATCAAAATTACCCTTTGAGCATTTGTATCATCAGCTGACTCCAGAGGCTCCTACTCCAGGTAAGATGATACGTTATTCTCCATATTTGCTTATCTCTCTAGATTTCAGGGTGAGTGTTTGCCCTGTGACTTTGATAGACCTGCCCAAGACAAGTTATCAATTTTAATTTTTTTTCAGTTTTTTTTATGCTCTAAGGATGGAAACGACAAGCTTATGTACGAGCTTTACTCCATTTTTGTATCCCTGAAAGACTCCAGCAATGTCTTATGCTAGTGTTTATCGAATGACTGAATTTACAGATAAAATAAACCAAGTTTACATACAGCTGAACAAAATTTTCCAACTTCTCAGAAGTTGCTTATTAGTATAAAAGTTAGAAGACATGGGAGAAAAGAATGTGGAATAACCATGATTCTCTATTATATTCAAAACTTATTTTTGTGCGATTTCAATTAAAAAACAAATATACAAGGTAAAAACTCGATAATTTTTTAGAAAAATAATTTTTAATATTGCTAAACATATATTCACTTACATTCTTGTTTTCAAAACTTTAAGCAATGCACAGGCATATAGATTAAAATGTGAAACTATCTCTTTGACCACAGCTTGCTTCCCACTCACCTATTAAGAAAGGTTTTATTTTGTTTTAATATTTTCAAAATCTTTCTGTGTAATTAGATACAAGTCTCCCTCAACCGCTCTTTCATTTGACAAATATTTACTGTGCACCTATCATATGCCAGTACTGTTCTAGGTGCTAGGAATGTAGCAGTGAGCAAGACAAAGTTCCCACCTTTATAGGTCTTCTAGAATCATGAGAGATACTGATAATAAACATAAATAAATGAATAGATAATGTAATGTCAGAAAGTGATAAATTTTATGAAGAAATTAAAACAAGAGTGGTCAAGAAAGGCCTTATTCTTCTTTCCATTTTTTATGCCCTTGTAATTACTCAGGTAATATACATCAGTATACCCTTATATATCAGTATACTTATTATCAACCGTAGCTTAATAGAATTGGAATATAATTTCTAGACTTTTATTAAAATACCTATATCTAGCTAATGTTTATTTTTTGTCTCATTTATTATTTAATTCATTTCACAAATATTCCTCAAAAGCCTACCATTTGCCAGGCGCTGTTATATATGTTGAGGAGCTAAAGATAGAGCTATACCTGGGGATGGTAGCTAGATGTGAAAATTCAGATTATAGAGAAGCACTTGACACTTCTCTATTTCAAGATATTCACATATTAGCTTAAGTCATTCTTTTATTATAGCCTACTGCCAATGTACTTATACATGGCTTTCAACTCCCTCTCTCAGATTGCCTATTCCTTCCTTCCACAAAGCAAAAGCAGAAAAGAAAAGAAGAAAGAAAGACAGAAAGAAAGAAGGGAGGGAGGAGGGAGAGAGAGAGGAAGGACGGAAGAAAGGACAAGGTATAATGTCTATACAGAGAATATGACTTGTCCCAGGGGCAGATTGTCTCTATCAGAAGATGAAAATACTTATTCTAACAAAGAACAAAACAACCCCTGCCCCAGTGCTACCTCTTTATATTTGGAAGCTGTTACAATTTATTTTATATGGAGAGTACTTACTTTTTTCTCTTGTCTCTTTTACAAATTGCTTCGTTAAGAGTGTTTTTGAAGAAAGTGGCTTTTGAAAGAGTCTATATCTCATACAGTCCAAATTAAAGAAGTTTTCTTAAAAGAGACTTAGCTTCATTTCATGATAATAGCATGTAACATTAAATGCAGGGGAGCAAATCCAAACTCCCCAAAAATAAAATACTGAAAATGCTAAAGAAGCCAAAATAAGATAATAAGACACTGGGGAAAGAATATAGAATAAGCAATATGCCTTTTCTATTATTTTCAAAATTCTATTTTGTAGCAGGGGCTGGAAGGAGGGGGAAAATGAGGAATTGTTGCTCAAAGTGTATAAGGTTTCAGTTATGCAAGATGAATAAGTTCTAGAGATTTGTTGTATAGCATAGTACCTATAGTTAACAATACAGTGTTGTGTAGTTGTATACTTTAAAATATGTTAAGAGAATAGACCTCATATTAAGTGTTCTTACCATATCCCCCCTCCCAACACACACACACAAATCCAAGGAAATGTCTGGAGGTGATGGATATGTTTAGTACCTTGATTGTGGTTTAGTATCTTGGTATCATGGTGTATGTGTATATCTAAACTCATCAAGATATATACATTAAATATGTGCAAATTTTTGTAAGTTAATTATACCTCAATATAATTTAAAAGACTCAGTTTGTATGTTTTGAATTAGAAAAAACACATAAATTTAAAACTGAACACTTCTTTTTTAAATATAAAAGATTCAGCATAATGTCAAATATTTTTGAAAATGGCCAAATAATTGATAAAATGTTTTGAAGACATAGTCTGTGTTTAATTAAAGTGCCTCAATTGATATTCTCAAGAATCCTGCAGAATGAGTGTTTTATTGTTGCACTGTCTCTCAGATATTGAAGCAGTGGATAAGAGAGAACCAAGGTACCACCCAGTAAATGGCAGTAATGATGCCCATCCTTTGTCTTTTGGGTCCCCATTCCATTGTTTTTCTATTAGATCATTCTGTTTCATTGACTCATCTGAGGTCATATGGTTTGCGGAAGCTCTGAAAACAAAGCAGGCTAAATATAGTGACATCTTACAGACAGTCAATTAGATGCATACACAGTCAACCTAAACAATTTAGGAATAAAATTCCCTCTCTTTTCTCCCCCTCAATGATTTGTTTTTCCTGAGTCACTGCTCATAGTTTTCCTCTCACTTGGATGTATTCATTTCTTCTGGCCATCTATCCTTAAGTCTCCCCTTTGCCTTGAGGCTTTTTTCAAATATTTTTATAATAGTGTAAAATTGAAAAGGGCCCAAGTATGTGAATAAGTAAATGATATTTTAACTTAAGAAACGTATTCAACATTCATTCATGATAAAACCTCTTAGAAAAATAAGAATAGAGAGGAACTTCCTCAACTTAATAAAGAGTATTTACAGAAAAAGCCCACAGCTACCATTATATCTAATGGTGAAAGACTGAATGCCTTCCCCCTAAGATCAAGAACAAGGTAAGGATGTCCACTTTCACCACTCTTAATTCAAGTGCTAGAAGGTCTATCCAGGATATTATGACAAGAAAAGTATATAAAGGGAATACAGATCAGAAAGGAAGAGATAAAACTGCCCCTATTTGCAGATGGCATAATTATCTATGTAGAAAATCCCAAGGAATCTATCAAAAAACAAAAAAACAAACAAAACTCTAGCTCTAAGTGAGTTCAGCAAGGTCACAGAATACAGAAAAATACGTTAAATCAATTGTATTTCTGTATGTTAGCAATGAACATGTGGACACTGAAATTTAAAATGCAACATCATTTATAATTGCTCAAAAACCAGTATTCTTGTGGTGCAAATCTATGAAAACATGAACAGGACATATATGATGAAAACTTTGTGAAAGAAATGAAAGAAGATTAAATAAATGGAGAGACATACCTGTTCATGGATTGGAAAACTTAATATAGCAAAGATGTCAATTCTTCCCCCAACTGATTTACAGGTTTAATGTAATTTTTATCAGAACCTCAGTTACACTTTTTGGGGATATAGACAAGAGTACTCAAAGATTTACATGGAAAAACAAAAGAAGTAGAATAGATAAAAGAAGAAAGAAGGAGGAATCAGTCTACCCAATTTCAAGATTTATTATATAGCAACAGTAATCAAAACTGTGTGACATTGCTAGAAGGATAGATACACAGATCAATGGACAATAGAAAACCCAAATATACCTACAAAACTAAGCCCACATAATTTTTGACAATAGTAAAAAAGCAATTTAAAGCAAGAAAGATGGCCTTTTCAACAAATGTGCTGGAGCAACTGGACATCTATAGCCAAAAAGCAAAATAAAACAACAACAAAAAAACCCCAGAAAACCTAATATAAGTCTCACACCTTATGAAAAATTTAACTAAAAGACATCCCAGGGGCTTCCCTGGTGGTACAGTGGTTGAGAGTCCACCTGCCGATGCAGGGGACACGGGTTCGTGCCCCAGTCCGGGAAGATCGCACATGCCGCGGAGCAGCTGGGCCCGTGAGCCATGGCCGCTGAGCCTGCGCGTCCGGAGCCTGTGCTCCGCAACGGGAGAGGCCACAACAGTGAGAGGCCCGCGTACTGAAAAAAAAAAAAAAAAAAGATATCCCAAACTTAAATGTTAGATGCAAAGCTGTAAATCTTTAAGAATAAACATCCTGAAAATCTTCAAGATCTAGGGCTAGGCAGAGTTCCTGGACTTGACACTAAGGCATGAACCATAAAAGGACAGAAGAATCAATAAGTTATACTTCAACAAAATTTTAAACTTTTTGCTCTGCAAGAGACTGTTAAGTGGATGAAAAGACATATTACAGAGTGGAAGAAAATATTTGCAAATCACATTTTGTCATGTAGTATCTAGAATACACAGGGAATTCTCAAATTTGAACAATCTGAAAGTAAACAGTTCAATTAGAACATGGGCAAAAGACATGAAAAGACATTTTACCAAGGTTTTCACATGGTGGCAGATAAGCACATAAAAAGATGTTCAGCATCGTTAACCATTATGGAAATGCAGATTAAAACCATGGTGAGGTATCACTACATATCTATTAGAATAGCTAAAGTCAAATATGGTGGCTAAACCAAACGCTAGCAAGGAAATGAAAAACCCGGATCATTCATGCATTGCTGGTGGGAATATAACATGCTATAGTCACTCAGTTTGGCAGTTCCTGTAAAAACTAAACATGCAACTACTTTGTGACCCAGAAATTGCCCACTTGGGTGTTTATCTCAGAGAAGTAAAGACATGTTCACATAAAAACCTGTACACCAATGTGTATTGTGGCTTTATTTGTAATAGCCTGAACTGGAAACAACCCAGATGGTGAATGGTTAAACAAACTGTGGTGAAGCCATACCATGGAATACTACTCAGCAATATAAAGGAATGGAAATATTCTGTATCAGTATCCTGGTTGTGATATTGTACCATAGTTTTGCAAGATGTTAGAATCAAGGAAAACTGGGCAAAGGGCACACAGGATCTCTCTATATTATTTCTTGCAACTTCCTTTAACTCTCCAAATATCTCAGAATAAAAGTTTCCTTAAAAAATCATGGAACATATACATATGTGTGTGTGTCTGTGTAGTATGTATAGATATGCATACTACATGGACAGTTCTCTCTCTAAGCCCTTAAAATGTTAAGTAGACCTAACTTAAATTTTATTGTATTGTTATCTAACATTATATGTTCTATACTTACATTCCCAACTATAAGCTTCTTGAGGTGACACATGAAGTGTCAGGTATCACAGTACTGAATACTTAACAGGCTTTTAGTAAACATTTTATGGAATCATCTAGATATTTGCTCCAACAAGTCCCCTTGGTTTACCAGCATAGACAACACACAACTGCAGACTTATTTACTCTCAGTTCCTTTAACTGCTTTGAAGTTCGGCAGCATTTGACATTTTTGGCCTCTTCTTCCTCAAAATTTTCTTTTTCCTTAACTTCTTTGACCAGTCTTCTTTTGATTCCCCTAGTTATTTCATATGTCTTATGACTCATTCTCTGATACTTCATCTTTCCAAACTCTAAATATAAATGTTACCTTATTTTATTTAGCTTCTTTCTTTTTTTCCTCTCTAATTTCCACTGATAATTTCAACCATGTTTCTGATTTTTTTTTATTAAGACACGTTTATGGATGGCTTCCTAACTTTCAGTTCCAGGCTATACCTAAGCCCCTAAACTCTAATTCTTGACTGTGATAAACATTGCCATCTGAACTGCCCTTGACACTCCTAACTCAACATTCCCCATACAGAACATATCTTTTTTTCCCCTTATCTCATTACACACATCTCACCCTTGTCCTGTGCTCCCTACTTCTTATAAAGACCCCACCAGCATCAGCGATATAAAGTCTGTGTGTTCATTGTAGCCAATAAAACTTTCAAACGTTGTACCAGGAAACTGGCCATCTCTTTTCCATGCTGGAGAGGACCTCTCTTCAGGCTACTTCTTGGTCTCCCCGCTGAGATTATGAACATGAGCTTTAGAGATACCTAACTGATTTTAAGACAAAGCCTGTATTTCTTCCCACTTATATTGGACCCCTAATGCCCCACCTCACATCACATTGCCCCACACATTTACTCCAGCCATTGCTACAGTAACCAGCTGCACAAAGGTATAAGCTAACAGCACCTCAGGTCAGCTCCACCACATTTCTTATTTCCTGATCTGGGGCTCCTAGGCCCATGGGGCTACCTGCAGAACCTGCTCAGCCATTCTGACACACACACAGAGAAGTGGGACAAACTTTGACTAATAGGGGATAGAAAACTGGGAGCTTATGAGTAAATACCTATCTCTTCCCTGTCAGGCAGGCATTTCTGAGACCTATTCTCCGTGGATCCTCAGAGATTCCCCAAGACAGTTGGATCAGCCCCAGTTGTCCATAGCATTGACCTACACAGTAACACAACCTTGTAGTTAAGATGAGGTCATACTGAGGGTGGGCCTCTAAAGCAATATGATTGATATCCTTATAAAAAGGGGAAATTTGGACACAGACAACACACAGGGAGTACACCATGTAAAGATGAAGGCGGAGATTAGGGTGATGCTTCTATAACACAAGGAAAGCTAAATATCATTAGCAACCCACCAGAAGCCAGGAGAGAGGCATGGAACAGGTTTCTCCCTCATAGCCCTTAGAAGGGACTAACTCTGCTCATCAGCACATTGATTTTGGACTCCTAGTCTCCAGAACTATGACAGAATAAGTTTCTGTTGTTTAATCCATCCGGTTTATGGTACTTAGTTTTAGGAAACTAATATACTAGTAACTAGGTGCCAACTAAGAAAGCCAAGAGGGGGAACCCAACTGAGGGGAAGACAAAAGTAGAGACGGGGTACAGTGTTTTCATTTTAGGCATATTTGAGTCATTAAAAGAGAAACGTAGAGACATGAATGCAAATTGGATTTTTTGTGTGATAGAGCAAGAAACATGGCTCCCATTAATTTAGCTGGAAAGGAAAGCATTATGTGAAAAGGGCAGAACTCATCCTCTGCATGTAACTAATGAATCTGCACTTGAAAAAGCATGCTCACTCTTTTAAGCCTTAGATGGATGGAGAAGAACCAATTAGGTAAATTGGGTGAAATTCAGATAAGGAATTTATGAGAATGGAAGATTGGCTTTAGCAAAGATGAAAGGAAAGAAATGTACTTGGCTAGGCTAAGTGATGATTAAGTGGAATTTGATGATAAGGGACACATATTTTAAAGGTGAAGCTTCAAAGTAGAAATAAACAGATGCAAAGAGAAAGATGCATGCACTGTACCAGTTTATTATAAATACAGGGAAATATTTTTGAAATATGGAGGTGGGAGTAAATACGTTAATTTGTTAATAAGACAACAAAGTGAGAAACCATAAGAGTAAAATGAACAAATTGGATAACAGAAAAATTTGAGTCTGGAATTTAAAAAATCATTTGCCTTAAAAATACTAAAGGAGAAACGAAAATAGGAAAAGCATTTTATTACATATGACTGATAAATGATTAATATCAAAAATTTATAAGTGCTCCTATTAGAAAAAAAGTTATGTCAATTTATAAAACAAAATTTTTTTGAAAAGTTAATATATTAATGTATATATATAAATAACTAACAGACAGTTGAAAAGGTACTCAAAGTCACTAATTACCAAAACATGCAAATTAAAAGTATAAGATATTTTCTCTTTTCACATTGGAAAAGTTTTTGGAGACCTAAAATACTTAATGTTGATGAAGATACAGGGAAATCAGTACTTTTGTACACTAGTGAAGGGATTAAAATGGGTCTAGCCTTTTTGAACCAATTTCAAAATTATTTTCAAAAATTTAAATGTGCATATATTTTGTTTCAAAGTCAACTTGTAGGAATATATCCTGCAGTTATTAAAGAAATGCGTACCGTAGTATTTTACTGCACAATTGTTCAGGTAATGCAAAATTAGAAGCAACCTAAATGCCACTATTAATAGAGAAATAGTTAAATAAGTGGTGATGGTCATAACATAGAGTATTTGTGGCCATTAGAAAAAATGAGGTAGATTCCTGTGCAATTATTGTGACCTAGGAACATGCCTGTGACATTTTCTTAAGTGCAAAAAAGGGAATGACAAGATGGTATTAATCATAAGAACCTTTTTTTTAGTAAGGAGGCACATCTTTATTCATCAAAAAGCCTTAACAATGCTTATCTCTGGTAGGTTAATATTATTAATGACTTGTACTTTCACTATGCACATATCTGTAACTTTTGAAATGTTTTGAATGTGAATGTATTTCTTTTATAATCAAACTTTTAAACAAATGGATAAAAGAAACCCTAGTTAAGAAAAACAAAAAACATAAAAGGGGAGATGCTCCAGGAATATATATTTGAAAGGTAGGAGAAAAATACTTTTTGAGAAAATGCTTATAGATATGCGATGCATCTGGCAGGTGTGACACTCCATCTAGTTAGCATCATTTTTTAAAAGATCAGCAAATTCATGATGGAATTTTAGCTTAATAAATTAGGTACAATATATCTTTGGATTTTATGGATTTAATGTTTAGCGTTTCCATTGAAACTTTATGATGTAAAGTAATTTTTCATTTTTCCAAGGCATAAACTTGAGTTAGGTGCTGAAAAGCTGGTTTGTGGGATACAAGTCATTTAGCTAGGAGCAAAGTTTACAAATGGGCAAGAATCTTCATTTCAACAAGGCTTTGTTTTTTTTTTTTTTCTAATTGCACATCCTGTAGTTATACTGTACCACTTACCTGTAAAGTAATAAAATCTCCCTTTGTGAAAAAATGACCAGTAAAGGAAAAGAAAGGCAATTTTAGATGTGGGTATTCACTCAAGAACCTCATGTTATGTTAGTGTACAAGCCTTTAGATATAGGAAAAGGCCATATTATCTGTGTTTGTGTAGCACCTCCCTTCCCTTCCACCTACTTCCGGTGAAAGGTCCTTTTCTCCCTGACAGCACATGTGAGCATGTGCTCAAGATTTGGACAGTTGATCAGAACACCTTTTTCTTTCCTGATCACAGTCATTACTTAAGGCTTGAAACAGTCAGAATCTGTCTTAGATTGGGTCCCACAGGAGTAGACCCTGAGATGAGGAGTGCTATGAAATGATTTATTAGGAAGTAGTCCAAGAGACATCTAGAGAAAAGTTAGAGAGGAAGGGAGTGATATTGGAAAGGAAGAACACCAAGCAAGCCTGTGATGTCAAGCAAGGTCCTACGAAGGATATTGTGTCAGGGGTCCCCAAGACCACTCCCAGGTTTGATGATTCACTAGGAGGATTCACAGGACTCAGCATATAATCATGCTCATGGCTATGATTTTTTACAGTGAAAGGATACAAAGCAAAATGAGCAAAGAAAAAGGGTGTGTAGGGTGAGGCTCAGAGTAAACCAGGCATAAGCTTTCTTGAATCCTCTTCTACTGGAGTCACACAAGACACTCAATTTCCCCCGTAAATGAGTTGTGACAACACATATGAAATGTTGCTAACCAGGGAAGTTCATTAGAGGCTCAGTGCCCAAGGTTTTTGTTGGGGGCTGGTCACATAGGCACCCTCAGCCTGGCACTTACCAAAGTTCCAAACTCCCAGAAGGAAAGCTGGTGTTCGGCATGAACCATATTGTTTGTACAGCTTAGGTACAGTGACTCTTATCAGAGAATGGTGGAAACCCTTCTGAAATCCAAGTTCCCAGATGCCAACCAGGGGCCAACCTTGCAAGTGGACTTTTTAAGGTTAGCAATTTCAGTCCTTGATATGTTAACTCTTTCCTACACAGATACCTTTGGTTCAATCCCATAGGAAAGCTCTGAAAACTGTGTAGGCTACACCTGACTTTTGGATAAAGGAACTAAAGACATAAATTTCCAGACACTTCTAGCAATCTGTGTGGGCAGGCCAAGCTGGTTCCAGCTATCTGAGGGCAAGTCCTCCAACAAAGAGATGCAGGTGTTGGCTGTTGAGAGTGACAGCCCACTGGGAGACATGTGCATAAAAAATAGTCCTGACCCTGAGAGGATATGGGTGAAGTTCTGACAGCATCTGCTACAGTGGTCCTTCCTGGGATTGTATATACTGAACCAGTGATAGAGAAATCATCCTCTTGAGATAGGCAAGCTGGCACATGAGCCTAATGCTGCATGTAGGTATGTTCTCCACCTGCTGGAGAAGACCCTTCCGCAGTAGCTGAGAATGGAATCTGCACTTACAGGAAAGCAGAGAAAAGATGAGTATAGAAAATCCTAATAGTGTTTCAAGTTCTACTTGAAACCATCTCTAATATCAGTCCTACTAGGGGTCCTCTTTTTTTTCCTTCCAGTTTTATTGACTGGAACAGTGTTTGAGGGGTACAGCATAATGATTTGACTTACATATATCATGAAATGATTAACACGATATTTAGTGAACATCCACCATCTCATATAGATACAAAATAAAAGAAAAAGAAAAACAACCTGTTTTCCTTGTGATGAGAACTCTTAGGATTTACTCCGAACAACTGTCTTAAAACAACAGCAGATATAATTGTATTATCATGTTGTACATTACATCTTTAGTACTTATTTATTTGGAACCATTCCCCCCTCCCCGCAACTCCCCACCTCTGGTAACCACAAATCTGATCTCTTTTCCTATGAGTTTGTTTTTTGAAGCATAATTGACCTACAACACTGTGCTAGTTCCTGATGCACAAACATAGTGATTTGATATTGCTATACATTACAAAATGACACCATGTAAGTCTAGTTACCATCTGTCACCATACAAAGTTATTACAGTACTATTCACAATATTCCCTATGCTGTACATTATGTCCTCGTGACTTATTTATTTTATAACTGGAGGTTTCTACCTCTTAATCTCCTTCACCTATTTCTCTCATCGCTTCAACCCTCTACCATGGATCCTCTTATCTTAGCCTGTAGCACATCTCCTTAATTTAGACTTTTATAGCTTGCAACCATTCCAGAGTCCTGTTAAAAATACTCTGTACATTACCTATTGCATCTCGCAGATCATGGATACCCGATTCAGAGATATTTGATAGTAAACTTTATTTCCTTTTTTTTTTTTTTTTTTTTTGCGGTACGCGGGCCTCTCACTGCTGTGGCCTCTTCCGTTGCAGAGCACAGGCTCCGGACTGAGCGCAGGCTCAGCGGCCATGGCTCACGGGCCCAGCCGCTCCGCAGCATGTGGGATCTTCCCGGACCGAGGCACGAACCCATGTCCCCTACATCGGCAGGCGGACTCTCAACCACTGCGCCACCAGGGAAACCCATTTATTTCCTTTTAAAGTTAGGAACTTCGATTAGTGGATTCCATGTTAGGTATTTACTAAAACAGATTTTGACAAACTACAGCCAAATCTACCACTCCAGCCCCCCTTCTCTCAAGCACCCCTCCTAGTCTGTTTTTGTAGGACCACAAGAAAGAACGGTTTTTACATTTTTAAATGGTTGAGGGAAAAAATTAAAAGAATATTTTGTGATACATAAAAATCATATGTAATTCAGCTTCCAGTGTTTATAAATAATGTCTTTAATTTCATGAATAAAATATGTGTGGAAATTTGTTCTCTTTCATGTCATATGAGTACCTACATAATAGTCTTGATTTTGCGTCTTGGTCAACAAAACCTGAAATATTTATTATCTGGACCTTTCAAAAATGTTAATCCCCATCTGAGAACAATGGAAGAGGAAAACTGACTAACCCTTCTTTGGGGAAGGGACCATTTGTTATTATATATTTTTTAATAATCACGTATAACAGTACTTAGAAAAATTCTCTGAAAGTAGAAACATGGAAGACATTGATATCCTACCCTAATAATGGCAGATGGAGGAGTAGCTTAATGATAGTGACCAACCATCACTAAATGATGACTACAGTGACTGAAGACAATGAATACTGCTATCTGCTTGCCCTTTAAGGCATAGTAAGGTGAAGGGGAATTGATGAACCTCTTCCTTGTGATTAGTTTTTTTTTTTTACATCTTTACTGGAGTACTATTGCCCCACAATGGTGTATTAGTTTCTGCTTTACAACAAAGCGAATCAGCTACACATACACACACGTTCCCATATCTCCTCCATCCCGCGGCTCCCTCCCTCCCACCCTCCCCACCCCACCCCTCCAGGCTGCCACAAAGCACCGAGCCGATCCCCCTGTGCTACGCGGCTGCCTCTCACCAGCCACCTACCCCAGGCCCGGTAGTGTATACATGTCCATACCCCTCCCCCGCCCCGTCACAGCCCACCCCTCCCCCTCCCCATATCCGCAAATCCACTCTCCAGTAGGTCTGCGTCTCTATTCCCGTCCTACCCCCAGGCTCTTCATGACATTTTTTTCCCTTAACTTCCATACACATGTGCTAGCACACGGTACCCGTCTTTCTCCCTCTGACCCACTTCACCTGCACGACACACTCCAGGTCCATCCATCTCACCACAAACAGCCCAATTTCGTTTCCCTCCATGGCTGAGTAATACTCCACTGTATACATGTGCCTCTATCTCCGGGCTATTGTAAATAGAGCTGCAATGAACATTTTGGTACATGACTCTTTTTGAATTATGGTTTTCTCAGGGTATATGCCCAGTAGTGGGATTGCTGGGTTATATGGTAGTTCTATTTGTAGTTTTTTAAGGAACCTCCATACTGTTCTCCACAGTGGCTGTATCAATTTACATTCCCACCAACAGTGCAAGAGGGTTCCCTTTTCTCCACACCCTCTCCAACATTTATTGTTTCTAGATTTTTTGATGATGGCCATCCTGACTGGTGTGAGATGATATCTCATTGTAGTTTTGATTTGCATTTCTCCAATGATTAATGATGTTGAGCATTCTTCCATGTGTTTGTTGGCAGTCTATATATCTTCTTTGGAGAAATGTCTACTTAGGTCTTCTGCCCATTTTTGATTGGGTTGTTTGGTTTTTTGTTACTGAGCTGCATGAGCTATTTGTAAATTTTGAATATTAATCCTTTGTCAGTTGCTTCATTTGCAAATATTTTATCCCATTCTGAGGGTTGTCTTTTGGTCTTCTTTATCGTTTCCTTTGCTGTGCAACAGCTTTGAAGTTTCATTAGGTCCCATTTGTTTATTTTTATTTCCATTTCTCTAGGAGGTGGGTCAAAAAGGATCTTGCTGTGATTTATGTCATAGAGTGTTCTGCCTATGTATTCCTCTAAGAGTTTGATAGTTTCTGGCCTTATATTTAGATCTTTAATCCATTTTGAGCTTATTTTTGTGTATGGTGTTAGGGAGTGATCTAATCTCATGCTTTTACATGTATCTGTCCAGTTTTCCCAGCACCACTTATTGAAGAGGCTGTCTTTTCTCCACTGTACATTCCTGCCTCCTTTATCAAAGATAAGGTGACCATATGTGCATGGGTTTATCTCTGGGCTTTCTATCCTGTTCCATTGATCTATATTTCTGTTTTTGTGCCAGTACCATACTGTCTTGATTACTGTAGCTTTGTAGTATAGTCTGAAGTCACGGAGCCTGATTCCTCCAGCTCCGTTTTTCGTTCTCAAGATTGCTTTGGCTATTCAGGGTCTTCTGTATTCCATACAAATTGTGAAATTTTTTGTTCTAGTTCTGTGAAAAATGCCATTGGTAGTTTAAGAGGGATTGCATTGAATCTGTAGATTGCTTTGGGCAGTATAGTCATTTTGACAATGTTGATTCTTCCAATCCAGGAACACAGTATATCCCTCCATCTGTTTGTATCATCTGTAATTTCTTTCATCAGTGTCTTATTGTTTTCTGCATACAGGTCTTTTGTCTAGTTAGGTAAGTTTATTCCTAGGTATTTTATTCTTTTTGTTGTAATGGTAAATGGGAGGGTTTCCTTAATTTCTTTTTCAGATTTTTCATCATTATTGTATAGGAATGCATGAGATTTCTGTGCATTAATTTTGTATCCTACAACTTTCTCAAATTCATTGATTAGCTCTAGTAGTTTTCTGGTAGCATCTTTAGGATTCTCTATGTATAGTATCATGTCATCTGCAAACAGTGACAGCTTTACTTCTTCTTTTCCGATTTGGGTTCCCTTTATTTCCTTTTCTTCTCTGATTGCTGTGGCCAAAACTTCCAAAACTATGTTGAATAAGAGTGGTGACAGTGGGCAACCTTGTCTTGTTCCTGATCTTAGTGGAAATGCTTTCAGTTTTTCACCATTGAGGATGATGTTGGCTGTGGCTTTGTCATATATGGCCTTTATTATGTTGAGGAAAGTTCCCTCTATGCCTAGTTTCTGCAGGGTTTTCATCATAAATGGGTGTTGAATTTTGTCGAAAGCTTTCTCTGCATCTATTGAGATGATCATATGGTTTTTCTCCTTCAATTTGTTAATATGGTGTATCACATTGATTGATTTGCGTATATTGAAGAATCCTTGCATTCCTGGAATAAACCCCACTTGATCATGGTGTATGATACTTTTAATGTGCTATTGGATTCTGTTTGCTAGTATTTTGTTGAGGATTTTTGCATCTATGTTCATCAGCGATATTGGCCTGTAGTTTTCTTTCTTTGTGACATCCTTGTCTGGTTTTGGTATCAGGGTGATGGTGGCCTCGTAGAATGAGTTTGGGAGTGTTCCTCCCTCTGCTGTATTTTGGAAGAGTTTGAGAAGGATAGGTGTTAGCTCTTCTCTAAATGTTTGATAGAATTCGCCTGTGAAGCCATCTGGTCCTGGGCTTTTGTTTGTTGGAAGATTTTTAATCTCAGTTTCAATTTCAGTGCTTGTGATTGGTCTGTTCATATTTTCTATTTCTTCCTGATTCAATCTTGGCAGGTTGTGCATTTTTAGAATTTGTCCATTTCTTCCAGGTTATCCGTTTTATTGGCAGAGAGTTGCTTGTAGTAATCTCTCATGATCTTTTGTATTTCTGCAGTGTCAGTTGTTACGTCTCCTTTTTCATTTATAATTCTGTAGATTTGAGTCTTCTCCCTTTTTTTCTTGATGAGTCTGGCTAATGGTTTATCAATTTTGTTTATCTTCTCAAAGAACCAGCTTTTAGTTTTATTGATCTTTGCTATCATTTCCTTCATTTCTTTTTCATTTATTTCTGATCTAAGCTTTATGATTTCTTTCCTTCTGCTAACTTTGGGGGTTTTTTGTTCGTCTTTCTCTAATTGCTTTAGGTGCAAGGTTAGGTTGTTTATTGGAGATGTTTCCTGTTTCTTAAGGTAGGATTGTATTGCTATAAACTTCCCTCTTAGAACTGCTTTTTCTGCATCCCATAGGTTTTGGGTCGTCGGGTCTCCATTGTCATTTGTTTCTAGGTATTTTTTTATTTCCTCTTTGATTTCTTCAGTGATCACTTCGTTATTAAGTAGTGTATTGTTTAGCCTCCATGTGTTTGTATTTTTTACAGATCTTTTCCTGTAATTGATATCTAGTCTAATAGCTTTGTGGTTGGAAAAGATACTTGATACAATTTCAATTTTCTTAAATTTACCAAGGCTTGATTTGTGACCCAAGATATGATCTATCCTGGAGAATGTTCCATGAGCAGTTGAGAAAAATGTGTATTCTGTTGTTTTTGGGTGGAATGTCCTATAAATATCAATTAACTCCATCTTGTTTAATGTATCATTTAAAGCTTGTGTTTCCTTATTTATTTTCATTTTGGATGATTTGTCCATTGGTGAAAGTGGGGTGTTAAAGTCTCCTAGTATGAATGTGTTACTGTTGATTTCCCCTTTTATGGCTGTTAGTATTTGCCTTATGTATTGAGGTGCTCTTATGTTGGGTGCATAAATATTTACAATTGTTATATCTTCTTCTTTGATCTATCCCTTGATCATTATGTAGTGTCCTTCTTTGTCTCTTCTAATAGTCTTTATTTTAAAGTCTATTTTGTCTGATATGAGAATTGCTACTCCAGCTTTCTTTTGGTTTCCATCTGCATGGAATATCTTTTTCCATCTCCTCACTTTCAGTCTGTATGTGTCCCTAGGTCTGAAGTGGGTCTCTTGTAGAGAGCATATATATGGGTCTTGTTTTTGTATCCATTCAGCCAATCTGTTTCTTTTGGTGGGAGCATTTAGTCCATTTACATTTAAGGTAATTATCGATATGTATTCCTATTCCCATTTTCTTAATTGTTTTGGGTTCGTTATTGTAGGTCTTTTCCTCCTCTTGTGTTTCTTGCTTAGAGAAGTTCCTTTAGCAGTTGTTGTAAAGCTTGTTTGGTGGTGCTGAACTCTCTCAGCTTTTGCTTGTCAGTAAAGGTTTTAATTTCTCCATCAAATGTGAATGAGATCCTTGCTGGGTAGAGTAATCTTGGTTGCAGGTTTTTCTCCTTCATCACTTTAAATATGTCCTGCCAGTCCCTTCTGGCTTGCAGAGTTTCTGCTGAAAGATCAGCTGTTAACCTTATGTGGATTCCCTTGTGTGTTATTTGTTTTTTTTCCCTTACTGCTTTTAATATGTTTTCTTTGTATTTAATTTTTGACAGTTTGATTAATATGTGTCTTGGTGTATTTCTCCTTGGATTTATCCTGTATGGGACTCTTTGTGCTTCCTGGACTTGATTAACTATTTCCTTTCCCATATTAGGGAAGTTTTCAACTATAATCTCTTCAAATGTTTTCTCAGTCCCTTTCTTTTTCTCTTCTTCTTCTGGAACCCCTATAATTCGAATGTTGGTGCATTTAATGTTTTCCCAGAGGTCTCTGAGACTGTCCTCAGTTCTTTTCATTCTTTTTTCTTTATTCTGCTCTGCAGTAGTTATTTCCACTATTATATCTTCCAGGTCACTTATCCGTTCTTCTGCCTCAGTTATTCTGCTATTGATCCCTTCTAGAGTATTTTTAGTTTCATTTATTGTGTTTTTCATCATTGTTTGTTTCATCTTTAGTTCTTCTAGGTCCTTGTTAAATGTTTCTTGCATTTTGCCTATTCTATTTCCAAGATTTTGGATCATCTTTACTCTCATTATTCTGACTTCTTTTTCAGGTAGACTGCCTATTTCCTCTTCATTTGTTAGGTCTGGTGGGTTTTTATCTTGCTCCTTCATCTGCTGTGTGTTTTTCTGTCTTCTCATTTTGCTTATCTTACTGTGTTTGGGGTCTCCTTTTTGCAGGCTGCAGGTTCGTAGTTCCCGTTGTTTTTGGTGTCTGTCCCCAGTGGCTAAGTTGGTTCAGTGGGTTGTGTAGGCTTCCTGGTGGAGGGGACTAGTGCCTGTGTTCTGGTGGATGAGGCTGGATCTTGTCTTTCTGGTGGGCAGGTCCACGTCTTGTGGTATATTTTGGAGTGTCTGTGGACTTATTATGATTTTAGGCAGCCTCTTTGCTAATGGGTGTGGCTGTGTTCCTGTCTTGCTAGTTGTTTGGCATAGGCTGTCCAGCACTGTATCTTGCTGGTCGTTGAGTGAAGCTGGATGCTGGTCTTGAGATGGAGCTCTCTGGGAGATTTTCACTGTTTGATATTATGTGGAGCTGGGAGGTCTCTTGTGGACCAGTGTCCTGAAGTTGGCCCTCCCTCCTCAGAGGCACAGCACTGATTCCTGGCTGCTGCACCAAGAGCCTTTCATCCACATGGCTTAGAATAAAAGGGAGAAAAAGTAGAAAGAAAGCATTGGTAGAAGTAGAAAGAGAAAGAAAGAAAGAAAGGAGGGAGGGAGGGAGGGAGCAAGGAAGGAAGGAGGGAAGGAAGGAAAAAAAGAAAGGAGATAAAGTAAAATAAAATAAAGTAAGATAAAATATAATAAAATTATTAAAATAAAAAATAATTATTAAGAGAAGAAAAAAATTTAAAAAACAAACAAAAAAACGGACGGATAGAACCCTAGGGCAAATGGTGGAAGCAAAGCTATACAGACAAAATCTCACACAGAACCATACACATACACACTCACAAAAAGAGGAAAAGGGGAAAAAATCATAAATCTTGCTCTCAAAGTCCACCTGCTTAATTTGGGATGATTCGTTGTCTATTCATGTAATCCACAGATGCAGGGTACTTCAGGTTGATTGTGGAGCTTTAATCCGCTGCTTCTGAGGTTGCTGGGAGAGATTTCCCTTTCTCTTCTTTGTTCTCACAGCTCCCAGGGGCTCAGCTTTGGATTTGGCCCTGCCTCTGCGTGTAGGTCGCTGGAGGGCGTCTGTTCCTCGCTCAGACAGGACGGGGTTAAAGGAGCCGCTGCTTCGGGGGCTCTGGCTCACTCAAGCCGTGGGGAGGGAGGGGCACGGAGTGCGGGGCGGGCCTGCGGCGGCAGAGGCCGGCGTGACGTTGCACCAGTCTGAGGCGTGCCGTGCGTTCTTCCGGGGTAGTTGTCCCTGGATCCCGGGACCCTGGCAGTGGCGGGCTGCACAGGCCCCCCGGAAGGGGGCTGTGGATAGTGACCTGTGCTCGCACACAGGCTTCTTGGTGGCGGCAGCAGCAGCCTTAGTGTCTCATGCCTGTCTCTGGGGCCCGTGCTTTTAGCTGCGGCTCGCGCCCGTCTCTGGAGCGCCTTTAAGCAGCGCTCTTAATCCCCTCTCCTCGCGCACCAGGAAACAAAGAGGTAAGAAAAAGTCTCTTGCCTCTTTGGGAGGTCCAGACTTTTCCCCGGACTCCCTCCTGGCTAGCCGCGGCGCACTAACCCCCTGCAGGCTGTGTTCACGCCGCCATCCCCCGTCCTCTCCCGGCGCTCCGACCGAAGCCCAAGCCTCAACTCCCAGCCCCGCCCGCCCCGGCGGGTGAGCAGACAAGCCTCTCGGGCTGGTGAGTGCCGGTCGGCCCTGATCCTCTGTGGGGAAATCTCTCCGCTTTGCCCCTGTGATTAGGTTTTGAAGAGTCAATTGAGGACTTATATGAGGTATCCAAATCTAAGATACTGACAACTCAAAAATCAGAGGTTCAAGTGTGTTAATTAGCTCATATTTTAAAAAGCAGGTACATCTCTGAGAAAGTTACTAAGTTTCTCAGTCATTCATGCCCAATATGCATGGTTTTCACCATGATAATCAGATTGCTTTTTGTTTAGCTGTTGCAGGGAATGGCTGGTATAAGCAAAGGAAGAATAGATGGGAAAAAAAGAAAATGTGATCTTGGATCCTGAAAAACTTTGGAAGAGGGTGACACTGTGTGTGCCACTCCACTGGGTGAATTTTTATCTTTGTCAGCCTGAGAACTGTCCCCTAAGAGTAAGAAAGAGGAAAAATAGTTAACTTGAAGATGTGGGAGAAAGTGTGGGAGAAGATGTGGAGGACACCAAGGAAACTTGTTTCATTTCACAATTTTATCTAAGGACCAGATCTTCTTATATACCTATGTTATGCTGCCTGCATATAATTAGGAAATCAGTAGGGAGATATTATTACATTAATTTTGATGTCGAAGATACTTTAATAGGCAAGTTGTATGTGGAATCATTTAAGTTTTATCATATACAGATATTTCCTAATACTTTTTCTGT
The DNA here is from genome assembly GCF_949987515.2 of Delphinus delphis. Taxonomy (NCBI): domain Eukaryota; kingdom Metazoa; phylum Chordata; class Mammalia; order Artiodactyla; family Delphinidae; genus Delphinus; species Delphinus delphis. The sequence goes on from NC_082686.1 coordinate 61,393,181, forward strand.
GGTTGCATCATGTCCTTTCCTAAGGGATTACTTGAGACTAATAATCATTTATAAAGCAATACTGTGGCACTATTTTCAAGGAGAATCTCTTAGCAATATGAATGAAGATGGAGGCCAAGCTGGTGAATTAAGATAAACCATAAGCCCACTGACTCCTGTCCTCTCAGCCACCCATTGGGAGGAGTTCCTTGTGATCCACGACAAGGAGGAGGTCTAGATGAGTTTCTCAAAGTGCTCTCCTCAGCTTAGTGAAACTTATTAATTGGAATTACTTGAGAAATTCATTCTCTTAGATTCAAGTTCCAAATTTGGGGATTCTATGTAGTACGTTCAATACATATGTATGAAGAGCCAACTATTTTGTCTTCACTGTGCTCTACTTTAGATAAAATGGTAAGCAAAATGGGAGAGAGCTTACCCTCATGGTACCATCATCTACCTGCCATCTAATGTGCGTGTGACCCTCCAGTCTCCCGTAACTCATTAATATCCAGCATCAGTATGTGTTCAGTCTTTAATGCATGCTTATTGTTATCTTCATTCCCACCTAGGATTGATCTAAGAAATTAAGAAATTATGAAATTGGGTTCATCAGAGTGAAGACAGATACCTTTTAGAATAATAACAACTAACTTTAAAGAGCACTTATTAAGGGGCAGGCCCTATGCTAAGTTCGCCTGCATTATTTCATATATTCCTCTCAACAACTTTATGTGGTAGGTAGTATATTTTTCCATTTTATAAATGAAGAAACAGCAGCTTAGAGAAGTTAAGTAACTTGCCCGAGGTCACATCATAAGTGAGCTGTGTTTCAACACAACTCTTGACTCTCTCAAGTCTGAGTTCTTAAACACTGAGATATAACATCTTTCTATAAACCACCGATTATTGCCAGATAATAATTGGTTATCATACAACTGTCTGTCTTATAAGAAGGTTAGAATCAGCCAATAGATACATTGACTAGGCAAAGTAATTCCACCTAGAAGGAAAGAGCAAAGCCTGGAGAGGTAGAACTGGTATGGGTGTTGGTAGAGTAGCATGTTCACAATGAAGAGACTTTCTTGGCCAGCAGTGACTCCACATTGGAGTCATGGAAACCAAAATCAGGTAGATCAATGCCATATGTGAAAAATCTTGAAAGCCATTTACAGGAGTTTGAATTTAATGCAGCAGACAATGTAGTGTTATGGAAGTTCTTAAACTAATGCAGTAGCTTACAGGATGCGTTGGAGTTGACTAAAATTGCTCTGTAGTTTGGTTCTGAGGCATGGTGTTTGGCGGAGATAGAAAGTGCATCCTAGTGGGAGGAGAGAAGGGAAAATGAGTAGGTAAACTTTAAGTGTATTGAAATTAAAGTAAATTTAAGATGTCATTGGCTGGTCATCCAAGTAAATATGCTCCACAGACAGTTTGAATTAAGATATTGTTTTTTCACTGAGCAGCACTGGGATTGGCAATTGCAGTCTATATATAGGGATGTTCATTGAAGAGGAGAAGATGGAGTAAGTGTCAGTGAAGAAGAGCAGACGGCCAAGATAATAGCTTTGATGGAAACCCACAGTTTGGTCATGGGAGGAGGGAGAAAAGCCAACAAAGGAAACAAAGAAGAATCATTCATTAAGGTTGGAGAACAAAGGGGTACAATGTCCTGGAAACCAAGAGAAGGCCAAGTATGAAGGAGCAGGTACTGGACAGTGTCAAAAGTCATAAAGAGGCTGAAAAAAACATTCAGGAGGATGAAACCTGAGGAGAGATTGGAGATCAATGGTGACACTTGAGAAAGAATTCAATAAGGTAGAAAAGGTAGGAACAGATTTCAGGGAATACTTAGGCAGGTATGTGAGTGAAGGCAATTAACATGAGTCCTAGCTTGAGAACTTTGGCACTAAAAAGAGAGAAATTGAACTATTCCAGCATAACACACCCTTGATTTCATAATAAAAGACAATAGAAAAGTGAGATTCATCTAAGAGAACTTCACTTGCTAGCTGCATTTGCTGGAGCCTCTATTGTTTTCTTGTGGCAGAAAAGACAGTGGTAGAAATTTGTCTTTTTAATAATGAATAGTGAAAAACACAATTCTCTATTTCTATGTTGCCTTTCCATCAGCATTAACTTTACATTTTCCTTAACTTGTCATCTTCTGTGCTGGCAGTAGGAGAAAAAAAAAAAACATGCTAATCTACTGAGATAAAAGTGAAATTTTCAAGACTGTCGATGTACATGATTTCTCTCCTGACTTTTCATCGGCAACAGAGTGTCTAATGTTCAAGGACAAGAGGAATCAGACCGCAGGTGCCCGCCAGCTCTCCAGGGGACAGAAACCCACTTTTGCATGCATATAAATGAGTCCTGAAGTAGGTTGTGAGATAAGAAGTGGTATAATGTAATAGAGCGCTACACTGCGAGGGGACCTGGACTCTCCTGATGGAGGGGGAAGGTAGATGCTGTATGGCTGGAGTAGATAATGACCTTAGAAAAGAATCTTTCCAATCTTTCAGAGGCATGATGTATTTTCCCTGAGTGCTGTGCCAAGATGGCACGTTGTTTAATTGTGTAAAATATAAAACCGAACAGCTCCTTTCCTCTCACCTTCCAAAAATGCTTACGCTTGCAAGGGGAAAGTTTAGCATCAGTTTCCATTCATTTCAAAGGATTACAAAAAGTCTGATGTGGAGATATATTGATCTTTTGAAAGGTCAGCAGCAGATTCATAGTTCAAGGTACTACTTCTGAATAGACAAAATGCTAAGTAACGGGCGGAACCACAGGATGAAACAAGGGAAAAAAAACCACGGAAGAATGCCCCATGTAAAATCAACTACATTTTATTGTTTTTGTTCCTAAAGAACAATATAATATAGTGTATGTGTGTATACACATACACAACATTATCATTTACATTAAGGTTAGAGTTCAGACAATTAATTCAGTGATTGCAAGGAATAATTAGAAATATATTTCAGTTTTGTGGTGTGACAAAGTTAGGAAAGAAGAGAGACATACAGAGAAGGGCAACGGAGGTGGAAAAAGAGAGAAGAAAGCGATAAAAATGGAGTGAAGGGGATATAAAGAAGAAACTTAAGGAAAATGAGGGTGAGAGAGAAAGGGAGAGGAAGAAAGGGGTATGTATTCATTGAGCACTTCCTGTATTCCCAGAACCGCATAAAGAGCTAAGAGAGAGGGAGGATGGCAGAGCAATGGAAAAGAAGGACTGACGAATCATCTCTGCATTCTGAGATGATTGTGCTGGTTGGCAATCTGTTGCCCTTTTTACTCACCCACTGTTCTTTGCCTGGTTAGGTGCACCAAAATAGGTGTGCCTGCTTGGCACCATCCTTTAAAATCAGGACTAGATTTCTAGCAGTTTAGATCAGTCCCTTCAGAGTTTGCAATAATACATCTTATTTTATTTTCAAAGTTCAAAGCAAATTTTTGAAATAAAGTTTTAGTTTCCTTTGGGATCTTTGAGGTTTCTTCTTAATCTGTGAAGGAATGACTGCATTTTAGAGGCCGACTTTGGAACCTCAGTGTGTCGTTGCACAAGGTGCTGCAGGAGGAAGTCATTTGACATTCAAAACGCAAGATACTGCATTTTAACACCTCTGATGGTTTATTTTTGGAATCAGCTATTATTTTATTATGGTGAGCTCTTCCGGCTCCTTGTACATTCAAGTCACCCCACTCTTTTTGTGCTTTTGGTATGTCTCAGTGAGAAATAATACCTCACTGGATCCATCCCTCCATCCATTCCTTTCTCCCTCCTTTCTACCTTCAGAAATGCCCACTATAGTTCATAGCTCTTTAATTGCTTCTCTTGAACAGTGTCTCAGGATTCCAGGGGAAGCATATTGATCTCTGACCTGCCTCACCTAAGTAACCTCATATGAAACTTGGACAAAATCCATCAATGTGCTTCACATCACCTGTCAACTCTAGCCCAGTTACTGAAAACCAATGTGCATTTTACCTGGTTCTTTCTAAAACTGTTTCATTCAGGCTGACCACAAACTTCTGAGATATTAAATACATTTTAATATATATTTAAGTATATTCTCCCCCTTTTAAAGTTACTGTATTACAAGTTCCACAACTATAAGAATTTTGGTTTCTACTAGACAAATTCCCCAAGATGTGATAAATATGTGTTGCTTTTATCTCTGCACAGTACTGAGGTCTAAAGGTCTAAAGATCTCTGAAATGACTTCCTTAAAAATTGGATGCATATGTAACAGTGCATTCAGTACATTGCATGTATTTTATATATACATATAGGCTTTTATGGTTGACTTCTTCATGACCACTAAGAGCTACCACAGCAGCCTTGAACTGTAAACTCTTGGCTACTAAAGTAGCACATTGTTTTGCAAATATTCTCAATATATGAGGGCTCTTCCATATTATCTTAAAGTGAATTTTTTGTTTTTTGGCTGTACCAAATGTCAGGCATGTGAGATCTCCAACCAGGGGATCGAACCCAAGCCCCCTGCAGTGGAAGCATGGAATCCTAACCACTGGACTGCCAGGGAACTCCCATAAGGTGAATGTTTTTTTAAATATGGCCGTTTCTCAACTGTGGCCTCTCCCTCTGCCATTATTTTGCTTTCTGGGGAGTAGTTTAGACTCTTATAGCTGATGAAACCTTTGACTCGATGGTCTTCCTTTGTGACAACTCTAATGCTATTGAACTGAATTGTAGCTTATGGGTTTTACAGAGGTTGTAGTTGTCACCTTCAAGGAAATGATCAAAAACAAAGGGTAAAGGACAGCAAGCATTTAGGAATTGTTAGGAGAACTTTGACACTACGGAGGGCTCATAAACATCTCTGTAGTCTTGCAGGGTTGACACATATTTATAGGTAAGGTGATCAGAAGAAACCTTGTATAGGCCTGAAGTGACTTCAGGAGCAGATTCCATTGAAAGATGAAAAGACCGTATCTCCACAGGGACTAAGTTATAATGATGTACTCTAACTCTGCTTAGGTTAGTGCCGACTAAGTTAGCCCTTGCATTTCCAAAAAAGCATTCTCCATCCTACATAGATTATACCTTTAATGTAGAAATTGGCAAACTATGACCTGCCAGGCAAATCCAGTCTGCCACATATTTTTGTAAATAAAGGGGTTTTTTTGGTTTGTTTTTTGTTTTGATTTTTATTACTATTCAGAAAACTTAATCCAAATGGTGGATTTGGATTGGTGCCAACTGAGGCACCAATTAACTTTTGACCCAGTAGGAAAAGATGCAATAAAAAAATAGTAAAACTAGGACAAAATCAAATACACGAAGCACTTACATGCATAAGTAACATTCAAAACCAAGCTAATTATAAAATGTCTCAAAATTCTACTATTACATTGTAAAGTCACAACTAATATAAATCTTAAAAATGTAGCTGGATCCTTTTTCTTTTTAATTTTTGAATTTTATTTTATTTATTTTTTATACAGCAGGTTCTTATTAGTCATCACTTTTATACACATCAGTGTATACAGGTCAATCCTAATCTCCCAATTCATCACACCACCACCACCATCCCCCCGCCGCTTTCCCCTCTTGGTGTCCATACGTTTGTTCTGTACATCTGTGTCTCAGTTTCTGCCCTGCAAACCGGTTCATCTGTACCATTTTTCTAGGTTCCACATATATGCGTTACTATACGATATTTGTTTTTCTCTTTCTGACTTACTTCACTCTGTATGACAGTCTCTAGATCCATCCACATGTCTACAAATAACCCAATTTCGTTCCTTTTTATGGCTGAGTAATATTCCATTGTATATATGTACCACATCTTCTTTATCCATTCATCTGTCGATGGGTATTCAGGTTGCTTCCATAACCTGGCTATTGTATATAATGCTGCAGTGAACATTGGGGTGCATGTGTCTTTTGGAATTATGGTTTTCTCTGTGTATATGCCCAAATAGTGGGATTGCTGGATCATATGGTAATTCTATTTTTAGTTTTTTAAGGAACCTCCATAGTGGCTGTATCAATTTACATTCCCACCAACAGTGCAAGAGGGTTCCCTTTTCTCCACACCCTCTCCAGCATTTGTTGTTTGTAGATTGTCTGGTGATGTCCATTCTAACTGGTGTGAGGTGATACCTCATGGTAGTTTTGATTTGCATTTCTCTAGTAATTAGTGATGTTGAGAAGTTTTTCATGTGCTTCTTGGCCATCTGTATGTCTTCTTTGGAGAAATGTCTATTTAGGTCTTCTGCCCAGTTTTGGATTGGCTTGTCTGTTTTTTTAATATTGAGTTGCATGAGCTGTTTATATATTTTGGAGATTAATCCTTTGTCTGTTGATTCGTTTGCAAATATTTTCTCCCATTCTGAGGGTTGCCTTTTCGTCTTGTTTATGGTTTCCTTTGCTGTGCAAAAGCTTTTTAAGTTTCATTAGGTCCCATTTGTTAATTTTTGTTTTTATTTCCATTACTCTAGGAGGTAGATCAAAAAAGATCTTGCTGTGATTTATGTCAAAGAGTGACCTTCCTATGTTTTCCTCTAAGAGATTTATAGTGTCCGGTCTTACATTTAGGTCTCTACTCCGTTTTGAGTTTATTTTTGTGTATGGTGTTAGGGAGTGTTCTAATTTTATTCTTTTACATGTAGCTGTCTAGTTTTCCCAGCGCCACTTATTGAAGAGACTGTCTTTTCTCCATTGTATATCCTTGCCTCCTTTGTCATAGATTAGTTGACCATAGGTGTGTGAGTTTATCTCTGGGCATTCTATCTTCTTCCATTGATCTATGTTTCTGCTTTTGTGCCAGTACCGTATTGTCTTGATTACTGTAGCTTTATAGTATAGTCTGAAGTCAGGGAGTCTGATTCCTCCAGCTCCATTTTTCGTTCTCAAGATTGCTTTGGCTATTCGGGGTCTTTTGTGTCTCCATATGAATTTTAAGATTTTTTGTTCTAGTTCTGTGAAAAATGCCATTGGTAATTTGATAGGGATTGCATTGCACCTGTAGATTGCTTTGGGTAGTATAGTCATTTTCAAAAAATTGATTCTTCCAATCCAGGAACATGGTGTATCTCTCCATCTGTTGGTATCATCTTTAATTTCTTTCATCAGTGTCTTATAGTTTTCTGCATACAGGTCTTTTGTCTCCCTAGGTAAGTTTATTCCTAGGTATTTTATTCTTTTTGTTACAATGGTAAATCGGAGTGTTTCCTTAATTTCTCTTTCAGACTTTTCATCAGTGTATAGGAATGCAAGAGACTTCTGTGCATTAATTCTGTATCCTGCAACTTTACCAAATTCATTGATTAGCTCTAGTAGTTTTCTGGTAGAGTCTGTAGGATTCTATATGTATAGTATCATGTCATCTGCAAAAAGTGACACTTTTACTTCTTCTTTTCCAATTTGTATCCCTTTTATTTCTTTTTCTTCTCTGATTGCCATGGCTAGGACTTCCAAAACTATGTTGAATAGTAGTGGCGAGAGCGGACATCCTTGTCTTGTTCCTAATCTTAGAGGAAATGCCTTCAGTTTTTCACCATTGAGAATGATGTTTGCTGTGGGTTTGTTGTTTATGGCCTTTATTATGTTGAGGTAGGTTCCCTCTATGCCCACTTTCTGGAGAGTCTTTTATCATAAATGGCTGTTGTATTTTGTCAAAAGCTTTTTCTGCATCTATTGAGATGATCATATGGTTTTTATTCTTCAATTTGTTAATATGGTTTATCACATTGATTGATTTGCGTATATTGAAGAATCCTTGCATCCCTGGGATAAAGCCCACTTGATCATGGTGTATGATGCTTTTAATGTGTTGTTGGATTCTGTTTGCTAGTATTTTGTTGAGGATTTTTGCATCTATATTCATCAGTGATATTTGTCTGTAATTTTCTTTTTTTGTAGTATCTTTGTCTGGTTTTGGTATCAGGGTGGTGATGGCCTCATAGAATGAGTTTGGGAGTGTTCCCTCCTCCACAATTTCTTGGAAGAGTTTGAGAAGGATGGGTGTTACCTCTTCTCTAAATGTTTGACAGAATTCACCTGTGAAGCCATCTGGTCCCAGATTTTTGTTTGTTGGAAGATTCTTAATCACACTTTCAGTTTCATTCCTTGTGATTGGTCTGTTCATATTTTCTGTTTCTTCCTGGTTCAGTCTTGGAAGGTTATACCTTTCTAGGAATCTGTCCATTTCTTCCAGGTTGTCCATTTTATTGGCATAGAGTTGCTTATAGTAGTCTCTTAGGATGCTTTGTATTTCTGCAGAGTCTGTTGTAACTTCTCCTTTTTCATTTCGAATTTTATTGATTTGAGTCCTCTCCCTCTTTTTCTTGATGAGTCTGGCTAATGGTTTATCAATTTTGTTTATCTTCTCAAAGAACCAGCTTGTAGTTTTATTGATCTTTGCTATTGTTTTCTTTGTTTCTATTTCATTTATTTCTGCTCTAATCTTTATGATTTCGTTCCTTTTGCTAACTTTGGGATTTGTTTGTTCTTCTTTCTCTAGTTCCTTCAGGTGTAAGGTTAGATTTTTTATTTGAGATTTTTGTTGTTTATTCAGGTAGGCTTGTATAGCTATAAACTTCCATCTTAGAACTGCTTTTGCTGCATCTCATAGGTTTTGGATCATCATGTTTTCATTGTCATTTGTCTCTAGGTATGTTTTGATTTCCTCTTGGACTTCTTCACTGATCTCTTGGTTATTTAGTAATGTACTGTTTAGCCTCCATGTGTTTGTGTTTTTCATGTTTTTTCCCCTGTAATTCAGTTCTAATCTCATAGCATTGTGGTCAGAAAAGATGCTTGATATGATTTCAATTTTCTTAAATTTACTGAGGCTTGATTTGTGACCCAGGAAGTGATCTATCCTGGAGAATGTTCCGTGCGCACTTGAGAAGCAAGGGTAATCTGCTGTTTTTGGATGGAATGTCCTATAAATATCAATTAAATCTCTCTGGTCTATTGTGTCATTTAAAGCTTGTGTTTCCTTATTTATTTTCATTTTGGATGATCTGTCCATTGGTGTCAGTGAGGTGTTAAAGCCCCCCACTATTATTTTGTTACTGTCGATTTCCTCTGTTATAGCTGTAAGCAGCTGCCTTATGTATTGAGGTTCTCCTATGTTGGGCGCATATATATTTATAATTGTTATATCTTCTTCTTGGATTGATCCCTTGATCGTTATGTAGTGTCCTTCCTTGTCTCTTGTAACATTCTTTATTTTAAAGTCTATTTTATCTGATATGAGTATTGCTACTCCAGCTTTCTTTTGATTTCTATTTGCATGGAATATCTTTTTCCATCCCCTCACTTTCAGTTTGAATGTGTCCCTAGGTCTGAAGTGGGTCTCTTGTAGACAGCATATATATGGGTCTTGTTTTGGTATCCAGTTAGCAAGCCTCTGTCTTTTGGTGGGAGCATTTAATCCATTCACATTTAAGGTAATTATCGATATGTATGTTCCTATGACCATTTTTGTAATTGTTTTGGGTTTCTTTTTGTAGGTCCTTTTGTTCTCTTGTGTTTCCCATTTAGAGAAGTTCCTTTAGCATTCATTGTAGAGCTGGTTTGGAGGTGCTGAATTCTCTCAGCTTTTGCTTGTCTGTAAAGCTTTTGATTTCTCTGTGGAATCTGAATGAGATCCTTGCCAGGTAGAGTAATCTTGGTTGGAGGTTCTTCCCTTTCATCACTTTAAGTATATCATGCCACTCCCTTCTGGCCTGTACAGTTTCTGCTGACAAATCAGCTGTTAACCTTATGGGAGTTCCCTTGTATGTTATTTGTCATTTTTCCCTTGTTGCTTCCAATAATTTTTCTTTGTCTTTAATTTTTTGCCAATTTGATTACTATGTGTCTCAGCGTGTTTCTCCTTGGGTTTATCCTGTATGGGACTCTGCGTTTCCTGGACTTGGGTGGCTATTTCCTTTCCCATGTTAGGGAAGTTTTCGACTATAATGTCTTCAAATATTTTCTCGGGTCCTTTCTCTCTCTCTTCTCCTTCTGGGACCCGTATAGTGCAAATGTTGCTGTGTTTAATGTTGTCCCAGAGGTCTCTTAGGCTGTCTTCATTTATTTTCATTCTTTTTTCTTTATTCTATTCCACAGCAGTGAATTCCACCATTCTGTCTTCCAGGTCAATTATCTGTTCTTCTGCCTCAGTTATTCTGCTGTTGATTCCTTCTAGTGTAGTTTTCATTTCAGTTATTGTATTGTTCATCTCTGTTGGTTTGTTCTTTAATTCTTCTAGGTCTTTGTTAAACATATCTTGCATCTTCTTTATCTTTGCCTCCATTCTTTTTCTGAGGTCCTGTATCATCTTCACTATCATTATTCTGAATTCTTTATCTGGAAAGTTGCCTATCTCCACTTCATGTAGTTGTTTTCCTGGGGTTTTATCTTGTTCCTTCATCTGGTATGTAGCCCTCTGCCTTTTCATCTTGTCTATCTTTCTGTGAATATGTTTTTTGTTCCACAGGCTGCAGGATTGTACTTCTTCTTGCTTCTGCTGTCTGCCCTCTGGTGGATGAGGCTATCTAAAAGGCTTTTGCAAGTTTCCTGTTGGGAGGGACTGGTGGTGGGTAGAGCTGACCGTTGCTCTGGTGGGCAGAGCTCAGTAAAACTTTAATCTGCTTGACTGCTTATGGGTGGGGCTGGGTTCCCTCCCTGTTGGTTGTTTGGCCTGAGGCAACCCAACACTGGAGCCTACCTGGGCTCTTTGGTGAGGCTAATGTCAGACTCTGGGAGGGCTCACACCAAGGAGTACTTCCCAGAACTTCTGCTGCCAGTGTCCTTGTCCCCATGCTGAGCCACAGCCACCCCCCACCTCTGCAGGAGACCCCCCAACACTAGTAGGTAGGTCTGGTTCAGTCTCCCCTGGGGTTACTGCTTCTTCTCCTGAGTCCCAATGTACACACTACTTTGTGTGCCCTCTAAGAGTGGAGTCTCTGTTTCCCCCAGTTCTGTCGAAGTCCTGCAATCAAATCCCCATAGCCTTCAAAGTAATTCCTCCTCCCGTTTCCAGACCCCGAGGTTGGGAAGCCTGACATGGGGCTCAGAACCTTCACTCCAGTTGGTGGACTTCTGTGGTCTAAGTGTTCTCCAGTCTGTGAGTCACCCATGCAGCAGTTATGGGATTTGATTTTACTGTGATTGCGCCACCCCTACCATCTCATTGTGGCTTCTCCTTTGTATTTGGATGTGGGGTATCTTTTTTGGTGAGTTCCAGTGTCTTCCTGTTGATCATTGTCCAGCAGCTAGTTGTGATTCTGGTGTTCTCACAAGAGGGAGTGCTGTAAATAAAGTTTTATTGGAACACAGAAACACCATTTCTTTATGTCTTTTCTACAGCTGCTTTCCTACCACACCAGCTGAGTTGAGTAGTTGGGGCAGAGACTGGCCCACAAAGCCTGAAATATTTACTCTCTGGCCCTTTATTTAAAAAAAAAAAAAAAAAAAAAAAAAAAAAAACCAATCCCTGTTCTAAAGGGTACAAAGAAGTACTAAAGAATTTTGAGTCATAGAAAATATAGAAGAATGTTTTAATTCAGGTTCTTAGTAGAAATAAATTTATTTATGCTGTGTTACTCCGTACCTAAAATGTCTCAGCATTAGGAGGAATCTTAGAAAACACTAACTCCAACTCCCTACTAACAGAAATGCAGCTAGAAAATTTTGCTTTGTTCTTTGTGAGGAGGTTACGCTGGTAAGTAAAGTGAAAAGAGTAAACAGCTGAGGGGATGATTTACCTATTTATGAGAACTGAGGAAGCAGCCAACATATAGACAAGTATAACTGTGACATAAAGAGAACCAACACTGCTCTGCTGGCATTCGCTATATTAATAATAAATCATTCTTTACTCCCAATTTATTTCAGTAGGGCTAGTACTTGGCAATATGTTCTCAAATTTGAGCTATTCTGGACAAGTAAAAGCAGTAAAACTTAGTTTCTTTTATGTTATAATCCACAAATGTATGTTAATTAATGTTCTCCTTCCTCCAGACACTCTGCATCAGTAAGTTTACTGTTTTTTGTTTTAACAAAAAAATGAACTTCTCTTCTCCATCTTTTATATCTGGAAGTCACTCTATAATTGCACAGGATGAAGTCACTCTATGATTCCACTATAATTCCACTCTATAATTCCTTCAATTCCAAGGAAATGAAGGTTTCACTGGTAGTAGGGTAAAAATCTCAATTGCCAATGATGACAAGTTGAGATATATGTGAAAATCCTGGAGCCATGTGTTTAATGAAATATGCCTAGCTTTGGGAAAATATTGAAATTTGGAGAAATTTGTATTGCACAATTCCTTTTGTAGCTTTTTTCACTGTCCCTTACTGACAGTGAAATGTATAGTATATATCTGTTTGTGTACATAAGATAGATATAGATATAGATATAGATATATACCCACACACATACACACACAAACACACACACACACCTTGGTTAGCTCCTAAAATATTTTTAGCATAATACTTTAAGAGGAAAAGTTATTTTTGACAAGAATTACAAATTCACTAGTTGAGTTTATTTTTGTAGATTTTCAATTTTTATTACAAATAGAATTATAAAGTGAATTAAGCTAATGAACATCTCTTAGTAGGCTGGTAAGTCATTCACAGAAAAAGAGTTAGGAAAAAAAAAAGAATGAATTCATTGATTAAACCCCTTGCAGTATAGAAAAGTCCATCTCTTTCTGGAGTCAGTAACTAGCTACTTCTTCTGTCCATGCTTTATTATATCACCTTACTGAATTCTGAAAAGTCAACATTTCTCAATTATCCAATATATTTTTCTTAATTTCAGGTAGTACCATGAACTTGATTAGTTCTTCGAAGGGTTAACTGAGATGGAAAACTGGAAGGTAGATATGCAGCAGAAGAAACAGAGATTGCTTTGTGTGGAGACTTATGCTAAATCTTACTCTGCTCTTTTGGACCAGTACCTCTAAGATGTGCTGCGTTTGTGTCACAAGTTCTAAAAGTGACATTCTTTTGGAAATCCAGGTAAATGTAATCTTAGTGCTATCATTATTTAAATAAAAGCTGTTTTCAAATAACCAAGCTGTCACGATGTCAAACAGGGAATCTACTGTGATAAGTCAGAAGATGGAAAAATGGTGCCAATTGTCACCGAGTAAATGAAAAAATTTTCTAGGAGTTAGACCTTGGGCTGCCTTGTATGTTAATGAACTCTTTAATCCAGCAAATGTTCAAGCTTGATGATTTTTGCCAGAGATGTAGAGATGCCAATACTGAGCAACAAACTTGACCAGATGACTTAATGTCTTTCAGCTAACTCTAATATTCCATAGTTTTATGTTATTGAGTTTCAGTTCTTGGGGCAAATAAATATTCAGCCATATGCATTCAAGTACAGAATAATAGGAAGTAAAGACCTTATGAAACACAAATAATTTGGTTGTCAACAAAGACACAGATTCTCCAGATGTGTTGGTTTTGTCTGGATTATTCAATATAAATGTGTTAGAACAACACACTATCTGATTCAGATGTTATGAAAACTTTGGTTATAATATTGACCTATAGGTAATTGAAATGTATAATCTGTACAATATTGATTGTAGGTAAACCTAGATAGCATAGTCACCATCAAATATTCATTTAATAAGTAATTGTTGCATGTTTCTTATATGCCAGCATTTTGCTAGGCTCTGGGAATCCAATGGTAAATGATAAAGATGTAGTGTTATGGATCATATAGTCTAGTAGAATATTCCATATGATAAAGAAATTAACAATCAAGTGAATAAGAATAAGTGTAAACTGGGATAAATGTCAAGAAGGAGAGCAACATTGTGCTAATATTAAAAATAATTGAGTATTCAGGTGCCACTTCAGAGTATTTTGGAAAGGCCTCTCTGAGGAAGTGAGATCTACAAGATGCAATCATAGGAAAGGGGTGGGGGGAAAGGCAAGCACTACAGGCTGAAGGAACAGAATATGCTAAAAACTCGAGGTGGGAGGTGTTGAAGTATTGAAAAAAGCCAGCAGAGTTGCAGAGTTGGAGTCTGGTGAGCAAGATAAGCAAGGGCAAGATGGACAAAAGATGAGATTGGAGTCATAGGCATGAGCCAGGTGATACAGAGCCTTGGAAAAAGTTTGAAATACAAGGCCATAGAAAAATTTAAAGCAGAGTATCTATATGATCTGAATTACATTTTAAGAAGGTATCTCTTGCAACTGCTGAAATGAAATGTGAGGGAACAGAAACAGCAGAAGGACAGAGATGGTTAGAAAGCTGTTGCTGCAATCCAAGTGAGCACTGGTCAAGTCTTGGACTCAAGTAAAAAAGAAGAGATAAAAAGAAGTAGAAAGATATAATATTTAGTCTAGAGACAGACTCAATATGATGTGTATGGAGGGTGATGGAAAGAAAAGAAGATCTATTGTTTTTGATTACCTTAATAGGCTCCTAAAGTGTTAATTTTTTTGTTTTTTATTTATTATTTTTATGTGGCCATGTTCTTAGTTTTGCAGAATTTTTTTCCTGTTTCTACTTTATACTTTTTTCTTTGTTTTGTTTTTGGCTTTTGGTATAGCTTAATATTTTATTAGACAGAGAAGTTCCGTGTTTTATTAATTTACTTTCTTGTCTTGTTGAAGATAGTATTACAATATCTATAACTATATTGCTTTTGGAGTTTATTATATTTGGATTTTCTGAAACTAATTGCATGATGTCATCAGAAAGGGGTTGCACATTCTGCCTGAATAGTGAGAAGGTTTTGTTCGTAGTAGTCTGCTTCCACCTGACTTGTCTAGTGAGGAAATTATTCCAATATTTTATATCTCTTCTTTATCTTTCATAGTATTTCACATGTTTTACAACTGAAATGTATTCTTTCTTATTCCACATGTGAGGATGTCCAGTGGCTATCCATTTGTACTCTTGTTAATATAGGTTGGCCAAAAAGTGACTTAGGTTTTAAGTAAAAATAAAAGACACATTTTTCATTTTCACCAAGAACTTTACTGAGCAACGTATTAACCCTTTTTTTCTTAACATCTTTATTGGAGCATAATTGCTTTACAATGGTGTGTTAGTTTCTGCTTTATAACAAAGTGAATCAGCTATACATATACATATATCCCCATATCTCCTCTCTCTTGTGTTTCCTGCCCACCCTCCCTATCCCACCCCTCTAGGTGGTCACAAAGCACAGTGCTGATCTTGTGCTATGTGGCTGCTTCCCACTAGCTATTTATTTTATATTTGGTAGTGTATATATGTCCAGGCCACTCTCTCACTTTGTCCCAGCTTACCCTTCCCCCTCCCCATGTCCTCAAGTCCATTCTCTATGTCTGTGTCTTTATTCCTGTCCTGCCCCTATGTTCTTCAGAACCTTTTTTTAAATATATATATTCCATATATATGTGCTAGCGTATGGTATTTGCTTTTCTCTTTCTGACTTACTTCACTCTGTATGACAGACTCTAGGTCCATCCACCTCACTACAAATAACTCAATTTTGTTTCTTTATATGGCTGAGTAATATTCCATTGTATATGTGCACCACATCTTCTTTATCCATTCATCTGTGGATGGACACTTAGGTTGCTTCCACGTCCTGGCTATTGTAGACAGAGCTGCAGTGAACATTGTGGTACATGACTCCTTTTGAATTATGGTTTTCTCAGGGTATATGCCCAGTAGTGGGATTGCTGGGTCATATAGTAGTTCTATTTTTAGTTTTTTAAGGAACTTCCATACTGTTCTCGATAGTGGCTGTATCAATTTATATTCCCACCAACAGTGCAAGAGGGTTCCCTTTTCTCCACAGCCTCTCCAGCATTTATTGTTTGTAGAGTTTTTGATGATGGCCATTCTGACTGGTGTGAGATGGTATCTCATTGTAGGTTTGATTTGCATTTCTCTGATGATTAGTGATGTTGAGCATCCTTTCATGCGTTTTATGGCAATCTGTATATCTTCCTTGGAGAAATGTCTATTTAGGTCTTCTGCCCATTTTTGGATTGGCTTGTTTTTTTGATATTGAGCTTCATGAGCTGCTTGTAAATTTTGCAGATTAATCCATTGTCACTTGCTTCATTTGCAGATATTTTCTCCCATTCTTAGGGTTGTCTTTTCATCTTGTTTATGGTTTCCTTTGTTGTGCAAAAACTTTTAGCTTTCATTAGGTCCCATTTGTTTATTTTTGTTTTTATTTCCCTTTCTCTAAGAGGTGGGTCAAAAAGGATCTTACTGGGATTTATGTCATAGAGTGTTCTGCCTATGTTTTCCTCTAAGAGTTTTATAGTGTCTGGCCTTACATTTAGGTCTTTAATCCATTTTGAGTTTATTTTTGTGTATGGTGTTAGGGAGTGTTCTAATTTCATTCTTTTACATGTAGCTGTTCAGTTTTCCCAGCACCACTTATTGAAGAGGCAGTCTTTTCTCCATTGTATATTCTTGCCTCCTTTATCAAAGATAAGGTGACCATATGTGCATGGGTTTACCTCTGGGCTTTCTATCCTGTTCCATTGATCTATATTTTTGTCTTTGTGCCAGGAGCATACTGTCTTGATTACTGTAGCTTTGTAGTTTAGTCTGAAGTGTGAGAGCCTGATTCTTCTAGCTCTGTTTTTATTCCTCAAGATTGCTTTGGCTGTTTGGTGTCTTTTGTGTTTCCATACAAATTGTGAAATTTTTTGTTGTAGTTCTGTGAAAAATGCCAGTGGTAGTTTGATAGGGATTGCATTGAATCTGTAGATTGCTTTGGGTAGTAGAGTCATTTTCACAGTGTTGATTCTTCCAGTCCAAGAACATGGTATATCTCTCCATCTATTTGTATCATCTTTAATTTCTTTCATCAGTGTCTTATAATTTTCTGCATACAGGTCTTTTGTCTCCTTAGGTAGGTTTATTCCTAGGTATTTTATTCTTTTTGTTGCAATGGTAAATCGGAGTGTTTCCTTAATTTCTCTTTCAGATTTTTCATCATTAGTGTATAGGAATGCAAGAGACTTCTGTGCATTAATTTTGTATCCTGCAACTTACCAAATTCTTTGAGTAGCTCTAGTAGTTTTCTGGTAGAGTCGTTAGGATTCTCTGTGTATAGTATCATGTCATCTGCAAACAGTGACAGCTTTAGTTCGTCTTTTCTGATTTGGATTCCTTTTATTTCTTTTTCTTCTCTGATTGCCGTGGCTAAAACTTCCAAATCTATGTTGAATAACAGTGGTGAGAGTGGGCAACGTTGTCTTGCTCCTGATCTTAGTGGTAATGGTTTCAGTTTTTCACCATTGAGAACAAAATGGGCTGTGGGTTTGTCATATATGGCCTTTATTATGTAGAGGTAAGTTCCCTCTATGCCTACTTTCTGGAGCGTTTTTATCATAAATGGATATTGAATTTTGTCAAAAGCTCTTTCTGCATCTATTGAGATGATCATATGGTTTTTATCCTTTAATTTGTTAATATGGTTTATCACATTGATTAATTTGCATATATTGAAGAATCCTTGCATTCCTGGAATAAACCCCACTTGATCATGGTGCATGATCCTTTTAATGTTCTGTTGGATTCTGTTTGCTAGTATTTTGTTGAGGATTTTTGTTCATCAGTGATATTGGCCTGTAGCTTTCTTTCTTTGCGACATCTTTGTCTGGTTTTGGTAACAGGGTTATCGTGGCCTCATAGAATGATTTTGGAGTGTTCCTCTCTCTTCTATATTTTGGAAGAGTTTGAGAACGATAGGTGTTAGCTCTTCTCTAAATGTTTGACAGAATTCACCTGTGAAGCCATCTGATCTGGGGCTTTTGTTTGTCGGAAGATTTTTACTCACAGTCTCAATTTCAGTACTTGTGATTGGTCTGTTCATATTTTCTATTTCTTCCTGGTTCAGTCTCAGAAGGGTGTGGTTTTCTAAGAATTTGTCCATTTCTTCCAGGTTGTCCATTTTATTGGCAGAGAGTTGCTTGTAGTAATCTCTCATGATCCTTTGTATTTCTGCAGTGTCAGTCATTACTTCTCCTTTTTCATTTATAATTCTGTTGATTTGAGTCTTCTCCCTTTTTTTCTTGATGAGTCTGGCTAATGGTTTATCAATTTTGCTTATCTTCTCAAAGGACCGCCTTTTAGTTTGATTGATGTTTGCTATTGTTTCCTTCAATTCTTTTTCATTTATTTCTGATCTGTTGTTTATGATTTCTTTCCTTCTGCTAACTTTGGGTTTTTTTTGTTCTTCTTTCTCTAATTGCTTTAGGTGTAAGGTTAGGTTGGTTATTTAAGATGTTTCTTGTTTCTTGAGGTAGGATTGTATTGCCATAAACTTTCCTCTTAGAACTGCTTTTGCTGTATCCCATAGGTTTTGAGTTGTCGTGTTTTCATTGTCATTTGTTTCCAGGTATTTTTTAATTTCCCCTTTGATTTCTTCAGTGATCTCTTGGTTATTAAGTAGTGTATTGTTTAGCCTCCGTGTGTTTGTATTTTTTACAGATCTTTTTCCTGTAATTGACATCTAGTCTCATAGTGTTGTTGTTGGAAAAGATACTTGATATGATTTCCATTTTCTTAAGTTTACCAAGGCTTGTTTTGTGACTCAGGATATGATCTGTCCTGGAGAATGTTCCATAAGCACTTGAGAAGAAAATGTATTCTGTTGTTTTTGGATGGAATGTCCTATAAATATCAATTAAGTCCATCTTGTTTAATGTATCATTTGAAGCTTGTGTTTCCATATTTATTTTCATTTTGGATGATCTGTCCATTGGTGAATGTGGGGTGTTAAACTCCCCTACTATGATTGTGTTACTGTCAATTTCTCCTTTTATGACTGTTATCATTTGCCTTAGGTTTGAGGTACTCCTGTATTTGGTGTATAAATATTTACAATCGTTATATCTTCTTCTTGGATTGATCCCTTGATCATTATGTAGTGTCCTTCTTTGTCTCTTGTAATAGTCTTTATGTTAAAGTCTATTTTGTCTGATATGAAAATTGCTACTCAAACTTTCTTTTGATTTCCATTTGCATGGAATATCTTTTTCCATCCCCTCATTTTCAGTCTGTATGTGTCCCTAGGTCTGAAGTGGGTCACTTGTAGATAGCATATGTACGGGTCTTGTTTTTGTATCCATTCAGCCAGTCTATGTCTTTTGGTTGGAGCATTGAATCCATTTACAGTTAAGGTAATTATTGATATATATGTTCCTAATACCATTTTCTTAATTGTTTTGGGTTTGTTATTGTAGGTCTTTTCCTTCTCTTGTGTTTCCTGCCTAGAGAAGTTCCTTTAGCATTTGTTGTAAAGCTGATTTGGTTTTGCTGAATTCTCTTAACTTTTGCTTGTCTATAAAGGTTTCAATTTCTCCATCAAATCTGAATAAGATCCCTGCTGGGTCGAGTAATCTTGGTTGTAGGTTTTTCTCCTTCATCACTTTAAATATGTCCTGCCACTCCCTTCTGGCTTGTAGAGTTTCTGCTGAAAGATCAGCTGTTAACCTTATGTGGATTCCCTTGTGTGTTATTTGTTGTTTTTCCCTTGCTGCTTTTAATATGTTTTCTTTGTATTTAATTTTTGACAGTTTGATTAATATGTGTCATGGTCTATTTCTCCTTGGATTTATCCTGTGTGGGACTCTCTGCACTTCCTGGTGTTGACTGACTATTTCCTTTCACATATTATGGAAGTTTTCAACTATTATTTCTACAAATATTTTCTCAGACACTTTCTTTTTCTCTTCTTCTTCTGGGACCCCTATAATTCGAATGTTGGTGCATTTAATGTTGTCCGAGCAGTCTGTGAGACTGTCCTCAATTCTTTTCATTCTTTTTTCTTCATTCTGCTCTGTGGTAGTTATTTCTACTGTTTTATGTTCCAGGTCAGTTATCCGTTCTTCTGCCTCAGTTATTCTGCTATTGATTCCTTCTGGAGTATTTTTAGTTTCATTTATTTTGTTGTTCATCACTGTTTGTTTGCTCTTTAGTTCTTCTAGGTCCTTGTTAAACCTTTCTTGTATTTTCTCCATTCTATTTCCAAGATTTTGGATCATCTTTAGTTTCATTACTCTGAGTTTTTTTTAGGTAGACTGCCTATTTCCTCTTCATTTGTTTGGTCTGATGGGTTTTGCCTTGCTCCTTCATCTGCTGTGTGTTTTTCTGTCTTCTTATTTTGCCTAACTTACTGTATTTGGGGTCTCCTTTTTGCAAGCTGCAGGTTCATAATTTCCATTGTTTGTGGTGTCTGCCCCCAGTGGCTAAGGTTGGTTCAGTGGGTTATGTAGACTTCCTGGTGGAGGGGACCTGTGCCTGTGTTCTGGTTGATGAGGCTGGATCTTTTCTTTCTGGTGGGCAGGACCGCATCCAGTGGTGTATTTTGGAGTGTCTGTGACCTTATTATGATATTAGGCAGCCTCTCTGCTAATGGGTGGGGTTGTGTTCCTGTCTTGCTAGTTGTTTGGCATATGTTGTCCAGCACTGTAACTTGCTGTTCATTTAGTGGGGCTGGGTCTTAGCATTGAGATGGAGATCTCTGGGAGAGCTTTCGCTGTTTGATATTACGTGGGGTCAGGAGTTCTCTGGTGCATCAATGTCCTGAACTCGGCTCTCCCACCTCAGAGGCACAGGCCTGATACTCGGCCGGAGCACCAAGATCCTGTCAGCCACATGGCTCAGAATAAAAGGGAGTAAGAAGAAAGAAAGAAAGGAAGGAAGGAAGGAAGGAATAAAGAAAGAAAGAAAGAAAGAGGAAGAAAGGAAGAAAGAAAGAAAAGGAAAGAAAAGAAAGTTATTAAAATAAAAGATAATTATTAAAAATAAAAAAATAAAAAGTAGTAAAAAAAAGAAACAAGAGAGCGACCAAACCAAAAAACAAATCCACCAATGATAATAAGTGCTAAAAACTATACTAAAAAAAAAGGACAGATAGAACCCTATGACAAACGGTAAAAGCTAAGCTATACAGACAAACTCACACAAAGAAGCATACACATACACACTCACAAAAAGAGAAAAAGGAAAAAAAGATCTATGTATAAAAAAACCAAGGAAGAGAGCTACCAAATCAATAAACAAATCTACAAATGACAATAAACTCTAAATACTAAACTAAGATAAACAGAAAACCAGAAACAAATTAGATGCAGAAAGCAAACCCCAAGTCTACAGTTGCTCCCAAAGTCTACCACCTCAATTTTGGGATGATTCGCAGGAATCTGTTCCCTGTCCAGGCAGGAGGGGGTTAAAGGAGCAGCTGATTCAAGGGCTCTGGCTCACTCAGGCCAAGGGAGGAAGGGGTATGGAATGAGGGGCGAAACTGTGGTGGCAGAGGCTGGCATGACATTGCACCAACGTTGTGCCTGAGGTGGGCTGTGTGCTTTCCCAGGGAAGTTATCCCTGGATCACAGGACCCTGGCAGTGGCAGGCTGCCCGGACTCCCAGGAGGGGAGGTGTTGATAGTGACCTGTGCTTGCACACAAGCTTCTTGGTGGCTGCAGCAGCAGCCTTAGCATCTTATGCCCGTCTCTGTTGTTCGCACCTATAGCCATGGCTCACACCCATCTCTGGAGCTCCTTTAGGCAGTGCTCTGAATCCCCTCTCCTCACACACCCTGAAACAATGGTCTCTTGCCTCTTAGGCAGTTCTAGACTTTTTCCCAGACTCCCTCCCAGCTAGCTGTGGCGCACTAGCCCCCTTCAGGCTGTGTTCATGCAGCCAACCCCAGTCCTCTCCCTGGGATCTGACCTCCGAAGCCTCAGCCTCAGCTCCCAGCCTCCACCCATCACAGCAGGTGAGCAGACAAGTGTCTCAGTCTGGTGAGTGCTGGTTGGCACCAATCCTCTGTGCGGGAATCTCTCCACTTTGCCCTCTGCACCCCTGTTGCTGTGCTCTCCTCCGTGGCTCCAAAGCTTCCCCCTCCTCCACCCTCTGTCTCCATCAGTGAAGGGGCTTCCTAGTGTGTGGAAACTTTTCCTCCTTCTCTGCCCCTTCCCAGAGGGGCATGTCCTGTCCCTGTTCTTTTGTCTCTGTTTTTTCTGTTTTCTTTTGCCCTACCCAGGTACGTGGGGAGTTTCTTGACTTTTGGGAAGTCTGAGGTCTTCTGCCAGCATTCAGTAAGTGTTCTGTAGGAGTTGTTCCTCATGTAGATGTATTTCTGATGTTTGTGGGGAGGAAGGTGATCTCCACGTCTTACTCCTCTGTCATCTTGAAGGTCTGTTGAACAACGTATTTACATTTTTATTCCACTACCTTCTGCCATTTTTCAGGCAACGTCATAATTCCATCTTCACAAAATTTTTTATCTTTTTGAGCAAAGAACTGTTCCAGGTGCCTTTTACAGTCTTCCAGGGAATTGAAATATTTTCCATTAAGAGAATTTTGTAAAGACCAAAATAAATGGAAATTCGAAGGTGCCATGTCTGGTGGATATGGCGGATGAATCAGAACTTCCCAACCAAGCTGTAACAGTTTTCACCTCATTATCAAAGAAACATGAGGTATTGCATTATCCTGATGGAAGAGTATGCATTTTCTGTTGACTAATTCCAGACACTTTTCATCTAATGCTGCTTTCATTTGGTCTAATTGGGAGCAGTACCTGTTGGAATTAATCGTTTGGTTTTCTAGAAGGAGCTCATAACAGAGGACTCCCTTCCAATCCCACAATATACATAACAAAACACCACCTTTGGATGAAGACCAGCCTTTGGTGTGGTTGGTGTTGGTTCATTTCACTTGCCCCACAATCTCTTCCACTCCACGTTATTGTACAGTATCCACTTTCCATTGCATGTCACAATTTGTTTTAAAAACAGAATATTTTCATTACTTTTTTTTTTTCTTTGTGCGGTATGTGGGCCTCTCACTGCTGTGGCCTCTCCCGTTGTGGAGCACAGGCTCCGGACACGCAGGCTCAGTGGCCATGGCTCACGGGCCCAGCCGCTCCGTGGCATGTGGGATCTTCCCGGACCGGGGCACGAACCCGTGTCCCCTGCATTAGCAGGCGGACTCTCAACCACTGCGCCACCAGGGAAGCCCTCATTACGTTTAAGTAGAGAATCACATGTGGAAATACAGTCAAGAAGGTTTTTTTCTCTTAACTTTTGTGGAACCCAAACATCAAAGCGATTAACGTAACCAAGCTGGTACAAATGATTTTCAACACTTGATTTGGATATTTTGAGTATGTTGCCTATCTCCCACGTGGTATAACGTTGCTTGTTCTCAATTAATGTCTCAATTGGATCGTTATCAACTTTAACTGGTCTACCTGACCGTGGAGCATCGTCCAGCGAGAAATCTCCAGCATGAAATTTTGCACACCATTTTTGACACATTTGATCAGTCACAGCACCTTCTCCATACACTGCACAAATCTTTTTGTATTTCAGTTGCTTTTTTACCTTTCTTGAAGTAATAAAGCATCATATGCCAAAAATGTTGCTTTTTTTCTTCCATCTTCAATATTAAAATGGCTACACAAAAATTCACCAATTTTGATAAGTATTTTTTAAGTGCACACTGATATGATGGCTGTCACAATACCATCTAACAAATTGTTTTGAATGAAGTTAAAGACAACTAAGTGCTACTAGAGCCATCTTATGGGAAAAAATGAACGAAACTTTTGGCCAACCCAATACTATAAAAAGCCTTTTAATTTTAAATGGTTGGAAATGGAAAAACAAAATGTGATGTAGCTATACAATGGAATACTATCCTACAATAAAATAAATGAAGTACCAGGGAATTCATAAAACTCAGCAACAATTCAACTCAATTCAAAAATGGGCAAAGGATTTAAAGACATTTCTCCAAAGAAGATATACGAATGGCCAGTAAGAACATGAAAGATGCTTGACCTCACTAAATGCAGTTCAGAATATCTTCTTAAACTCTGAAACTTAAATTTAGAATACTTACCATACAAATCATGGTTTAATGACAGTGATGTACTATAGCTTGATCTTACTTTAATGCATTATATTCATTATGCTTATTGCATATTTTCTTGTCTCTTCAATTGGATTATACGTACATTTTTTCTTTTTTCTACATCCTTCATGTTATCAACAGCTTCTTTTTTTCCAAGTTATATTTATAAGTGTACCACTTTGTTTCTGTGCTTTATTGTAATTTCTCTTAATTTGGAAATTCAGCTTTCTCTTCCATTTGAACATCGTTCCCATTTTCCCTTTCAAAGTTAGATGTACCTGAGAAATTATTTTCTCATAATGAGAAGTCCCATCACTTTGCTATTTCTCCTGACTTCTCTCTCCAAGGTTGTTTGGACATGTTGTTCCCTGGAAAAGAAGAATTGTGATTATTCTGTGTAACTCCAGAAAACAGAATGAAGATTAATTGCAGGAAGTGAGAGGAAGAAAGATTGTAACTCAGTTTGTGGAGACCTTGCTAATAACTGCAACTATGTGGTGGTCTCTGGAAGTGCCCAGGCAGGAGCTGCCCATTTATCAGCTCCTGGAGAAGGAATGCCAACATTGCAGTGTCATGTCTTAGAAGAATGATTCCTTCCAGATTTTTCCTGACTCTAAGATTCCATCATTCAGAGATGATTTTTTTCAACTCCCCCTCCCCCACCCCATCTTCTTCTCTAGAGTCTATGCAAAAATTTAAATAAAAGAAAATATAAGATAAAATAAAATCAAATAAAATAACACCTCTCTGGCATAGCCACCAAATTAACATCTTCAGGATAATTGCATTTCTCCTCTCTGACCCCTCTTTGACTTTGCACTTTGCACTGGTGGACTTTGTTTCCACCTTTCCAACATGTGCATCCCTTTCTGTTATTATTAGTGCGGTCAGCTCCCAGCACTACAATTAGTCTTAGCTGCATTCTCCAAATCTCATTTTTTATTTTCTATTTTTTTTTACATTTAGCATGAACTGACATGGAGAAATAAATGGCCACATTGGCATTGAGAGACTAACAGGAAGTCTTGCCTTATTCCCATAATTCCTCAAATTTATTTTCCCATCTATCATTTTATTAAGTTGAAATACAATTTCTTACATATCTCTACTACTCAGTTGAAATACCACATTGTGTCATACTTTTCTATTGGGAAAAGAATCCTAGTTTGTCAGGTTAAAGGCTTTTCCTTGATTTAAACCATCTGAATATACTTTCTGCATCCCGTTTTGCTATAATCAGCTTTCACAAGAGTCAGCCCTGTTCCATACCTCTGAGAATACTATACTATGTTCAGTGTCTTAATATAAACTCTGCTGTTCTAGCCAGAATTTAAGTGTGATTAAAGCTCAAGTGTGATTAAATTCTTAATCTGATGCCTAATAGCACATAACAAAAAAGACAGTAGACCTTCTACCCAAATACTAGAAGGTGTAGGAGTAAGATTGAAGTAGGTTTAAGATTGACTCCTTTGAGAGAAGCATTATTTTTTGTTGAACTTAAATACATGTAAAGGTTTCAAAGGTGGAAATTATGTGCTCTTGCAAAGATTTAATGTGTGGTGTGAGAGAGCATATATGGCCTAGGAAAATCCAAATGAGCTCAGAGGTACTTGCCCACTCACTATCAGAATGACCTCATTGTTAACTAGCCACATAGGATCTTCCCTGGATGTTAAATGTTAGAATCATAAAGGCCTTCATGGCTAATGTCACATTTGATTGTTATTGCTAATACATAGTTTGTGGAATCATTCACGCTCTTTATCAGCCTAGTATTTCCAGGATGAAGGATATCATGTATGCAAAATGCCAATGCAGTAACAAGTACACTATAGGCACTTAAAACAAGCCAGGCCCTTCTCCCTCTTACCCCCAAATCCACTCACGAGCTTTCTATTTTTGCCTAAGCTCTTCAGCAATAAAAAATATACCTGGGCAATAAATAATATACATCCTGCCATTTCCATTCTTTAAAGGTGGAAATCCGGAATTGGGCCTCTTTCTTTCAATAGGCTTATCCTGCATTATCTGTTTGAAGACAGAGCCTCTGAAGGGGCTCTCAAGACAAAAGTACTACATCAGCCTTTTATATGGTCTTCGAAAATCATTAAACCTGAAAAAATCTATTTGGCCTATCATGTTTACATATGTCTCACTCATATCTTGCCAGGTTACTTCCTTTCTCAGGAGTTAAATTTGCTTTCCTCTATTCCCTTAATGTTTCCACGTTGAGTGAAAAAAAGCAACATATACATGACACCACCCCTATCATCACCACGTACACACTCAGACACACATATGCACATCTATCTGTAGATTTACAAAGATTATTTTACACTCGATTTCTTTTATACTCTTGCTAAATCAGCATGTTAATTTTCAAGGCTTCTTATATGATTGAATAGATGAAAGCTTGAGAAAAAGTTTTGATTGTTGTGTATGTGTTGGCAGAGGGCAGGGAGGCTATAATCAGCCTTGAAGGAAGCTAATGTCACCATACATACTAGCACACCACAATCTCACATTTCTAGTCTCATGATGGCTGCAAATCTTGGTGAAGTCTAGTCTTTTTTTTCCCCTAGGAGGGAGAAGACTTGAAACTGCACTCCTGAGCTGAGAGGATAGATGGCTGCTAAATTATCTCAAGGAATGTAACAGCAACATTCAGAATGATCCATCATCTTGAATAAGTTGTTTTCTCCTCTCACTCTAGTCCAGTGGGGAGGATGCGTAACATCTTGGAAAGGGGAAAAATACAGGAGTACTTTGGGGGAATTTTTTTAGCAAATATAGTGAAGAGTGAAGTCTGGGAATATAACAATGAGCCAAAATAACAAGTGAGAGCGGTTGCTGAGGAGGGTGTGAGGTGAAGAGGAGGTGGACGTCTAAACTCTGGCAGGTACATATGCATATCAGCACCTCCCCTTCTTTCTCCCTTTACTTTTACCCTGAGTGGAGAAAGACTGAACATTGGAAGAAGGCTGGGAGAAGAGATGTGAGAAGGAGAGACCAAAATCCCAATCGTCTACTCTAGTTCTGGTATCTATGGGTCATTAGGAACCTTGAGCACATAAGCCAGGTAACTTTCTGAAGCTTCTTTAGGGTCTTAATTTTCTTTTTGTCAAAAGAGAAATTTTTGTGCATCTCTTTTACCTCATTTTTTCTGATTTTCTCTTTATTTTCCCAAAACTCTTGTGTACTTTTCATCTGCTATAGAGTTCCTCTTGGGATACCTCATCCAGGTCCCCTGCCATCCTCTGCCAATGCCCAAAGCTCCAAATGACCTCTTCCTTTCAGAGTTCATTACAACTAACACCCAGATTCAGAATGCAGTTCATTTCATTTATGTAGGTATTCAACTGAATTAATTCACATGGAATTATAAAAAATGGAATTTAACGATTCCTGAGTTTCTACTTTTATAATCTAAATGAAATACTAATTGATGGTCTGAATCTAGAATAGATGTTTGGAGGGAAGGCTTTTCCCAAAGTTCTGGTCTCTTCCTACCTCTACCCCTCCCATTTAATGAACCATCTTTGGAATGGTTTGGCTTTGCTTTATCTGCTCACCTTTTTGAGCCCTGGTAAATATTTCTGTATCCCATTGTACTTAGAAACAATTGTAGGGGTAGGCACATTTTCATATAGGCAAATCACAAATCCAAAAATGGAGAATTTCCTTTTTAATACCAAGATCTGGCTATTAATTTACTCACACATTACAGAGCACAACTTTTAAAGATGGTAGGAAGTTTATCATACATGTTTAATAAATATTCTTTATTTATACTGATAGAAATGCACAAAAGAGCCTAGCAGGTTTTTAAATAATAGTTAAATAAAAATAACCAAGAGCCATTGACTTCTTGCCTCTTTATCTCGCTGTACAAATGTCTGATTTTAATTTTATTCTTTAAATGTATTTTAACTCTCAAAACTGCCATTTATGGTAAATAATACTATAGACACTCAAATATGTTACGTACGTTAATATCTTGACGACCACACCTGTTGTTTATTATTGTCAGGTGAACAGGGTTTTGTGCAATCCTCAGAATAATGCTTTTTCTGTCATCACTCTGCATCTATGTAAGCTTAGTGTAACATGTCATAGATTAGAAAAAACTCTAATTCCACATTAGTTTCTTTCTTTTTTTTTTTTTTTAAATTCACACCTGCACATCTCTGCAGCACATGTCTACAGAGCTCATTTAAAACCCAAGCAGCCTCAAGCACATCTGTTTGGTTCATGCTCTGCTCCAGCTTCAGAAGTCACTCATATGCAAAAACACATGAATATGGGAAATGCTATGTATTACTGGTAGATTTGGAAATCATTAGAAAAAAGGCCTTTATATATAGCAAGATGTTAAAATGAAGTTCTTTGAAACTCATTGTTTAAGCTGAGTTCCCAAAATGTCAGGGACAAAAGAATGGAGGCAAATTCTGAATTAATAGTCCAAAGTGAGATGATGAACCGTCTTCCTAGGATTTGCAAAGGAGACTTGAAAATACTGGTTTTATGACCCTTGACTGACCATATACCTTTAGCCTATAAAGGGGGACACAGAGGCCTAGAGAAGGAAAGTTGGGAATTTGAAAAGGCTTTCCCTAGAGAGATGCTCAAATAGAGTCATGTGTATTCACCACCTTCACCCTCCCAAAAGTGGAGGGTAGGGAGGGCGGGGCTTCATCCTCCCTTTACTAGTGTGAGGAACTTCAGTGGGACCAATCAGAGAGTTTAAGTAACTTTCCTGTAGTTTGAGGAACAGTGAACTTCTGTCTGACACAGACTTGAGGATTGAGCAGGAGGCCATGTCTGAAGCTTCCTCCTTGCATAAGAAACAAAAAGGGAAGTAGATGTGGCAGGGACATCCTGCATGCCCAGAGTTTGATGAGCTAAAGATCTGTGAATGTTTCCCATGGATCTAGTGTGGACTCTCTAGAGGAACTTGCTTGGAGTAGTCTTTGATGCACCTTGAGAGAGTTGTTTGGAAGAGCTAGGAGATCTCAGCCAACAGGCCTGAGGCTAATGGAGGAATAAAGTTGCCAGCTTGGGGAGATGCATTTGTACTATAAAGGGAGCTTCAGGGCGAGATCCCTGGAAATTGAGAAGAGGGGGTGTCTGAGCAATCCACAAAGCACCTGATGAGAGGAGCCAGCACTAAACTACCACAGCTAGATGAAACCTGGGGCAGGTTACAAGGGTACCAGTACAGTAACACCTTTTCTATACAACCATGCTACACACACACACACACACACACACACACACACCTCTTCCTCCAAAGGATCCAGGAATCACAGCTAATGTTTATTTTTTTAAGGGGATAAGTACTTTTTAAAAATAGGCTTTATTTTAGAGCAATTTTAGGTTCACAGCAGTATTGAGCAATTTCCCACTTACTCCCTGCCCCACACATGCAAAGCCTTCCTCATTATCAATATCCCCCACCAGAGTGGTACATTTATTATAATTGATGAAGTTACATCGACTTATCATTATCACCTGAAGTCCATAGATTACATTAAATTTCAATCTTGGTATTGTACATTCTGTGGGTTTGGATAAATTTATAATGATGTGCGTCCACCATCATAGTATCAGTATACAGAGTAGTTTCATTGTCCTAAAAGTCCTCTGTGCTCTGCCCAGTCATCCTTCCCTTCTACCAATCCCTGGCAAGCACTGCTTTTTTTTTTACTGTCTCCACAATTTTTCCTTTTCTAGAATGTCACATAGTTGGAATCAGACAGTATGTATCCTTTAAAGATTGCCTTCTTTCACTTAATAATTGCATTTATGTCTCCTTCATGTTTTTTCACGGCTTGATATTTACTTCTTTTTAGCTTTGAATAATATTCTATTGTCTGGATGTACCCCAGTTTATTTATCCATTCACCTACTAAAGAACATCTTGGTTGCTTTCAAGTTTTGGCAATTATGAATAAAGTTCCCATAAACATCTTTGTGCAGGTTTTTGTGTAGACATAAGTTCTCAACTACTTTGTTTAAATATCGAGGAGTGTGGTTGCTGGATCAAATGGTAAGAGTATGTTTACTTTTATGAGAAACCACCAAACTGTCTTCCAAAGTGGCTGTGCCATTTTGTATTCCCACCAGCAATGAATGAGAGTGTCTGCTGCCCCACATGCTTGCCAGCATTAGATTTCTTGTCAGTATTCTGGATTTTGGGCACTCTAATAGATGTGTAGTAGTATCTTGTTACTGTTTTAGCTTGCATTTCCCCGATGACATATGATGTGGAACATCTTTCAATATGCTTATCTGTCATCTGTATATCTTCTTTGATGAGGTGTCTGTTAAGGTCTTTGCCCATTTTTTTATATTGGATTTCTTTTTTTCTTATTGTTGAGTTTTAGGAATTCTTTGTATGTAACAGGCCTTTATCAGATATGTCCTTTGCAGACATTTTCTCCCAGTCTGTGGCTTGTCTTCTCATTTTCTTGACAGTGTCATTCATAGAGCAGAATTTTTTTTTAATTGAAGTATAGTTTTTACAGTATTGTGTTAGGTTCAGGTGTAAAGCAAAGTGATTCAGTTATATATATTTTTTCAGATTATTTTCTATATAGGTTTTTACAAGATATTGAATACAGTTCCCTGTGTTATACAGTAAATCCTTGTTGCTTATCTATTTTATGTATAGTAGTTCATATCTGTTAATCCCATACTCCTAATTTATCTCTTCCTTCCTTTCCCTTTTGGTAACCATAAGTTTATTTTCTATGTCTATGAGTCTGTATCTATTTTGTATATAGATTAATTTGTATTCTTTTTTATATTCCACATGTAAGTGATGTCATGTAATATTTGTCTTTTCTGTCTGAGTCACTTCACTTAGTATGATATTCCATGGAGCAGAAATTTTTAATTTTAAGGAAGTCCAGTTTATCAATTATTTGTTCACAGATTGTGCTATGGTGTTGTATCTAAAAAGTCCTCACCAAACCCAAGATGATCTAGATTTTCTCCTATATTATCTTCTAGTATTTTCATAGTTCGTATTTTACATTTAGGTTTATGATCTATTGATATTTTGAGTTAATTTTTATGAAGGGTGTAATGCCTGTGTTTAGATTCCATTATTATTATCGTTGTTGTTGTTGTTATTGTTATTTTGCATGTGAATGTCCAGTAGTTTTTCTGGCACCATTTGTTGAAAAGACTGTCATTCTCTATTGTATTGCCTTTGCTCCTTTGTCAAACATCAGTAGACAGTATTTATGTGGATCTATTTCTGGACTCTCTATTCTGTTCCATTGATTTATATGTCTATTTTACGAATATCATGCTGTCTTGATTACTATAGCTTTTTAGTAAATCTTGAAATCAAGTACTGTCAGTCCTCTAACTTTGTTTTTTCCTTCAATATTGTGTTGGCTATTCTGGGTCTTTTGCCTCTCTATATAAATTTTAGATTCAGTTTGTTGATATCCACAAAATAACTAGCTGAGATCTTGATTGGGATTTCATTGAATCTATAGACAAATTGGGAAGAACTGACATCTTGACAGTGTTGAGTGTTCCTATCCATGAACATGGAATATCTCCCCATTTATTTAGTTCTTTGATTTTGTATGTCAGAGTTATGTAGTTTTCCTCATATAGATCCTGTACATATTTTGTTAGATTTATACCTAAGCATTTCATTTTGTAGGGAGATGCTAACATAAATGGTAGTTTTTTAAATTCAAAATTCCGCTTGTTCATTGCTGGTATATGAGAAAGCAATTGACTTTTGTGTATTAACCTTGTATCCTGTGACCTTACTATAATTACTTATTAGTTCCAGAAGTTTTTAATTGATTCTTTCAGATTTTTGACATAAATGATCATGTCATCTGTGAATAAAGACAGTTTTATTTCTCCCTTCCCAATCTGTGTACCTTTCATTTCCTTTTCTTGTCTTATTGTATTATTAGGACTTCTAGTGTCATGTTGAAAATCAGTGGTGAGAGGTGATAACTTTGCCTTCTTCTTTATCTTATTGGGAAAGCATCGAGTTTCTAATCATTAAATATGATGTTAGCTGTTGGTTTTTTATAGATATTCTTTATTAAGTTGAGGAAATTTCCCGTTATTACTAGTTTACTAAGAGTTTTTATCATGAATGGGTATTGGAGCTAATGACTTTTTAACTCATGAGATAGTATGAGACATACAGTATTATAATAAATGACTGACTTTTACAAAGCATATGTGCCTTAGAAAACCTGTTATTTAAATAGGTAAATCATGTAAATTGGTTAGAAAACATATGAAACAATGGTTGTGTTTTCGCATCCACCACACCACATGGGATGTTTTGAAAACAGAAAACTTTATACAATATCTTAGATTTTAAACAGTAAATAATGGGAATACAACAGATTCTTCTACCTGTCAATTCTGCCAAAATTCAGAATTAGTAATGTACATTCATTTCCTTAATCCTTATAAAAAGTATCATGCAATATTTTTAATGGAATATCTATTTTTTGAGAAATTCTTCTTCTGTATATTGGAGTGCACCAAAAACCATTTACATTGGTTATACTTGGCAGAAACTAGAGGAGAGAATGATGTAAAAGTCCTTGGGAAAAGATTGGACAAAGCATGTTGTGTGCTTCTTCTTGCTCTAGTTTTCTTTAGTGTGCCTACCTTTTAGTTGCACAAGAACTATCTCCACTCCACAAGTCAGTAAACGACTTTTGTTGCATGAAATGCAAGTAGTTTCCACTGCCTCTGAGAGAGTAATTTTTTATTCAACTATTACTAATTTGGGTTATCTAATTCAATTATGTTTGATTGGGCCCTGCTCACTGATGAGTCAATTGAGAATCACACCATCAATATGTGCCAGACGTTATAGCAAATTTTTTAAAATTGTTACAATAGTATGATTATTAAGACTGGATAATTATTCAGATCATTTTAGGACAGTTCTATTGTTCTGATAATTTTAGTGTTTATACTTCAGTATAAAAGATCTTCCATTCATCTGCTTTTAAGTTTCTGGATGGCTTAATTGAGAAATATCCTAAAATGTTTTTTTTACAGTAATCTCTAAAAAAAAATTCAACTATTGTTCTTTGTTACTTCT
Organism: Delphinus delphis; assembly: GCF_949987515.2. Lineage (NCBI taxonomy): Eukaryota > Metazoa > Chordata > Mammalia > Artiodactyla > Delphinidae > Delphinus > Delphinus delphis. Next base: position 61,426,163 of record NC_082686.1, read on the forward strand.
TCGCCTTGTCAGATTTTTTTCTGCTTCATACTAAAATAAAATCTGGAAGTGAAAAATATCGTTGAGACCAGGATTTTGCAGTTACTAATTAAAATTTTTTGTATTCATAAAAAGACTTGTTCTCAATAATGGAATTTATAAGTTGTTTCAATTATATTATTATGAAATAATTTCACTATAATAATACATATTTATTAATTTTGCTTAAAGATATTTGTATAAATTTTATTTTGAAAAGTTCCCGCTGCTCTCAAAATTTTTTGAAAATTATTGATCTACATCAAAAGTTGAATAAAACACTTTCAAAAATCATTTGTATTATAACACTCTGGGCTTGAGATTAAATAAATTATTTATATTTTAGTAAAAATAGTTAATTCTGGTATTGCATTTATAACCTATTAATTTAAACACATGGATTTAGGTTTATGTTAATAATGTCTACAAAATATGTTTGCTAAACGTTTTTATAAAGCAGACAATATTATAGAAGATAAAGTATTTTCAAGGCCTTTGCTATTGTCTGTTTACATACAAATAGAAAATGTTTATTAGATATGATTCTCACTTGTTCATTAAAACAGTTCCAGGAATCTGATTTTCAGACATAATAATAAAGGAAAAAATCAAATACAGGAATAACCAGAATTTATCTAACAAATCAGAATTTCTGTGTTGTTAGATAAATTATTGGTCAGCCAATCCAAGCACTCAATTGGTGATTGAACACCTATTATGCTAGGTACAGGACTCGTTGTGCAATACAAATAATTATAAGAAGTGGTCTTTGCTCTCAATGAGTTTAGATGTGGGAAGTAAGGTATAAACATGTGAGATTTAACTAAAAATATTTAGTTAAAAATATTTAAATCAGTCGAAGATATTGCTAAAAACAATGGCTCAAGAGAGTATATTACCAAATGCCAAAATAATTAATTAAACAATCTTCCTTTTCAGAGGAAGCTACTCAATCCATCCCGTAGATTGTTATATGGAGGAGAGTCCCATATACATTCTTTAAAACCTGCAGAACATCCATTTTGATAGTTCAACATAGCTTTCTCTTAAGTTAGGTATTTTGGTGACATTTCTTATGTAGGACATTCCTTGAGATACACTACAATACACATTTTGGTAAGTTAAATCATAATCTATACATTGTTAAGGATACCATTAGCTTCTCAGATTCAAGGTCTCTTTCGGTTCATGTGACAAGAAGAGCTAGGAAAATCTGACTAATATAGGAGAAACAGGAAGAAAATACTTCAGTTGAAATTTTCTAATTTTTGTGGATTACAGGTTGAATCTAAGTTTTTTTTTCATATTTTTTTCCATTGTGGTTTATGATAGGATATTGTATATAGCTCCCTGTGCTATACAGTAAGACCTTGTTGTTTAACTATTTTATAGTTTGTATCTGCTAATCCCAAACTCCTGATTTATCCCTCCCCAACCCCATTTCCCCTTTGGTAACCATAAGTTTGTTTTCTATTTCTGTGAGTCTGTTTCTGTTTTGTAAATAAGTTCATTTGTATCATATTTTGGATTCCATATGTGAGTGATATCATATGGTATTTGCCTTTGTCTGGCTTACTTCACTTAGTATGATAATCTCTAGGTCCATCCATGTTGCTGCAAATGGCGTTATTTTATTCTTTTTTATGGCTGAGTAGTATTTCACTGTATATCTTCTTTATCCATTCATCTGTTGATGGGCATTTAGGTTGCTTCCATGTCTTGGCTATTGTAAATAGTGCTGCTATGAGCATTGGGGTGCATGTATCTTTTTGAATTAGAGTTTTCTATGAATATCTGCCCAGTAGTGGGATTGCTGGATCATGTGGCAACTCTATTTTTAAGGAACCTCCATACTGTTTTCTATAGTGGCTGCACCAACTTACAGTCCTACCAACAGTGTAGGAGGGTTCCCTTTTCTCCACACCTTCTCCAGCATTTTTTATTGGTAGACTTTTTAATGATGGCCCTTCTGACCAATGTGAGGTTATACCTCATTGTAGTTTTGATTTGCATTTCTCTAATAATTAGTGATGTTGAGCATCTTCTCATTGCCTGTTGGCCATCTGTATGTCTTCTTTGGAGAAATGTCTGTTTAGATCCCCTGCCCATTTTTAATTGGGTTTGTTTTTTTGTTACTGAGTTGGTTGAGCTGTTTGTATAATTTGGAAATTAAGCCCTTGTCGGTCGCATCATTTGCAAATATTTTCTCCCAGTCCATAGGTTATCTTTTCATTTTGTTTATGGTTTCCTTTGCTGTGCAAAAGCTTATAAGTTTGATTAGGTCCCATTTGTTTATTTTTGCTTTTATTTCTGTTGCCTTGGAAGACTGAATCTAAGTTTTTTAGAAATGATAGTGATGTTAGTGGTGGAATGGGGAGGATATTTTTTCCTTTTAGTCAAGGATTTTTGAGCTCTGGTTCATCCCATCTCCTTGCTCTCTTTTACTAATTAATTAAGATGAAATAGCCTCTTCTTCCCTTTTTCTCCTCCCCTTCTTCCATCAACCCCACCAAAAAGAAAGTTCTCTGATTCTTGAAGTTCCTATTGTCACTACTTTCTATTCTGTGTTAATTTCTCCTCCAAAGAATTTGAGACTAGGACTCAAGGTCTTTCTCTCTTTTTCCCTTCAGATATCAGTATCTTGTGTAATCTTCTATCGTATGACACATTCTATTTTATTGGACATGACATGCAAGGGAATCTTCAGTGCAAGGGAATCTGAGGGATGAAACTATAATTGAATCAAATAAGTTATAGTTATACATTATCCAATTACTAAATCTATCTCCTGAGCTTTGCAAGCTAAATATCTAGTCACAACCATGCCCTTCTACTCCACATTTCCAACATTTCGGCTCTCTGTATTAAGAAATTTAAGAAATGATCCTTCAAAGTACACATAGTACTATGTAATCTTAGATGTGTAAAGGAGAGATTGTCTAGACATCTCTTTAAATATAAAAAGGGATGACAGCTTTACTTCTTCTTTTCCAATTTGAATTCTTTTTATTTCTTTTTCTTCTCTGATTGCTGTGGCTAAAACTTCCAAAACAATGTTGAATAATAGTAGTGAGACTGGGCAAACTTATCTTGTTCCTGATCTTAGTATAAATGGTTTCAGTTTTTCACCATTGAGGACGATGTTGGCTGTGGGTTTGTCATATATGGCCTTTATTATGTTGAGGTAAGTTCCCTCTAGGCCTACTTTCTGGAGGGTTTTTATCAAAAACCTACAAACAATAAATGCTGGAGAGGGTGTGGAGAAAAGGGAACTCTCTTGCACTGTTGGTGGAAATGTAAATTGATACAGTCACTATGGAGAACAGTATGGAGTTTCCTTAAAAAACTAAAAATAGAAGTACCATACGACCCAGCAATCCCACTACTGGGCATATACCCTGAGAAAACCATAATTCAAAAAGACACATGTACCACAATGTTCATTGCAGCTCTATTTACAATAGCCAGGACATGGAATCAATCTAAGTGTCCATCGACAGATGAATGGATAAAAAATATGTGGCACATATATACAATAGAATATTACTCAGCCATAAAAAGAAACGAAATTGAGTTATTTGTAGTGAGGTGGATGGACCTAGAGTCTGTCATACAGAGTGAAGTAAGTCAGAAAGAGAAAAACAAGTACCGTATGCTAACACATATATATGGAATCTAAAAAAAAAAGAAAAAATGGTCATGGAGAACCTAGGGGCAGGATGGGAATAAAGACGCAGACCTTCTAGAGAATGGACTTGAGGATATAGGGAGGGGGAAGGGTAAGCTGCGGCAAAGTGAGAGAGTGGCATGGACATATATACACTACCAAACATAAATGGATAGCTAGTGGGAAGCAGTCGCATAGCACAGGGAGATCAGCTCAGTGCTTTGTGACCACCTGGATGGGTGGGATAGGGAGGGTAGGAGGGAGGGAGACGCAAGAGGGAAGAGATATGGGGATATATGTATATGTATAGCTGATTCACTTTGTTTTAAAGCAGAAGCTAACACCATACTAAAGCAGTTATACTCCAATAAAGATGTTAAAAAAAAAATGAGAAAATTCAGACTCAGAGATAATAATCACAAGAAAGTGTCAGTACTGAGATTCAGCAAAAAGTCACCTGACTCCAAATTTAATGCTTATATTTACTACTTTTGTCACCAATACACTAGCATTTCCTTTCCCTATAGTATTAAATTGTACAAATTCCAATAATTAATACAGAAAGACTTCACTATTCTAGCCTGTAGTAAGATTTTCAGGCATCTGGTACTGAATCAAACAGTCTGGTGTTTTGTTATTTTATCAGGTAATAGAAAATTAAAACCAGATGTGACTAGCCTTGCTGTAAAACCTGTTAAGAAACAGATTTTTTTGATCTCATAGTAGGTTATTCTGAGATTAGACCTCAAAACTTATGAATTATTAATGGCTAAAAACAGCAATAAAAAGTTATTCTAAGATTTCCATACACTTGCCTCCTCTGGGTCTGGGATGGAGGCAGGAGCTTGGTGAACACAAATATATACTTGTTTGTGGAGTAGTCGTCAATAGCACACGTCATGATTATTTAGGCAAAATACTCACTTTCCCATTTCTTCCTTTTCTATAGCTTCCATTTCCTACCAGCTTTTGCACCCGCCTGCCATTTCCTGAAAGCCACTGTGACTAATGAGTGCCGGAGGCAGCAGATGGGAAGGTAAGCTTTTCCCGTCTGCACTCTTATATTAGCCAGTAGGATTTCTTGTTCTTTCCCGTAACATTCCACTCAGTTGATCGCTAAACAGTCAGAAACAATGTGAGAGGCATTTAGTACTTTAATACAAGGATCTGCATCAGAGATTATGCAAGAGTTAGATGAAAACGTGGTTTGAATTTACTTGCACCTCAGTCAGGAAAGTATGGTTGAGCCCCACCTGTGATGCAGTGTATGTATAGCTCACCTCCTAAGTTTTGCCCCCGACTTGGCTATTGAAAATTAATTAGAGCTGATGCAATTTTACAATAGATATACCCAATTCTGACCTCAAAATCAGCTTCGTTATGCTATAGGCCATATTAAATTGCTAGCAGATTCATAAAGAAATCCATCCTTCCAAATGTGTGAAAGGGCTCTGAATTCTGGTGGTCATGCACTCTGTGAAACAGTCAGCTCCCAATTATTCAGGGACTCATTTTCAAGTCAGAGGATCAGTAAGGTCTTTAGAATGTTCTTCTTTTCTTTCCTATAGTAGCTATCCTTTTGGTCATTTCACTGCTCATTAGAACTTGCAGTAGGGGGCCAGAGAAAAAGAAGTAAAAAATCAATTCTATTTTGTGGTAGTGGATAACAAAATAAGCTATTGTGACAATGCAGAAGATGTGGAAGCTACTGGTTATAATGAGGCTTACAGATTATCTGCACATCAGTTATTGAGGTCTATTTTATAGATGTGGGAAACTGGGAATTGCCTATGTAGAAAAGAATGTTCACTTCTGTAGCCAACTATATTTGCTATCATCTTTACTGTTAATTTTATTTTTTTCATAAAAGCAGTGGTAATAAAAACCTAAGCATCATATATAAGTGTGAAATAAAAACAAATTCTCTCTCTGCCTCTCCCACAGTCCCACTCCTAAGAAGTAATGCATTTTGAACAATATTATTTTTAGATCTCCTATTGATGAGCTCCATTACTCTAAATAGTATATCTCTACTGTTTTATTTAACAACTCTAAAAGATGAAAGATGAAAATGAAGAATATAGCCCATGTATATGATCTCTTCTCTTTTCATGCTCATTTTAAATTATGTTAGCACTTCTATCACTACCTCTATAACTTCAAACAGTAGATTTAAAGCTATATATATATAGCTATATATATACATATATATATATGTATATATACACATACACACACTCTATCTCTCTCTACTATAGATACTATTTCTTGACTCAGCCGTATTAGTGGCTGTTATATTTCTGTGTTTTGTTCGTGGGGTTGATTGTAAGAATTGAAATTCAATAAATTCTAGAAATATTATTCATTTAAGATGAAGCAGTGTGAACATACCTGTGGAGAAGGTAATACATATTTTACCTTCTTGAAGAAGAATGTCTCTAGTGAAAACCCTTTTTACTCTCCATTAGTTGTCCAAAATGACACACACACACACAAACACACAAACACACACACTTACAAATACCGTATAAACATGAAGTTTGCTCTAGTACTTCCACAAGAAATATTTTCCAGAAATGGTGGGTTACAGATAAGAAGTATAATCATGCCTAAGAATATTGTGCCTTTGCCTCATGTTTTGCTGATATTTTGGCTGAGTATAGTATTTCATGTTTATATGGTATTCGTATGTGTGTGTATGTTTGTAAGTTTGAAGGCATTTGCTGCATTGCCTTTTGGTATCCTATGATACTGATTAGACGATGGATGACAATCTATTTATTATTCTGTTAATCTGTTTATTAACACTCTTCCCTATTTTTTCTTGAAAGCTTTTGGGATTTTTTTCCCTTTATCTTTGAAATTTGAATTTTTCATTCATCCTGCTTGGCATTCTACCAGCCCTGAATCTGAAAACTTGGGTACTACTTCAACTCTAAACAATATACTCCATTATTTAAAATCTTATTCCTCCCTTTCATTTTCTCTGCTCCTTCTTTGTAGAACAGGCATTAGATATGTGACGGATATCCTGCAATGATTTTCTAACCTTCAAGTTTTCCATTAAATTTTCTATCCTTTTCTATATTGATTTACATTCCAGGAAATTTCTTCAACTGTATTACAGCTTTTTTCCCAATTTAAAAAAATTTGGTTAATCACAGTCTAAATTTCTAAAACCTCTTTCTTATACTCAGATTTCTTTATTTTTATTTAGCAGCATATTTTTATTTTTTGGAATCAATATTTTCTTAAATCTTTCTGAGCATATACGATACTTTCAAGCTCTGAATTATTCTTGCTTATTTTGAGGTCAGTGGTTTTTCTTTTTCTTTTTTTGTGCTACTAGTTTTCCTAAAACTGAATGAAATCAGTTTTAAGATGGTCATTCCTTTTTTCAATTTTTTAATAGCTCTGAAATCAGGATGCATCTTAGAATCAATAGAATGTTACAGTTTAATTGGCCGTGATATATAAAATAATGTGTTCTACAATTAATATCATCTTAGTTGAAAGGAAACAAATGATTTGGTCATCTGCAGTTGGTTGTTAGCATTCATAAGGGATAGATCAACTGGCATGGTTTTCTTATGCAGTTATTTAGGCTTGTTAGAATATTAGTCTGATTGCAGCTTAAATTACATCACAGGCATCATGGCACACAAACACTAGTCCTAAGCATTTTTCTCACATCATTTTTACTTAATTCTAGATGGGACTCTATCAGCAACACAGTGGTTTAGTGAGACAGAAAGAAACCTTTCCTAAATTCTTGGGATAGTAGAGTAACCTGCAATCCATGATTAAGACTGGAACGTAGCAGGCATCATAAGAGCTGAATTAGAATCACTGAAGACCTAAGCTTCTAGTGGCTAGTATTACCAGCAGGGTAGTGATTCTGATGTGATTTTTGTAAGGTGCTCCAGTCTGTTGACTCTAATTCATTTCCCCAAGAGAGTCATGAACTATGATCCACAAATCCATCCTTCTTTGATTCAGCTTTCTTAAAACAAGGATGACCCCATTTCTAACGGGAGACCCCTGGACAGCATATAAATAAGGTCAGGGAGAAGAGCTCTATTTGCAATTAGGAATAGTCCTCCTCCACTACTCTTAAGAAAAGTCTTCCCTTTGTTTCTGAAAAAAATAATTATTGAAAGTTGAGGTTGGGGGAAGCGCTTTTCTAGTGCTAGTGAGGGAGTTTTGTAAACGTTAACTAGGGAATACCACTATGACGCTTCAAAAATACCAGGTACATGAGCCCCCAGAATGCTGAAGGCACATGTCCCAGAAGCTCCCTCCCACCCCCCTGTGTTGAGGTTATCAGCATCTCCAAACTGATTAACCCTTCAATCTTTGTTCTTAATGCCTAAGCATTGGTGAGCAAGCCTTTGGACAAGATAAGAACAGAAAAGCTGGGCAAGTTACTCTCCTGAATGCCTGTGAGGTTAAGAAAAGGGGTTTTGCATATACCATGTTGCCGGAGCCCTGGTTCAGGGAACACTAGCTAAGGGAAACTTAAACACAGGAAGTGTTAATTAGGTCCACCTGAGACTGATGTGTGCCCAATCTGTGTAAAGTTCTTTCAGAGAACTCTGTAAAGTTCTCAGTGAACTTTACACTTTAAACTCAGCCTCCTAAAAACTGAACACTCTCCCCAAAGCTGATAAATATTTGTTGGTGGGTGGGGTGGCAGGTAGGGGCAAAGAAAGTGTGGCTACTTCCTGCAAAAATTTTGCCGCTCTCACCCATCCTCAGGAGCTGATGTAGAGGAAAACAACAAAAATAGCTGAAACCCTCAAACACAGCTGTCTGGACTTCCTGGGAGTCAGCTGCTGGTGTACTTGGCTACAGGCTATCAGACAGATGCTGAGGCAAGTGGATCCCAATATCCCACCAAGAGGGAACTCGCTCAGCCTGTTCTCACTGGCATGGTCAAGAACACCCACAGTGGGACTGTAATAAGGAAGGTACTTTTAGGCCCAGTATCTCAGGGGGAAGATGGGGAATGGGGGCAGAGCATGAGCCCTTCCTGGACAACTTCAGAAGAAGTCCAGGCTAGGCTGTCTTTCAAGCTTAAATTTCTCCCAGGACTGCTGGGGCCTCTGAGTGGAGGTGACCAGGCAGGCAGAAGAAAGTGGGCTTTCTTAGTGGGTCACAAGAGATCATTGTAATCAAATTGTTCCATGAAAAAAATTAAAATATGTATCCTGAAGGATAACCTTACCCAGGCCTGTTGAGCCAGAATTTCTTGAAATGAGAGCTGTAGGTGGTCGGTGGTTAAAGTCAATGAACTGTAGCCAGAACTTGAAAGCCAGCAGGGAGCCTCACTGTTAACTGGAACTGAGTGTAAGCAGTTTAGAATAATGCTAGGCCCACACTTTCAGAAGCATGCAAACTTGAAGGCCTTCCATGTTTTTCCTGTTCACATTCTGTGTTTAGATGCCTACAGAGAATCGAAGGCACACACTATGACACCCTACTCTTTTCTAGGAGTTGTACCTCCCAGACCCCTCGAGTTAAGCTCCAAGAACTTTGATTTCAGGGACTTCCCAATACCCAAGGAGTGGAAAGAAATGGAGAAAGGAACTTTAAGCCAAGAGTAAAGTTTTTTCTCACCATGATTGAAATATGGAATGTGTTCAGGGTGAGAACACAAACAGAACTGAATGACCCTGACCTTTTGAAAAAGGTCCAGAAATAGCTCATTTTATGAAGTTAAAGATTTGAGAGTGAATAAATAAAAGAGTTGCCAAATAGTGGCATAACCTTGGAACCTATGCAATCCTTTTGTTTCCCACAATGACGGTGAATAAGAAAGCAATTCTGAGAAACTGATCCTATGACTCTCTACTCACAGAGTCTTCAGGTGTGAAGTCCAAATCCACACATAGTACGTAATCCCTTCTAAAGTCTAAACCCTCTGCAGCCTTAGGTCTTATCACGTTTGTTGTTCCCCAAACAGTGCCCGGCCCATGGTGAGCACTCAGCACAAAGGTATGTAAGATAAAGTTCTGTCTGGATAATACTTCATCTTTGAAGAACCACCAAGACTTATGAAGCCTTTCTTACGCTCCCCTTTCCCCAGATATGGCAGTTATTCTTACATATGTATGTCTATAATCGCACCCATGTGGCCGTGAGCTCCTATGCAAGAAGAATATCGTTCTACTCTGTGTTCCCAGAACCTGGCATAGTCTCAGGTGTTCAGGGCATACACAAAAATATTGAATGAATGAATGAATAATAAACAAGCTGATGAAGCACAAGGATGTGTAGTGCCTTAACCAACAGCATTTTGTAGAACAACCAGGACCAGAAATAAAATATAAAAATTTTAGCCCCAGCTCTCTTCAGAACCCCACCACAAATTCTATGTTACATGAATCCTTCTTTGCTTTGTTTTGCATTGAATTTCTATAGCTATATATAAACGGAACGCCTGGTGAGTGGGTGGGTAGTGGTGTTCACTCTTATTTAGTGAAATGTGAATATATCAGAATTACAGAAAATAGAAAGAAAATGGTTTATGCAAAGGTGTCAGTTTCATGCCTATTTTTTTTAAATCTGCGATGGTGCCGAGATGGTTCAAACTTAATATTCACATCCATTTTATCACATCAAATATGATCATTAGCAAACAGTGTTTGATGGTAGCTATTTCCTGACTGACAATAGCCATCCGGTGGAACCCACTTTCCCATATCCTGGGGCTGATACATTTCAGATAGTGTGGAAAATAGTAGGAGGAAGGAAGTAATTAAAAATGAAGGGGAAGCTGGGGGAAGGGGATAGGTACCAGTTTTATCTCACACAAGAATATCTCTATACCTATTCTCTTGAAAGTTATGGGTGGGGACAGAAATACTATTTTTAAACCTGTTTCATGTCCTCAAGTTGGCATGCGTTTCTGCCCATAGGATGAGTGTCAGGAAACCCTGAGGGTGGGCACTAGTGTTTAAAATAAGCTCAGGCTGTAGCCTAAGAAAACAGGAAGAAATTATCTCTAGACGACTGTGGATACAGAGGAAGCTGGGAAAGGGGACTGTGGTGAAATTATAAATTCAGTGTCCCAAAAAATATTCTGTAACAGGTCTGTTACTCCCCCCAGCCTTAAACAGCACTTCACTCTCACCAGCAATACCTTCACCATATGGAGCAGAGGGTGGGGCTGGGGGGTAGCTGAGTGGGAGGGAGGCCTGGCTGGCAGGGTTCCTAAGCATTGCAGTGGCTTCTGAAGCAGCAGCATCACCCAGAAAGACAGAGGAAAAGTGTTCAGCACTAATTTGTGAACACTGAGGATGCAAAGTGAGGAGGCTTGGGCTTCCCTGGTGGCACGGTGGTTGAGAGTCCGCCTGCCGATGCAGGGGACACGGGTTCATGCCCCGGTTCGGGAGGATCCCACATGCCGCGGAGCGGCTGGGCCCGTGAGCCATGGCCGCTGAGCCTGTGCATCCGGAGCCTGTGCTCCACAACAGGAGAGGCCACAGCAGTGAGAGGCCCGCATACCGCCAAAAAAAAAAAAAAAAAAGTGAGGAGGCTTTAACTGCATTCTTAATTTCAGGACTAGCCTGTTGCAAAAACTGACTGGTTATTCATTAAATTCCTGTCCTGATCTTTCTGACTCAGCATTTGGCTATATTATATTACCCACCCTTCCTCCACCTCCAATTAATGGGGTCATGTGGTGAGTTCTGGCCAGTGGAATATGGGCTGAAGTGATTGATGCCATTTGCCAGGCCTGGCTCATCATCCCATTACAGACTCATTCCTCATTCACAGCCTGAGTGGAGAGGAATCTGAGCCTCCAGAGGAAGGAGGTGCCCCAAAATAGATAGGGTCTGGGTGTGTAAATGATCTACTCATGAGGTGGCCGACCAGCAAGAACACTCCCTCCCGCCAGACATTTGGGTTTCATATGTCATTTGATGAAGCCACTAACGTTCGGGAGTTTATCCTTTGCAGGAGAGATACAGCTGCAGCTTCCAAGTCTTTCACAAAAATGACTCAAATGGTCTCACATACCATGTCCTCCGATGTTCTCTGTCACTCTCAAGGAGCACTTTCTTGACAGCTCTCCTCCTGTTTGGGGCACGCAAGCAAACTGTTCATTCAAAATGGCAAAAACTCACTTGTGGCTAGAATAGTAATGACATTTAAATAGCCGAGGAATCAACAGAGCAATTTTTTGGAGAAAAGGTATAAAGAATTGAGGGGACATGATGAGCAAACTTTTAGTCATCACGGCATTCTTCTTTTCATTAATGTGCACGTGTAATTTCAACTAAAGTGCCAGGTCCCCATGGTTCCTGAAAGCAAGCTCTGGGGTTTAACTAGAATAATGGGGCAATTTAAACAGCTTTGGGCTCTCAATTTAAAGCTGAGATGTTGAAGCGAGGTTATTAAATAAATAGACGAATAATCTCTGTATATCTTGAGTGTAGTCGTGGGTGACTGGAAGTTGGGTGGGGACTGGGGGACACATAAAACAGGAATACTGGTGAGCAAAGAATTTCCACAAGGTCCTGTTGCATATTTGAATCTTAATCTAGATACACAGCCCTCTTATTTACCCAAGTGATGAATCAGGACGCAGTACTCCAGGCGAGGGGAAGAGTAACCTTGCATTCTGCCCATTGCTTGCTCTCAATCTCACTTTTCCATTGCCTCTACCCAAGGATAAAAAGGAAGTTCTTTCTTCAACAAAGATGATTCCCTGGTTCACTGCATTTCCTTACTTTTCTACTTCCCCTGTGGCACTCGAGCCTTGTTGTGAATATAAAGATAAAAGCTTATTTAAGAGCAGAAATACTCATGGTTACAAAGTGAAGAAAACAGGTGTAGCTGCCCGAGCAGTTGAGGGAACCAGAATGCTGAGCTTCAGGAATACACCAGCTAGGTGATCCCTGCAGGATGGCTGGGACAAAAGGAAAGAGAATCTGTCTACTCATCTTTGCCTGGGGCAGCCAGTGAACTGCTAGGGATAGAAAAACAACTTGTTGGTACCTCTTCCCTGTCTGATTTTCAGGGAGACTCCTCTGAGTGTCCTGAATGACCCAACACACAGGGCACCACCATCCCGGTGAGCAACTGCTAAGCCATGTCTTTGACCTGCACCACTTCCCTCCCTTGATGTCTTTTTGTGAACTCGCTTTTGGATTAGAAACCTCCCATCCCCCTATGCACATCTCTTGACTATTGCTTTCTAGCAGGTTTCATGCCGGTTACTTTTCCCTCCATCTCAGAGAGACCCTAGACAATGGTGCTACCCCAAGATGGAGGAAAGATCCCTGAGTGACAGTGAAAAATATTCCCAAGAAAACTTCTCATCGTAAACTATATTACGGTTTACGAGTACTTTCACTTCCTTGTAAGAACTTCCGCCTATTGCTATTAAACTCAGCAGTGTGATATACTTGAAGTACAGGCATGTGAGCATACCTGGTATATGCTACTACCTTCCAGAAGCCCTAGGAGGCATTGTGAGTTTCTGCCAGTTCTTTTGCTTCTGCCTCCTGCCATGAAATGGCCCATCCCACTCAGAGATTTCTTCTTTAGCTTGGGTCCAAGGAATAAAAAGGTACATGGAGCAGAGCCAAATGGAATCAAGCAGAGACACAAGCACCTGCAGCTGAACTGCAGCCACCAATTAAAAGGTGCTCTGTTGTTGAAAGCCACTAAGATTTTGGGGTCATTTGTGAATGCAGCAAAGCTGACTAATATACCACCTGATCAGGAATACTAGGAATGGATTTTGTGAATGAGAGAGCGAATGTATTGAATTAAATCCCTATATGGTTTTCGAGTTGTTTATAAGTAATTACTGTAATATAACAATCCCTCCCCACTTTCAATAGCCTAAGACACTCATTAGCCCCTGAAACAGGAGGGCTGTGATGATGTAGAGAGGAAAGAACCTGGGTCCTCATACTGGGTAGGATTAAAAGGAACCAGCTTGAGACTTCTCCAAAAAGCTGGGGCAGTGGTGAACATCCACCAACCCGATTTACTGTAAGTCAATACATTACAAGAAGAGTGTGGCAGTTTTAGTATATATCTTTGTAATAGCTACATAGATAAAGTTGGCTTTTCTTTTTATCTTTATCCTATTTTACTCCCAGATTCCCTAGGTACTGTTTCTTAGCAACATGAGAAGGAAAAAGGTCCTTTCAAGCTGGCACTGCAACCTGAAGATGCTCTTTTGATGACCTCTATATTCCCTGAGAAGCTCCTTAGATTCTCTATTCCTCACTCAGATCCTTTGAGTTATTCTCTCTCCATGATTCAAGCAAATGTCAACCTTTCTACCTACTTTTCTCTAGCTCTTCTCTTAATTAGACCTAGGATATATTCTGTGTTGGCTTCATTTTTCGGTATCTGCTTTTGTCAATTTACTCCTCCTTTATATCTCCCTCTTCTTTATATATCCAACCGAACACTAACTAGTACCATTATACTACTGGGAGACAGTTCTCCACGAATCCCTTGTGTTTCTGCACAACTTGTGAGCAGAAGCACTGACAATTTTTTGTTCTAAACTGTCTTTTCAACGATGTATATACCAAACCACGTTGGAAGATATAGTATCTTGTTCCAGAGGAGAGAGAAGGCTTGTTTGCTGTCCAGTATAAATAAAGATAATGTCTTCCTCCAGGGTAAAGGTTGGGTGGGTTTGCTTGCCACCCACTATAAAAGACTGAAGCTTCCTAAGCTCAGGATTCCTCAGCTGTGACAAAAACAACTGTGTCCACTCCACAGCACTTATCTATGCCTACCTGTGTCACCTTTGGGGGTCTTAGAGGACACAGGGAACTGGCACAAACATAAATCTCATGCTACTTGCTGTGCTGTGAGTAATAAAGTTCTTTGTCTCTGACCCAGAAGTCTCATATCTTCTGCCAGCATTCATAAAACTATGGCAGGCTAATTTGCTAGCCTGCAAGTTGGGCAAAATCTTGGCTCATTCACCGTTCTTGACATATAGTACCTCCTAAGTAATTATAATTTAAATTATGACATATAGTTTAGCATAAGTTAATATCTGTAAGTATCCGTGTTTATACGTATCATATATGACACCTCTTTCTTTAAAAAAATAAGGTTGTAAAACCACAGTATACCCACAACACACACAAACACAATTATCACTGTATCCCCAAATGTTTGGCACAGTTCCTTGCTCAAATAATAGTTTTGTTCAATGATTGAATAGAAAACTAGGAAAAGAATTGTACATTATTTACCATCAAATCTCCAGTTTATACCTCCAGTTGCTACTGTGCTTCTGGATAGAATGGAGGAAAGTCAACACTGATTTTAGGTCCAAACAGCAACCCAGTCTAGTCGATATCTCCCAGAAGTGGATGCACTGGTTTTGTTAAGAATGTATGACGTCATCTCATTCCCACCTGTCCAGGGTAGAGTTAGAGCTTTGTCCTTCTCAGAGAATGTTTTTGACCCTCTGGCCTTGACCACAGTATCATGTACAGTACCATAAATATTGGTTTTTGAGTACCTCATTCAACATTTTCTTTTGAGCATCTTTTCTTCGTAAGGAAGTACTAGGCCCTTGGGATTTAAACATGTAAATGGGTAAATTATAATTCAAAAAGTAGTAAATAATACTACATAGTAACAGTAATAGCGAATAATAATACAATTAAAAACTCTGCAGAAGACATAGAGAATGGACTTGAGGACACAGGGAGGGAGAAGGGTAAGCTGGGATGAAGTGAGAGAGTGGCATGGACTTATATACAAGACCAAATGTAAAATAGACAGCTAGTGGGAAGCAGCCGCATAGCACAGGGAGATCAGCTCGGTGCTTTGTGACCACCTAGAGTGGTGGGATAGGGAGGGTGGGAGGGAGACACAAGAAGAAGGAGATATGGAGATATATGTTTATGTATAGCTGATTCACTTTGTTATAAAGCAGAAACTAACACACCATTTATACTCCAAAAAAGATGTTAAAAAAAAACACCAAAAAACTCTGCAGAAGCCCAGAGAAGGGTAACCGAGCCTAAGGATTGGGGTAGAGGGTATGTACAACACCAGTATTTATATCCCAACCCAATGTGGGCGCCTCATCCACTTTTATTTTGCTTCTGGCTGCTTAGACTTTGATTTTACCATATGGTACAATCATCCATTCCTTTTTTTTCCCTGTCCTGACACCTTACTTCGGCTTTTCCTACCAGCCTTTTGCTCCTATAAAAAGTCCTTGATTTGGCTTTTATCCCTTACAGAATTTTATTCCAAGCATCTTATTTTCATGTTCTGCTCTGGTTTTCCTGGTGCTGACCATGCAGCAGGGCCACCTGTTTGATTCTAGTGCAGTCTGGGGCAGGGCATCTGTGTTCCTAAAAGCCCCTGACATGTGTTCTAATAGCAGGCATGTTTGAGAATCTTCTACAACTCCACCAATTTTGAATTGAAATGGTTATGCATACCTGTCAGCTCATCCTAGTACCCGGTTTTTGCCTAGTTAATTTCTCTCAACTGTCACCTAGCCTCTGTTTCTTCCCACTCTGCATTTTGACTCTACAGAGAATAGAGAAGCCATGGTTAGGATTGTTTGTTTTCTCATTAAGGGCTAATAATGTCACTCCAGAGATAAGAACTAGAATCCAGGTGGGTTTTGTTTCTATCAGGGGGACTTGCACCAAGTCTCACAAGGTGTGGAAAATCACCAGTAGGACTTGGTGCGAGCCCCTCCATCCTAGCCCCAGTGGAGAAGAAAAGGGAGAGGGAGAGGAAAGGAGAAAAGATGACAGCTCTCCACCTCTCCTGGTAGAATAGCATACAAAGAAAGTGGAGAAAAAATTGGGAGTTGCCATGGCAGCCTGAAGCTCCCCTCAGAAACAAAGACCTTCCTTGTCTAGCCATGGGAGGAATGACATCTTTCTTCAGCAAGTCTCAGCAGAGGCTATGGTAGCTTCAAGGACTAGGTAATGTACTCCTGATCCAGAGAAATAGCCGTAAAGAGGGGCCCTCTTTATTGATGCGGCGAGCAGCGCATTCCAACAGAGTGTGGCTAGGCATTCAGTGACCAGGATACCAAACAAAAGAAACCCACCAATTTCTTAAAAATATGGAACTATAAATCAACCACACTCTGACATTTCAAACATTTTTACATGTAAAGTCAAGCAGCTGAATTACAATCATGTTGCAGCAGTCTGATTAATATTTAAGTCTTTCAGTCTTCCAGCTAATTTAGGAGATAATCCAAAAACCAGAGAAAGTATCATTACACTGTGGTATTTTGGGGGGTATCCAGGCAACCTTAAAAGCACTGGCTTAAATATACCTTCCAATTTAAGTTGCTAGTGGAGTACTGAGTGGGCTGAAAGTGTCCAGGGATCCCTATCTTTACACCGCTGTAATCTAAGACCTGGGGGCTGCTGTTTAATCAGTTGATCAACCGACTATTTGATCAATTAATTCATAAAACATTTATTGAGTGCCTGTTATGTGCTAAGGACTATGCTAAGTGGTAAAGATATAGAGATAATTATAAAAAATCACCATCTTAGTGAGCTTTCGATATATTAAGGCAGTTATAGTTTCAAAATATTGTGACAAGTGTTATAATCATCAGAGAAGTATGTCTATATAAAAAAGTAAAGTTATATATAAAGGAGCTAACACTCCTCTCTACTTGGGGTAGGGAGACACCAGAGTCAGGGGAAAGAAATGGTGTCAAGGATTTTGTAAAAATTTATCAGTTGAAAAATGTTGAGGAGAGCAGAAATTATACAAGCTAAAGAAGGATGAAGCTATGTGATACCAATAGTCCATAATATTTGTGCAGGGAGGGGACACTGGTGAGAAAGAGACAAATCAAGGAGGGCTTTGTCATAATGCTAAAGAGTTGGGACATTATTCTGTATATGATAAGGAAGTTTTAAAACCAGAGAGTGCTTTTATCAAGTTGTGTGTGTGCGTGTGTGTGTGTGTTTGGTGTGTATGTGTACAAGCTGTGTGTGTGTGTGTCTCAGAAACCTCTCAAACTTTGAAATGGTAGTAGTCAAGGGGCTCTGGTATGCTTGCAGAGAGGGAGACCAGTTAAGAAGTAATAGATGATACAATCATGACCTATATCAGTGGTAGGGGGTTGGAGATGTGAGAAGATATTTCTGCGAATTGACATGGCAAGATGACTATGTGAATGTGGGGATGAGGAAAGGAAGGGGTTTTATGGCTTGAGTACTTGGGTGAAGAAGTTGTTGTTCACCAAAACAGGGAACTGGGGGGTTGGAGATGAAGAGTTAGTTTTGAATGGGGTGAGTTTGAAATGTCTGTGGAATGTGTAGAGAAAAATGTCTGATAGATAGCTCTATATACAAAGAGTGATACAGGCTGAAAATATAAATATGGGGCTTATGGCTAGAGATGGAGTAGCAGGTCAGCTCTTCTACAGAGCATATTAAAAGACTGAATACAAAATTCTAGACTGGTGTTTCTCAAGCTTTAGTGTGTGTACAAGTCACCTGGAGATCTTATTAAAGTACAAAATTTGATTCAGTAGCTTTGGAGTGGGCCTGATATAATTTCTAAAAAGCTACTAGGTGATGCTTATTCTGCAGGTATGAGACCACATTTTGAGTAGCAAGGCTCTAGAAAACACTAGTGTTTAAAGACAGGCAGATGACAAGAAGTCCACAAAAAGGACTGAGTAGAAGTCAAAGATGTAGGAAGAGAATGGAGGAAAAAGGAGTGTTTTCTTAGTATCCAGTAGAAGACAGGGTTTCATGAAGAAGAAAATATGCAACAAAGTCAAAGGCTGCTGTCAAGTACACTTAAGAATAGACTGGTAAATGTCAACTAAAATGGGTAACTTAAGGTAATTTTGAATTTGGACAGGACAGTTTTTGTATCATGAAGGGGAAGGGAACAGAGGCCAGTAGTAGCAGAGAGCTATGTAAATGGTAGGTGAGGAAATAAAGATAGCAAGTATGAACTAGTTTTTGTAAAAAACAAAACAAAAACTTGACTATTATGGGAAAGAGACCAATTGGGTGATATATTAAGAGTAACAAAATGTTGAAAAAGTATCATCATTTTTAAGATATAAAAGACATACTGTTGTGGTAAAACAAATAATGTCCCCCCAAAAGACATTCCTATCCTAATCCCCAGACCCATGAATATATTACCTTAGATGACAAAAGAAACTTTAAGTTATGATTAAATTAAAGTTCTTGAGATGGAGAAATTATCCTGGATTATCCAGGTGGCCCAATTAATCACAAAGGTTAAAAGAAGGCAGTAGGGTCAGAGCCAGAGGAAGAGTTGTGACAATAGAGGTGGGAGTGATGCTAATGCTGGTTTTGAAGAGGAAATAGCCAAGGAATGTGGGCAGCCTCTAAAAGCCAGAAAAGGCAAGGAATGGATTCTCCCTTTAGAGCCTCCAGAAGGAATAGAGCACTGTCAATACTTTGATTTTAGTGCAGTAAGACTTCTGAGGTCCAGAACTGTAAGCTAATAAATTTATGTTGTTTTAAGCCAACAACTTTGTGGTAATTTGTTACAGCAGCACTAGGAAACTAATAAAAGGACCCTTAATATACTAAAGAAAAGAACCAAAGGAGAATTGGGATGCGTTATCTCAGACAAGAGAAGGGGAAGTAGAGATACAGCAAGATATAGCTGTTACCTAACCTGGACTTGGGTCCACTGACCCGACCACACACCAAAGCCAATCTGCTGACACCAGGTTGTGGAGAAAGAACGGATGGCATTTATTGCAGGGCCCCAAACAAGATGAATGGGCAGCTCATGCTCAAAAGACCCAAACTCTTCAATTGCTTTCAGGGAAGGGATTTTAAAGAAGGCAGCATTAGGGATGTGGGCTGCAGGGTGCTTGATCACCTCATGGACATTCTTCTGATTGGTTGGTGGTGAGGTAAGAGGATGATGTTTCGGGACTGAACATCATCATCCTGCTGGTCCCAAACAGCCTCAGGTCTACATGTTTGTGGTCAGCAGTTTCCATCTGGTGGGAGTCTGATTTCTGTAAAACAACTTAGGAATGTGCATCAGACATTGCTATCTGTGTCCTTCAGGGAGGAACTAAATGTCCTGTGACTCTGCTATATGGCTGATCTATTGTTTAAATTGTTAGCAGTTTCCTGGCACCACAGCTATTCTTTGTTATCACTTGTTCACATTTTCTTGATCATTAACTCTTGAGCCAGCCTTTTGAGACTCAGGGGAAGCCTGAAGCAAAGCCCTTCACTTCAAGAGATGGGGGATATGGGCGTGGTGGTGAGGGGGAGAGTCATGTATCTGAGAGGATCGCAAAGGGTCCTTCTCGGTTTCAATAGCTACTCTGGAGGTCCAGTTTTCTACAAGACTTTACATAAGGTGTGAAGCTATGGACAGAATAACTATCCACCACCTTCTCACGTACATTAAGCCCAGAGCTTCTCCAAAAGTCTGCATCATCAGAGCCTCTCTTGGCACTGTCCTGAACAGGTAACACCACTGCAGCTGTCCCGAACTCAGCCACTTCTAGAGCGTCACAGATGCAGCCCAGTTTTCTTGCATGTCCACTCATCTCTTGGTGAACGGTTGTCACGACCTTCTTCTATCCAGTGAAGAAGTGAGAGAGATTCACTTACGGTAAATTCTTTATGAACGAAAATATGAGGCCAGGAAGTTTAGACTATAACAGGAGAAGAATCTGGACTTTGATGATCACAGACCTGGATTCAAACTTCTGTCCTTAATAACTGTCAACTTCAAAGAGCAACCTCTCTGAGCCGGTTCCCTTGTCTGTAAAATAGGGGTCATGATGCCACCTTCCTGAGGATAAGATGAGTGAGTATATGCAGAATGTCCAGGCACACGGGAGGAGTGCAGTGGTCTTGGCTCCCTTCCATTTTAAGCGCTTGAGTAGGGTGTGACAGCTGCTTCACTGTAATTAAACACAGACACTGACTCCCCTAAATAATCTCCGGGCTAGGCTGAGCTCTTCCGGGTACATAAGAAATTGACCAGTGGGGGGACCCTGGGATTTCTTCGACTGATTTCTCCTTTGAGGGTTTCTAGGCTGAAACCAAAATTGAGAGAGAATCTCGGCTCTTAGCCCTTTCTGTTTCTACCTCATCTTATACCCTATGCCTGAATGCACTTTATTCCTCACCAGGTTCACCTTAATATATAGAGGGTCTCCTTGCAGCTCCCCCAGACCCTGCCAAGCCTCTACGGCATTCCTTACTGGGGCTGTGGTATGCACCTCCTGGTTTCCATGGAGACCTTGCTTGATGTCTCTGGCGGCTCCCAAGCAGGAGGGAAACTTGAGCGTTTGTATTTAAACGAGGCAAAGTGGGGGAAGGGGACGTAAAAGAAGAAGGAAGGAAACCTGAGTAGGGAAGATGGTGGAGGTGAGTATGTGGGTGTTCATGGACTCAAATGGGAAAAAGAAAAATCCCGTTACTGAGTCACCTCACGCTTGCAGAAGAAATCAAAGCGAAAGCAGCAGGGGGCAGAGGGGTGTTTATTTCACGCATGAGAAATATCTTCTAAAGACTAATTCCTGATTTCAGTTTGTAAGGGACAGAATTACCCAGGCAACTGGGAATCCCCTGTCCTTGTCTGCGCTCTGGGCTGATAGTGCTGCTCAGTTTCATTTCCTTGAAGCAAGGGAGACTTCACTCTGCCTGGAGTCCCTGAGTCTTAAAGGTTCACTGCTGCTCTAGGAGGGGACACACCATTATCTTTCACTCTCCACCCTTCCCCCTACAATGTTACTAAGTAAAAAGCTCTGGGCTCTGGATTACCTGCTATTTATTGGCTGAATCCCTAGTGAAAGGTTGGGGGAGGAGGAAGAGTTGGTGGTTGGGCAGAATATATGCTAAGATTGAATTGCACAAGGGCTCAGATGATGTCATCTTGAATAAAGGTCTGACCTACTGAATGTTAAATGTGGCTGAGTGATAAATCCTCAGAGGGGATCCATGGCAGAAACCTTTACGAAAGGACCATGCCGCTTCTTTAAAATATTAAGCAGGTGGCTCTGCTGATCTCTGGCTGCAACTCCCAGAGCGCTGGTGGAATCTCAGCTTTCTGCTATAATCACTTAAACATTACTTGCTGCCCTAGATAACTGTGGGTCACGTGGAGTTTGCACCAAAAAAGGGAGTGTTTGAAAAAAGAAAAAGCCATTATAAGCCACCAGAGTGCCTGCCAGTCTTACAAAGAGAAAGCAATTCAATTTAATAAACACTTTCTGAGGTCTACTATGAGCCCAGTGGGTGCAGAGTGAGTGAGATATGCCCTTCAAGGGGCATACACTCTGACTGGGGTGACAGATACGCTTACAAATGACCAATAGTGCCAGGCAGCAGGTAATCGATACCATGGGAAGTCTAGGGAAGGTGAAATTAATTATAATAAGGAAAGAAAAGAGCAATTTATATTAAATGCCTCTGAGGTCTAGCCTTTTACATACACAGAAGAGAGAAATACAGGGAAAACTTCTGTAGGGATAGAATAGAAAAAGAAGTTTTACAAATTGCCTGATTTAAAATGCCAAGTCTGCAAAATTGTCAAGTGACATAGTGGGCTAATTTTCCACATTTTTCTCTGCTCTGATGACTTATTATTTCTATTGCTGGAATTTATAAGGGACTTTTTGTTGGTCCTAGCTTAGCCTCTATTTCATTTTTATCATTCACTAAACCACAATATTTTGGTATCAGAGGTTCAAAAGGTTTAATGGTTTAATTTTAAAATAGACCCAGAGGCTAGAACTGTGAGAAAGAAAGCTTTAGTATACGTATGGGTTCAGGCTGAGTAAGAACTATATGAATATGAAGGGCATTAAGAAACTTGTTTAGTTGAGATAGGACTGAAATAAAGGAGGAATTTGTGCCAGTTGGAGCTCCTTCTCAGAGTCATGGTATGTAGGAATGAAGAGATAAGTAATAACATCACAAATGCTGGAGAAATTTTTGAAATTATGGTCTGAGTTTAGTGCATATTGTTCAGTCATGAGCCTTCTAGTTTTCATTCTAAAATTAGGAAAAATTCAGAAATACATTAAAGGACAAGGAAGCCGAAAGCTGTGATTTTTCGCTGTAAGCCTTCGGATGGAAGATATCAGAAGTTAATGGGATTAAAGGAGGCCGGTTATTTCTTAGAAAGGAGAGAAAAAGAAAGCCATATGTGCTCAAAATAGTCATAGTTTCTGTGTCGTTGAGATATTGGTTGCTAAGGGTTTGTTTTCTAGGTCCTACTCTCAGTTGATTAAGGAGCATACCTATAATAAAAACATCTCTCCAGAGCTCTGGCATGTAGCAGAATATTAGCAATTTTTAGATTTAAAAAAAAAGTAAAAGCACAGAATGGCAAGAGTCTACGTGTATTTACTCTTTTTATTTTTTCATTCTCAGTTACATGGTTTACCACAGAATCTTTGGACTCCTAGTTTACTTCCTTTAAGGCCACTCTGCCAAGCTTCTGTGTAATTGATAAAACCCTCTGCCTTCTTCACTTCAAATAAACACCCACAGGCACATGGACGCCTCATTCATCTTAACATAGTGCAATGCACTTATACGGACATTTTGGTGGTGGTGGAATGTGGCCTGACAGTTCCTAGAAAGGAGTTTGGTAATTTAAGGAGGGCCCACTTGATACCACTGAGAGCTGGAAGCAGAGGTAGTGGAGACAAAATAATAATCATAAAGGAAAACATGAGTCATAAATAATAAAAAGATGAGGAGGGGAAAAGGTGGAGAAAGAAGAGATTAAGGGAAAAAGCTAAGTAGAATGGGGTGTCTTAAGCATTTAATGAATAGGTTAGGATATGAATAGTGAATGAGTGAATTTTCCAATTTACTGTCATCTTGATTTAAAGATGGAAATTTCAGAGCTAGAAAGGATCTGGTGATCATTCAGTCTACTTGTCCATTTCACAGATGAGGAAGTAAGAGTCAAGAGGAGATGAATGACTTATCTAATATCAGAATTGATTAGACATGAAGCCAACATTAGCACCCGGGTTTCCTGACGCCTGGTCCAGTGTTAGTTCTGCTATATCATTTCCCACACTTACAAAGGCTAACAACTGAATCCAAAGTTCCTTTGAAATTTAAATACTTTCCCATTTTTCTTTTAACTTCTAACAACATTTTTACATTTATTATGTTGCTTTATAGCTCACCCAACTCTTTTGTGTGGAGTACTGAGGTAAGTTAAAGATAGACCATATTGGGCTTCCCTGGTAGCACAGTTGTTGAGAGTCCGCCTGCCGATGCAGGGGACGCGGATTCGTGCCCCGGTCCGGGAAGATCCCACATGCCGCGGAGCGGCTAGGCCCGTGAGCCATGGCCGCTGAGCCTGCGCGTCCGGAGCCTGTGCTCCGCAACGGGAGAGGCCACAACAGTGAGAGGCCCGCGTAATGCAAAACAAAAACAAAATAAACAAAACAAAAAAAAAGATAGACCATATTGTTTCTACTCTTCCCCACCATATCACAAAACTAAGAACTCATTGTACTTTGAGAAAATGAAACATATAAAAGTAGAAGGATAGACAGCCTGACAGTAAGGACAAGCAAGAAAGAAGTGATGATGTGGATGGCAAAACAATGTTTGCAGGTTGGTACTATGATGACAGTGGTTAAATCTGCTGATGGTTCTAGATATTTATGATAGGGGAAGCACTACCTTAGTTGTTTCTGTAATGTGATCCTTGGTATTTCAAGAAAGTTCTCTCTGAAGCTGAGAAATTTTGTTCCCAGAAAAAGACCTAGGACTGATGTTGGGCCAAAGGAGCACCTCCTCCCCACCAGGAACTGCACTCTCCGAGGCGCAGCCATCCGAGGCAGGATGGTTTCAATCACTCCTGCCATCCAGTCACCGCTGACACTACTTGGCAGCCAGCCTGCCTCTAATGGAATGTGTCCTGCAGCTGGGAATTAGGTCATCAGTAATTCACTTAATAGCATTTTATGAGCTGGGCTGTGACACAAGAGAGTGATCTGACCTTACCAGTAGGAGCTTTCCTTGATGTGAGAGGAAGAAGAGAAGAAAATATACCATCCTGAATAATCAGGCACTACATGCATTTCCAGAAAGTAATGGGTGAGGATAAGAAAACTGGGTGTTTCCTCAGATTTCCTGTGTGATCAGGCCAGCTACATGATATTGGGCAAGTCACTTCGCACTCTGGACCTCTAAGGTCTCATCCAATTCTAACACTGTATACTTCTGACTCTGGGGTACTCTTTATGGAAGTGAGAAAATGTAGGATTTGTCAGCTCACCCCCATCCTTTCCTAATGGTGCTCCCTGGAAAGGAAGATGGATGATCCAACTCTTCTACCTCTAGTCTCTTGGAAGAGAAAAGCCCTGATTTGTAGTTTGCTAGCTTCCATGGTGTATTTACAACATGGCTGATTTCAAGCCATTAATGATTTAATAATTGGCCAGCAAAAGTTCCGAAAATCGAACAGCTGGCTCCCTCGAGCCGGTATGAGCCACTCCAGCACACCACTGGTTCTCCCCCAGCTAGAAAGAGCTGCACCGATGAATAGACTCTCATGCACACACACAGAGCCAGATTGTCTACACACCAAATATGTAGCATGTATATCCTTGTTTGGGTTTTGGATGAGAAGATATTTACAACTTCTTTTCTTTTTTTAATTCTACTCCAGCTGCTATTCAGAATTTATTTGAAGTCCTCTCAGAACTATGTCAAGAATTCTCATTAGCAAAATGTTCCTACTCAACCTGTACTCACTCAGCTTTTCACATGAATTTCCATTTCTTCTGCCACATATTCAGGAAGACATTTTCCTTTTCTTTTATTTCCTTGTGACCTCTGGACCCCCACATCCCTCTTGTTGAAAAACCCAATATGTACCTCATGAATTGTTTAGAAGGTTCACTGCTATACAAGGCTCATAAGTTGAGAAAAATCACTAGAGACTTTTCTCCTTTCACTTGATGCGAGAGAAGCCCTTCTGCTGGGTCCTTGAACTTTAGTGTGCAAAATCTTCCAGGTGCAAGAAAGTTGGGATGATTGAGGCTGAAATCAGCATCTGGAATGGTGATGGATGAAAAGATGAGTCGGTTCCCCTTAACCCCTTCAGCTGAAGAGTGTGTATAGAAAATATTCAATTAGCAATTATCTACTGAGAATTTACTACATGTACTCAACAGTGCAAAGTATTGTGAAATATAAGAGAAAGTATAAGCTATGATACCAGCTTTCAAATTTATAATCTGGTTGAGGAGATAACATGAGCAAATTAATGAAAATCAATTAAAATCATTTTATAATCAAGTGTTTGATGATGTGGCAGAAATTCTAAATGCAGCAGGAGCTACTCAAAGCAAGCATTATCCAAGAAAACTTAATGACTGGTAATGGGGCTTAAGCTGCCCTGACATGAGGATAGTGTTTACAGGTAAGGTCAAGGTGTGGGACTAGCTAGGCTGGGGGAGTTGCACTTAAAAGGCTGGTGGCATAAGACAGGGAGGGGTAGAAACAGGAGGTGGTGGAAAAAGGAGAAAAAAGTGAAATCCTTGGCCTAAAACTGGGTCCTCGTGTGGGTGTGTGTCGGGAACAGAGCGGCAAGAGATAATATACAAATGGAAAAGGTCCAGATCACATATGATAATACAATTCTGATCTACACCCTCTGCAGCTTCCAGTACAGGAAGCCAAACTGCAATCTCTGTAGCAACCAGTCCAGAAAGTTTGGGACTTACCAATGACTGTCAACTTCCCTAATTTTTGTCCCCCCACCTCCAGCTTCCAGTTTAGGACCAATGAGAGAGAAAGTCAAATATGCTTCCCAGAACAATCACACAGGATGCCCTGCTTCTAGTTAGTCTGCCTCTAGCCTCCCTGTGCCAACAGCCTTCAATCAGAGCACACCTCAAGTCTTTCATTTTTTTCCCTATAAAACTTTCCCACTACGCTGCCTGCCCTGAGTCTCTACCAAACTTAAGTGATGGTGGCTGAATCCCTTGCATGTAGCACACACTGAATAAAAGCCTGTTTGTTCTCATTTGGGTGGTCTTTGTTTATTTCCACAGTGGAAGAGGAGCACACCTGTAATAGTTCTGTCTCTTATTGTTACATAAGTATACACACATGTTCTCCTTCCCTCTCCTCTCCCTACCACCCTTCCTGTTTACCTCTTGATATCTATACTTAAATAGGCTTTCTTACCAAAATCTTAGAATGCCTATAATAAAGACGACATCAAGAGAATTATTGCCTCCATTTCAGAGATGAATAGAATGGGGTGATCAGGGTTGTCTCTGCTGAGGGCATTCATTTATTTCCTTTGGATCTAAAGTGAGGGGTAAATGCCTCAGTCCTATCCTTTTGACTCTGGTTTACCTTTTTCCCAACAAAAGACCCTTTTGTTATTATTCTTTTAATAATAGCTCCATGTAAAAGGTTTAGTCTAACAATAATTAACTTTTTTTCTAGTATATTTTAATTTAAAACATCTAAAATGGTTAATCTAAGGTTTCTGATCAACACAAGATAACAAGCATTGCTGTCATGCTAGATGATATATTTCCAGTCGAATCAATGAACATAAGTGTTTTAAATAGTCAATGCAACATGGTCTTCGATAAATATATAGGTTCTACTAGGGCTTCCTGAAATTCTGAAAATAGCTAATTATCCCCCATCTGTTCATGATTTTGAGGAATTGTTGTGATTCTGGGAATCCCAAGTTGGGAGCAGCTCCTTAGATGTTATAATAATTTTGTTGTGATAACTTTACTAATTCCTGGAAGCCCAGTCTGTTGTAGCATATTCCACAACTCTAAGGCAAATTACCTTTGGGTTTTACAGATAGAATTTGATCTTTTTGGATATTTAAAGGAATTTGATACCCCTAACTAACATACATGGATGGCCTGGAAGTTGACACGCAGCTAACGATGAATTTTCCTGATGTAATACCCTCTTCTCTACCATCTAAACAAGGAGCTAGGAGCAATGAGGTGGGCTGGAAGGTGTAGCTTGACTATACTAAAGCTCCCCATAATTTTGCTCTCCATTTAAACCCTTGGGTCTGAATCTCAGGTTTCAGGACTTAGACACAGTTTTTCAGCTCTTCCTTGGACAGTTATGTTTTGGTACATTTCATTACATCCCCTGTTATACGTTCTTACCTTGCCCTGAGTGTTTCCTTCATTGCACCTACTCCCAACACCCTAATGACACCAGCAAGAGGTCTTTATTGTCAGTCTTAGGAAGGGGAGGTTTACTTTAGATAATGTCTCTTGTTTTTTTTTTTGTTTTTTCAGCTTGGTTATTTTTCCAGTATTTATGATGAATCAATTGGCTTCCTGGAATTGTGCTATAGAATCATGATTAAATAAATAACCCAGGTGGTGCCACCCCTGTCTATGTGAGGAGCAGTTTGACTTCAAATCAGAATCTGTTGTTAAGAGATTTGCCCTGGGCTTCCCTGGTGGCGCAGTGGTTGAGAGTCCGCCTGCCGATGCAGGGGACACGGGTTCGTGCCCCGGTCCGGGAGGATTCCACGTGCCGTGAAGCAGCTGGGCCCCGTGAGCCATAGCCGCTGGGCCTGCGCGTCCGGAGCCTGTACTCCGCAACGGGAGAGGCCACAACAGTGAGAGGCCCGCGTACCGCAAAAAAAAAAAAAAAAACACAAAGAGATTTGGCCTTGTTATTCTTACTTTTTTTTCCCTTTCTTCCAAATTGAAGTATAGTTGATAGACAATATTATTGGGTTGGCCAGAAAGTTCGTTTGGTTTTTTTTTTTTTACACATTTATTGGAGTATAATTGCTTTACAATGGTGTGTTAGTTTCTGTTTTATAACAAAGTGAATCAGTTATACATATACATATGTTCCCATATCTCCTCCCTCTTGCGTCTCCCTCCCTCCCACCCTCCCTATCCCACCCATCCAGGTGGTCACACAGCAGCGAGCTGATCTCCCTGTGCTATGCGGCTGCTTCCCACTAGCTAGCTATTTTACGTTTGGTAGTGTATATATGTCCATGCCACTCTCTCACTTTGTCACAGCTTACCCTTCCCCCTCCCCATATCCTCAAGTCCATTCTCTAGCAGGTCTGTGTCTTTATTCCTGTCTTACCCCTAGGTTCTTCATGACCTTTTTTTCCCCCTTAGATTCCATATATATATGTTAGCATATGGTAGTTGTCTTTTTCTTTCTGACTTACTTCACTCTGTATGACAGATTCTAGGTCCATCCAGCTCATTACAAATAGCTCAGTTTCGTTTCTTTTTATGGCTGAGTAATATTCCATTGTATATATGTGCCACATCTTCTTTATCCATTCATCTGATGATGCACACTTAGGGTGTTTCCATCTCCTGGCTATTGTAAATAGAGCTGCAATGAACATTTTGTACATGACTTTTTTTGAATTATGGTTTTCTGAGGGTATATGCCCAGTAGTGGGATTGCTGGGTCATATGGTAGTTCTATTTGTAGTTTTTTAAGGAACCTCCATACTGTTCTCCATAGTGGCTGTACCAATTCACATTCCCACCAGCAGTGCAAGAGTGTTCCCTTTTCTTCACACCTCTCCAGCATTTATTGTTTCTAGATTTTTTGATGATGGCCATTCTGACTGGTGTGAGATGATATCTCATTGTAGTCTTGATTTGTATTTCTCTAATGATTAATGATGTTGAGCATTCTTTCATGTTTGTTGGCAATCTGTATATCTTCTTTGGAGAAATGTCTGTTTAGGTCTTCTGCTCATTTTTGGATTGGGTTGTTTCTTTTTTTGTTATTGAGCTGCATGAGCTGCTTGTAAATTTTGGATATTAATCCTTTGTCACTTGCTTCATTTGCAAATATTTTCTCCCGTTCTGAGGGTTGTCGTTTGGTCTTGTTTATGGTTTCCTTTGCTGTGCAAAAGCTTTGAAGTTTCATTAGGTCCCATTTGTTTATTTTTGTTTTTAATTCCATTTCTCTAGGAGGTGGGTCAAAAAGGATCTTGCTGTGATTTATGTCATAGAGTGTTCTGCCTATGTTTTCCTCTAAGAGTTTGATAGTGTCTAGCCTTACATTTAGGTCTTTAATCCATTTTGAGCTTATTTTTGTGTATGGTGTTAGGGAGCGATCTAATCTCATACTTTTACATGTAGCTGTCCAATTTTCCCAGCACCACTTATTGAAGAGGCTGTCCTTTCTCCATTGTACATTCCTGCATCCTTTATCAAAGATAAGGTGACCATATGTGCGTGGGTTTATTTCTGGGCTTTCTATCCTGTTCCATTGATCTATCTTTCTGTTTTTGTGCCAGTACCATACTGTCTTGATTACTGTAGCTTTGTAGTATAGTCTGAAGTCAGGGAGCCTGATTCGTCCACCTCTGTTTTTCATTCTCAAGATTGCTTTGGCTATTCGGGGTCTTTTGTGTTTCCATACAAATTGTGAAATTTTTTGTTCTAGTTCTGTGAAAAATGCCAGTGGTAGTTTGATCGGGATTGCATTGAATCTGTAGATTGCTTTGGGTAGTAGAACCATTTTCACAATGTTGATTCTTCCAATCCAAGAACATGATATATCTCTCCATCTATTTGTATGTATCTTTAATTTCTTTCATCAGTGTCTTATAATTTTCTGCATACAGGTCTTTTGTCTCCTTAGGTAGGTTTATTCCTAGATATTTTATTCTTTTTTTGCAATGATAAATGGGAGTGTTTTCTTGATTTCACTTTCAGATTTTTCATCCTTAGTGTATAGGAATGCCAGAGATTTCTGTGCATTAATTTTGTATCCTGCTACTTTACCAGATTCATTGATTAGCTCTAGTAGTTTTCTGGTAACATCTTTAGGATTCTCTATGTATAGTATCACGTCGTCTGCAAACAGTGACAGCTTTACTTCTTCTTTTCCGATTTGGATTCCTTTTATTTCCTTTCTTCTCTGATTGCTGTGGCTAAAACTTCCAAAACTATGTTGAATAAGAGTGGTGACAGTGGGCAACCTTGTCTTGTTCCTGATCTTAGTGGAAATGCTTTAAGTTTTTCACCATTGAGGACGATGTTGGCTGTGGGTTTGTCATATATGGCCTTTATTATGTTGAGGAAAGTTCCCTCTATGCCTACTTTCTGGAGGGCTTTTATCATAAATGGGTGTTGAATTTTGTCAAAAGCTTTCTCTGCATCTATTGAGACGATCATATGGTTTTTCTCCTTCAATTTGTTAATATGGTGTATCACATTGATTGATTTGCGTATACTGAAGAATCCTTGCATTCCTGGAATAAACCCCACTTGATCATGGTGTATGATACTTTTAATGTGCTATTGGATTCTGTTTGCTAGTATTTTGTTGAGGATTTTTGCATCTATGTTCATCAGTGATATTGGCCTGTAGTTTTCTTTCTTTGTGACATCCTTGTCTGGTTTTGGTATCAGGGTGATGGTGGCCTCGTAGAATGAGTTTGGGAGTGTTCCTCCCTCTGCTATATTTTGGAACAGTTTGAGAAGGATAGGTGTTAGCTCTTCTCTAAATGTTTGATAGAATTCGCCTGTGAAGCCATCTGGTCCTGGGCTTTTGTTTGTTGGAAGATTTTTAATCACAGTTTCAATTTCAGTGCTTGTGATTAGTCTGTTCATATTTTCTATTTCTTCCTGATTCAGTCTCAGCAGTTGTGCATTTCTAAGAATTTGTCCATTTCTTCCAGGTTGTCCATTTTATTGGCAGAGAGTTGCTTGTAGTAATCTCTCATGATCTTTTGTATTTCTGCAGTGTCAGTTGTTACTTCTCCTTTTTCATTTATAATTCTGTAGATTTGAGTCTTCTCCCTTTTTTTCTTGATGAGTCTGGCTAATGGTTTATCAATTTTGTTTATCTTCTCAAAGAACCAGCTTTTAGTTTTATTGATCTTTGCTATCGTTTCCTTCATTTCTTTTTCATTTATTTCTGATCTGATCTTTATGATTTCTTTCCTTCTGCTAACTTTGGGGTTTTTTTGTTCTTCTTTCTCTTCTTGCTTTAGGTGCAAGGTAAGGTTTATTCGAGATTTTTCCTGTTTCTTAAGTTAGGATTGTATTGCTATAAACTTCCCTCTTAGAACTGCTTTTTCTGCATCCCATAGGTTTTGGGTCGTCGGGTCTCCATTGTCATTTGTTTCTAGGTATTTTTTTATTTCCTCTTTGATTTCTTCAGTGATCACTTCGTTATTAAGTAGTGTATTGTTTAGCCTCCATGTGTTTGTATTTTTTACAGATATTTTCCTGTAATTGATATGTAGTCTCATCGCATTGTGTTCAGAAAAGATACTTGATACAATTTTAATTTTCTTAAATTTACCAAGGCTTGATTTGTGACCCAGGATATGCTCTATCCTGGAGAATGTTCCATGAGCACTTGAGGAGAATGTGTATTCTGTTGTTTTGGGATGGAATGTCTTATAAATATCAATAAGTCCATCTTGTTTAATGTGTCATTTAAAGGTTGTGTTTCCTTATTTATTTTCATTTTGGATGATCTGTCCATGGGTGAAAATGGGGTGTTAAAGTCCCCTAGTATGAATGTGTTACTGTTGATTTCCCCTTTTATGGCTGTTAGTATTTGCCTTATGTATTGAGGTGCTCCTATGTTGGGTGCATAAGTATTTACAATTGTTATATCTTCTTCTTGGATTGATCCCTTGATCATTATGTAGTGTCCTTCTTTGTCTCTTCTAATAGTCTTTATTTTAAAGTCTATTTTGTTTGATATGAGAATTGCTACTCCAGCTTTCTTTTGGTTTCCATTTGCATGGAATATCTTTCTCCATCCCCTAACTTTCAGTCTGTATGTGTCCCTAGGTCTGAAGTGCATCTCTCGTAGACAGCATATATATGGGTCTTGTTTTTGTATCCATTCGGCCAGTCTGTGTTTGGTGGGAGCATTTAATCCATTTACATTTAAGGTAATTATCAATATGTATGTTCCTATTCCCATTATCTTAATTGTTTTGGGTTTGTTATTATAGGTCTTTTCCTTCTCTTGTGTTTCTTGCCTAGAGAAGATCCTTTAGCATTTGTTGGAAAGCTGGTTTGGTGGTGCTGAACTCTCTCAGCTTTTGCTTGTCTGTAAAGGTTTTAATTTCTCCATCAAATTTGAATGAGATCCTAGCTGGGTAGAGTAATCTTGGTTGCAGGTTTTTCTCCTTCATCACTTTAAATATGTCCTGCTAGTCCCTTCTGGCTTGCAGAGTTTCTGCTGAAAGATCAGCTGTTAGCCTTATGGGAATTCCCTTGTGTGTTATTTGTTGTTTTTCCCTTGCTGCTTTTAATATGTTTTCTTTGTATTTAATTTTTGACAGTTTGATTAATATATGTCTTGGAGTGTTTCTCCTTGGATTTATCCTGTGTGGGACTCTCTGTGCTTCCTAGACTTGATTAACTATTTCCTTTCCCATTTAGGGAAGTTTTCAACTATAATCTCTTCAAATATTTTCTCAGTCCCTTTCTTTTTCTCTTCTGCTTCTGGAACCCCTATAATTCAAATGTTGGTGTGTTTAATGTTGTCCCAGAAGTCTCTGAGACTGTCCTCAGTTCTTTTCATTCTTTTTTCTTTATTCTGCTCTGCAGTAGTTATTTCCACTATTTTATCTTCCAGGTCGCTTATCCGTTCTTCTGCCTCAGTTATTCTGCTATTGATCCCTTCTAGAGTATTTTTAATTTCATTTATTGTGTTGTACATCGTTGCTTGTTTCATCTTTAGTTCTTCTAGGTCCTTGTTAAATATCTCTTGCATTTTCTCTATTCTATTTCCAAGATTTTGGATCATCTTTACTATCATTATTCTGAATTCTTTTTCAGGTAGACTGCCTATTTCCTCTTCATTTGTTAGTCCTGGTGGGTTGTTGCCTTGCTCCTTCATCTGCTGTGTATTTCTCTGTCTTCTCATTTTGCTTATCTTACTGTGTTTGGGGTCTCCTTTTTGCAGGCTGCATGTTCGTATTTCCCGTTGTTTTTGGTGTGTCTCCCCAGTGGCTAAGGTTGGTTCAGTGGGTTGTGTAGGCTTCCTGGTGGAGGGGACTAGTGCCTGTGTTCTGGTGGATGAGGCTGGATCTTGTCTTTCTGGTGGGCAGGTCCACGTCTGGTGGTGTGTTTTGGGGTGTCTGTGGACTTTTTATGATTTTAGGCAGCCTCTCTGCTAATGGGTGGGGTTGTGTTCCTGTCTTGCTAGTTGTTTGGCCTAGGGTGTCCAGCACTGTAGCTTTCTCATCGTTGAGTGAAGCTGGGTGCTGGTGTTGAGATGGAGATCTGGGAGATTTTCACCGTTTGATATTATGTGGAGCTGGGAGGTGTCTTGTGGACCAGTGTCCTGAAGTTGTCTCTCCCACCTCAGAGGCACAGCACTGACTCCTGGCTGCAGTACCAAGAGCCTTTCATCCACACAGCTCAGAATAAAAGGGAGAAAAAGAGAAAGAAAGAAAGAAACAAACAAACAAACAAACAAGGAAGGAAGGAAGGAAGGAAAGAAAGAAAGGTGATGAAATAAAATAAGATAAAATAATTAAAATAAAAAATAATTATTAAGAAAAAAATTGTTTTTATGTAAAAAAAAAACAATAAACGGACGGATAGAGCCCTAAGACAAATGGTGAAAGCAAAGCTATACAGACAAAAATCTCACACAGAAGAATACACTCACAAAAAGAGGAAAAGGGGGAAAAAATCATAAATCTTGCTCTCAAAGTCCGCCTCCTCAATTTGGGATGATTCCTTGTCTATTCAGGCATTCCACAGATGCAAGGTACATGAAGTTGATTGTGGAGCTTTAATCCGCTGCTCCTGAGGCTGCTGGGAGAGATTTCCCTTTCTCTTCATTGTTCGCGCAGCTCCCGGGGCTCAGCTTTGGATTTGGCCCTGCCTCTGCGTGTAGGTCACCGGAGGGTGTCTGTTCTTCGCTCAGACAGGACGAGGTTAAAGGAGCCGCTGACTCGGGGGCTCTGGCTCACTCAGGCCGGGGGGAGGGAGGGGTGCGGATGCGGGGCGAGCCTGCGGTGGCAGAGGCCAGCGGAACGTTGCACCAGCGTGAGGCGCGCCGTGCGTTCTCCCGGGGAAGTTGTCCCTGGATCACGGAACCCTGGCAGTGGCGGGCTGCACAGGCTCCCGGGAGGGGAGGTGTGGATAGTGACCTGTTCCCACAACAGGCTTCTTGGTGGCAGCAGCAGCAACCTTAGCGTCTCATGCCCGTCTCTGGAGCTCCTTTAAGCAGCGCTCTTAATCCCCTCTCCTCGCGCACCTTTTGGGAGGTCTGAGGTCTTCTGCCAGCGTTCAGTAGGTGTTCTGTAGGAGTTGTTCCACGTGTAGATGTATTTCTGGTGTATCTTTTTCTGCTCCAAACTCTGATGTTTTGGTCTTGTTTGGCCTCACTGTGCGTCAGGCACACAGACTTGCGTTCGGTAGCATAGTGGCCATTTCTTATTATTTCTTCTTATAGTACTTCTTATATCTGCTAGTGTTGGGGGGGTCTCCTGCAGAGGTGGGGGGTGGCTCTGTCTCACCATGAGGACAAGGGCACTGGCAGCAGAAGTTCTGGGATGTACTCCTTCCGTTTGGTTTTAAGTATTTTTCATTTTCACAAAGAACTTTATCGAACAACGTAGTCACTAACTGAATGAACTTTTTGGCCAACCCAATATATTAGTTTCAAGTGTCCAACATAGTAATTTGACATTTATATATGTTATGAATTGATCACCATAATAAAACTAGTAAGCATCTGTTTACCATACAAAGTTATTACAATATTATTGGCTATATTCCCTATGCACATTACATCCTCATGACTTACTGATTTTACAACTGGAAGTGTGTACCTCTTGATCCTCTTTACCTTTACCTATTTTGCCCAAAACCCGCTTCCAGGGGACAGTCCCTCTGGTGACCACCATTTTGTATCTATGAGTCTGTTTCTGCTTTGTTTGTTTTGTTTTTTAGATTCATATAAGTGAAATCACATGACAGTGTCTCTTGTTGATGATGACTCCCTTCCATAGCATGTACGATCCTGTTAAATGTAATCATAGAGGCTGGACCTTCCTTACCAAGGGATCCTGTCTTCCTCCTGAACTTTGCTCACTCAAAGTCTGGGGGATGTATTTTGAGGTATGCATTAGTTAAGATGAGTTAGGCTGTTGTAACAAACAGACCCAAACTGAATAATGACTCCACACCGCAAAAGCTTATTTCTTGTTTATCAACAGTCCAAGATCAGTATTCCTTGTCAGCACCTGACTTTCTCCATGTGGTAATTCAGGAACCGAGGCTTCTTCAGTATCATGGTTCTGCCATCCTCTAGGGCTCTGTCATTTTCGATTGGCTGAATTCAGATAGGAGAGAGAGTAACAAGAAGCACATCTACTTCTTATAATGCCTTGACCCTGAGTTGGCACGTATGCCTCCCATTCATATTCTGTTTGGGAGAACTAATGCAAGAGAGACTAAGAAATTTAGTCTACCTGTGGGCCAAAGATAAGAAGAAAATGTAAATTTGGGGAACAGTTAGCAATGTCTATCTTAGGTATTTTGTATCCTCTACCTACTTCTTGCCACACACTAAAGATATTGGAATATGAGTAGAGTTCCAAATAAATCATTATACATATGATTTTTCTGTCCCTGTCTTCACTAACTTATTCAGCAGGTAATTGTCATGGTCTGTTGGGGAGGAGAATTGCAGTTGATCAACCATCTTTAATTTTCTCTAGTTTACGGTGAACGCCCCGTGGCTGCTCTTGGCAGTTCCTTTTAGCTCACCCCCACTTGTCTTGAGATCCCTCAGCAGTGGAATAGGGTTACGCTTTCAGCTCTACCTCTTGAGGGCCAACTCATGGCCTCTAGGTCTTTAGAGTCTCCCAAGACCAGCTACAACTTGGGGCCCTACTTTAATTAATAACAGAAGAAAAGTACAGGCAGAGTATCTGTCTTTGATTCTTCTTGGAATCATAGAGTCACAGGCCTATCACCCCCTTTCCTTTTCAACTCTGACCGCAGTCATGTCTCACGTAGCAGTCTGGGCAGAAAGGGATTTGATAACAAGAGTCTCTCTAAGTTCCTAACGATTGCCAAGAGTCTAATATGCCTTTGCTAGTAGAGAGATATTTAGCATTTAGAAACAGACACCCTGTAGTGATGGGATACAGGCAATGTGAAAAGTGGATAGTATGTCATTTTGGGGCAAAAGTCACTGTTCTTCATTACTATTAGATCAGTAGCTTAGGATATCACCCATATTTTCTACATATCAAAAGACCTTGAGAAACAGATGTAGAGAACAAACATATGGACACCAAGGGGGGAAAGTGGGTGGGTGGGGGGAATGAATTGGGAGATTGGGATTGACATATATACACTAATATGTATAAAATAGACAACTAATAAGAACCTGCTGTATAAAAAAAAAGTAAAATAAAATGCAAAAAACTAAAGAACACCTTGCATGTAATCATTTGTTCAATGATTCATTTATTTTTACATTCAACATATTTTTGAGTACTAATATATTTCAGGCACTGGGGATATGATGGTAAACAAGATAGATACAGTACTAGTTATTTATGATATTGTTAACACAGAGCCATGGGTCCCATAAAATAAAAAGTTTCAGGGATGTGTGGATTATCAAGGGGCTTTTGAGCAGCTCCATCTCTAAGCTGGAGAGGTGGCCTCTATCCTACCTCCTTTGCATTCCTTTTTGTTTCATTGAACAGACTTTACAGTAACCCAGAGATTCATCTTCCTGAGGAAACTGGCTTTGGTCTTAAATAAATCAACATATTTAAAGCACCTAGTAAGCTCCCAAAATAGTATATAAGACAATTAAATGGTAGCTATTAATAATGGTAGGATTACACCCTTTAAGAAATCATGGGGGGGAAATTGGTCCAGGTGATAATTTTAACTTGCTATTATTCCTGTAAGAGCATGCTCAGGCCTCAGTACCTCTCTCGTGTGTTAGATGATCCTGCAAATCACTTCTCTAATTCCTTACCTCAGGTAGCAGTCACCAGTTGCTTCTGGACAGAGGCATGAGGTCAGCGGACTTGAGTTGATGGCTCAAATGTTACAATGCAGCTCAGTCATGGCTAGGATATTTAATGAATTTTACAGAAAAGAATGGTGGAGATCTGTGGTGGGGGCACTGAGAACATAGCATAGGGAGGCCACCGGCCTCCAGCAAGCATGGCCAAGCACTGTCCTCAGCATTCTGATAATGCCTCTGTAGGCTACATAAAAGGACAAAGGTTCAGAGGCTGGGAGGTGGTAAGGTTGGGGATTGAAACTGATGGTTTTGCTACTGTTTCTACATGCTCCATCTTCCTCTCGTATGTTATACCTGCTACTGTAGCCAAGGAGAAGGAGGCTTCCAAATGAATGAATCATGAAGATTACAACCTCAACGTGAGGATGCTATGCAATTATCACCAGGGATCAGAATCATTGATCAATCTAAGTATTCAGTGAGGCTTCGTCTGTGTCCAGAACTTCATGAGGTGTGGTGAAAGAAGGCAAGAGAAATGTATGATGCCCTCTCTACCCTTAAAGAATTTATGTGGCGACCAGACAAACACAAAAAACCTTTACAGAACAATTCAACTCTGAACTGTTTGGCACTGACTCGAATGGCAATTTTAAGCTTTAGCCTGGCCTTTATAGCCACCTGCAGGGAGGCCCTGCAGGGCAGTAAAGGACGACCAGTTTGTAGTCCAGCTCACCTAGATTAAAAGTTGCGCTCTGCTATTTAATGATCTGTATAACCTTGATCAGTTTACATAGTCTCAAAGTTTCACGTGTAAAATAAAGAAAATGCCTAGAACTTTATCCTAGGGTTTGAATGATCAGTGAATTAAAAAACATTAACTACTGGGGAAATAGTAGATGCTCAAAACATGTAGGTGTCCACCCCACATCCACACGACTGTCCCGCAAGAATCTTAGAGAAAAAATATTTAAAACCAGGGACATCGTCTTCTCCACACTTCCTCACTTGCTAAGACTTACTTACCGATTTGACTTCCAATTTCTTCCCCATTTCTGTTTATGGCAACACACCTTTTCGAGTCATCAAGGCTTGAAACCATCACATCGTTTTTGACTCAAATGTCCTCACCTCCACATCCAATCTCTTTCAAAGTTCTACCTTTTTTTTTTTTTTTTTTTTAACTTTCAATGTCTCTCTAATCCAGAAGTTCTTACCACGGGATCATGGCCTTTAAGAGGTCTATGAACTAATATTATATGGGGAAAAGGCCATAATTTTCATAAATTCTTAAATGTATCAACTCAGATACATGGTATACCACAATCATCCCTTTACTCCTATTTCTTCTGCTACCTTGTAGTTGCAGGTTTTTAATACTTTCTGCCCAAATACAACAGCCTCTTACAGTCTTCCGATTTGTTTCATTCTTTGTACCACTGTCATAGTTATCTTAAAATATACTTCTAATCATGCCATTTCTCCAATCAACAATCTTCAGCACTTCCAAATTTCTTTCAGATAAACTAAAGAGTCTTAACTTAGCTCTCAAAACTAACTTCAGAACTTTTCTGATTCTCTCTCCACATATTCTATGCACCAGTAAAATAACTTGCACGCTCTTCTTCGAATATACTACCCAAAAAATATTAGTTGAATCTTTTGTAATGAAAAACTTTAGGGAAAAATGCAGAACAAATCATCAATGGACAGAAAATGCAGATTTTCAAGAGATTCCACCCCAGGATGCTTCTCCCACTTGCACACACCTCTGTGTTCTACACTCCTCCATGCATAATTCATCATAATCTGAGTTAGAGAGTGGATGGTTTAGATAGGCCTGCTCTAGACCAGCTGTGGTTAAAAAAGAGTCTTTTGTTGCTATTTCAACATAAACTGTCAAAGAATTCCTTTTTCTAAAATCCAAGATTGTTAACCCACACTTCCCTATTTGCAGCAATTCACTGCCTTCTTTGGCAGATTTGAGAGCTGATAGCTGACAATGTTTGGGTGTCCACTCTGTTCTAGAGCCGTGGCCCCTTATCTGAGAATGCCCTTACCTACCTCAACATACAGGGCAGGGCCGCCCACGAGCAGCCAGATTTGCACCGTGTTACCCTCTCCTTCCTGATCTTGACTGATTGGACAGTAAGTGATACCTGCCTCAACCTGGGTCAATCACCTTCCTCCTCAGACATTTGGAACTGGAATAGAGTGACTCTGAGCCAGGCGTGACATGCCGCTGGAGGTCTAAGATGTTAATAGCAAAAGCTGTTAAGGGAATGCAAAAAGCTATTCTGCAGCCCAAAAGAAGGAAAAAAGCAGATGATTTGAAAAAAGACATAAAAGAGAATAAAAGTGTTCTGATGCCTTTCAGTTCCTGGTTTCAGACCTTCCAGGGGCCGGGCTCCCTCCCTTTCCTGGATTCACTACTCTTCCTCCCCTTCCCATGTTTTTAAAGTTAAACTATCTTGAGTTGGTGTCTCATGCTGGCAATCAAGATTCCTAACTCGTACAATAATCTGATTCCAGACTGATACTCTATATTCCTTCCTTCATTCATTCAACACACATTGATTGAGCATCTACCAGATGCCAGAGACTCTGTTAGCCTCCCTGCAGGAACGTATAAAGAGAGACAAATAGGCAATTATAATTTAAGAAGACGAATCCTCTGTCAGAACTCTGTGCAAAATAGATAGATACGGCAAATAAACAGAGACTGAGGGGAGGGAACATAGATATTTTGAAAGTAAATGGTGCCTTAACTAAACCTTAAGCCAAGGCCTTATCAAGAAGGAAGGAAGGGCGCCCAGACAGAAGGAGCAACACGTGCAAAGGTGTGGAGGCAAGTGGAGTTTGATGTGTCCTGGGAACTGCAAGCCACTCTTAACATTTGGAACCTAGTGTATGTATGTTTGATTTCTCCATGCAGAGAAGGGTGGCAAAATGTTAAGACCTGGGCCAGATGTAGAGTATTTTCTATCATATCATGGATTCTCTCTTTAGGTGATGGAGGGATACTGATAATTTTAGGCAGAGGTTTTTTTGGCTGTTTTGCGTCTTCATTGCAGCGTGGGGGCTTTCTCTAGTTGTAGTGAGCGGGGGGCTACTCTTTGTTGCAGTGCACGGGCTTCTCATTGCAGTGGCTTCTCTTTGTTGCAGAGCACGGGCTCTAGGTGTGCGGGCTTCAGTAGTTGTGGCACACAGGCTCAGTAGTTGTGACTCACAGGCTCTAGAGCACAGGCTCAGTATTTGTGGTACACGGGCTTAATTGCTCCATGGCATGTGGGATCTTCCTGGACCATGGCTCGAACCCGTGTCCCCTGCATTGGCAGGTGAATTCTTAACCACTGTGCCACCAGTGAAGTCCCTAGGCAGCAGATTTAAGACCTTATTTACAATAGCTCAAGCTCATCAACTTTAGATGGCATGTTCCGATATTTTAGCAAGTAGACTCATGTAAAATAGATGTTGTTATTAAATACCTTAGAATTCAGATATAATTATGCTTGTGCCTCTCTCTGGAGTAATACTTTTGATAGCATGGGTAAAATTCCTGTTCTCCTGTATTTTACAAATTGCTTAGTTTATGATTCTCTCTTCAACATGTTCTATCTCTTTCTCTCTCTCTGTACATACCCATATCTTTTCAGTCATTTTTATAATTCTGTATGTTAATTTCTTTCATGATTTATCTCTTAACATAAATCATTTTCTAATTTATTTTACAGTAATTATTATGATTAAATTGTAATAATAACCACATAGCAAGTAATCTCATTACAATTAAAAATGACATAAAGCTGGGAGGGATATAAAACATTTTGGATGTCAAGCCAGGAACCAAAAAGATTCCAACAAACTAGAGTGATTATTGGACTCTAAGAAAATCCATATAACCGTGATAAAATGTAAGATCCACACTTGGGGCCTAAGAAACCAAGCCCCTAAAATAATATGGGGGAGAGCCCAAGCAAAAGAGCTTTTAGCTATCCATTCACTCCATGTGAGTGAGCAGCGTACCGTGGCTTCCCCCAAGGCAACTATGTCTCAGGGTCCATTTGTGGACACATGCCTCTCTTAAAGCAGGAACCAACGGTCCCACCATTCTCGCTACTGCGTCTATGACACAAAGAATGTTGAGATTATTTAGGCTTATCACACTTTAAGAAAGATATAGAAAGGTCTTTACCTGTTCCAAGAACTATGATATCATGAAGAGACTCCAAAAAAGTGGGAATTTATGACATTTAGTTTGGAGAAAAGAAGAGTCAGTTGTTTTAAAATATGCAGAGAATTGTCATGTGCAAGAGGAAAGGGAATCAGACTTGTTCTTTACAACCCCAAAGGGAAGAAATAGGACCAACGGGGTTAGGATGGGAGATATATGTAGACAGATTTTGGTATGGAATAAGAAAGAATTTTCTAAGCATCAAGTCTGTCTAGTGACAGAATGAGCTGCCTCAGATAGAGTAATGATTTCTGTCTCTGGAAGTATTCAAGCTCAGGATGCATAACTATCTGTGGGGTTGCTATAGAAGGGATTTGAACTTTACCACTATTTTTGGCTTAGGTTCCTGAAGTTTCTTTAGGGAGGCTATTTTTACTGACAGGAGTAACCTCTTATACTATCTTCACTTTTAAAAATCTTTCCTATCCTTTGAGACAAAGATAAAAATCCTCCAAATAGGGGCTTCCCTGGTGGCGCAGTGGTTGAGAGTCCGCCTGCCGATGCAGGGGACACGGGTTCATGCCCCGGTCCGGGAGGATCCCACATGCCGCGGAGCGGCTGGGCCCGTGAGCCATGGCCGCTGAGCCTGCGCGTCCGGAGCCTGTGCTCCACAACGGGAGAGGCCACAACAGTGAGAGGCCCGCATAGCGTAAAAAAAAAAAAAAAAAAAAAAAAATATCCTCCAAATAAGCTTTGTAGGTAATATAGAACCACTCTTTGGGTAATATAAATTCATTTTGTATATATTGCACTTTTCTTGTAATTTTTTCACATTATTTCAATGTAGTGGCTATGAATGTGTTTTATCACCTCTCATAGGTGGGTATCCCTTAAAGTGCTTTGTACAATCTAGATAGTAAGTGCTTGCTGAATGAATGAATGAATGAATGAATGTTGATTAAAGACACACAAAGGCAAACATCCAAAGTATTTTTATTAATTTTAATTCTTCTTTAAACTATTTTGAAATTATTTCAAATTTGAACTACAATTCAAAGCTCACCCATATTCCCCTTACCCAGATTTCTCACTGTTAACATTTCATTGTATTTGCTCCATCTCTCTCTTTCTCCCTCCTTCAGGAACTCTCTCCCTCTCTCTCTGTATGTACATATATACATTTGTATCATCTACACATATATACATTTATATCATCTACACATATATTTACATATATATACACATATATGTTATATTTCATTATCGTTACTCATTTTTTAACCATTTGAGGGCAAGCTGAAAACAGTATTCCCCATCATCCCTAAATATTCCAACTTGTCAAAAACAGGGACATTCTCCTACATAACCATTGTACAGGCCTTTAAATCAGGATATCAGTAACGATACCACACTTCTGTCCAAAGCAGATACTGTATTCAGTTTTGCTGTCCCAACAATGACTCTTTTGTCTTCTGGTCCAGGATGGCATCCAGGAACTCACTGCATTTAGTCGTCATGTCTCTTTAGTCTCTTCCAAATCTGGGTATAGGGCTTCATCCTTTCCCTGTCTTTCATGTTCTCAACAGATAGTGGAGGGTCAATAGCTGGATAGTTTAACGTGGTAGCCACTAGCCACGTGTAGTTATTTAAATTAGAATTCATTAAAATTAAATAAAATTAATAATTTCACTTCTCAGTCACACTAGCCACATTTCAAGTGTTAAATGGCCACACGTGGCTTATGGCTACCCCATTGACAGCACAGCTCAAAGACATTGCCATCACCGCAGTAAGTTCTGTTGGACACT
Organism: Delphinus delphis; assembly: GCF_949987515.2. Classification (NCBI taxonomy): domain Eukaryota; kingdom Metazoa; phylum Chordata; class Mammalia; order Artiodactyla; family Delphinidae; genus Delphinus; species Delphinus delphis. The sequence continues at coordinate 61,469,816 of NC_082686.1, forward strand.
TCTGGTCTTCAGAATGACTTTCAACCTGGCTATCCTTAACGTTTCCTCATGACCAGTCACAAGTCATGCTTCTTTGCAAGAATACCACACAAATGATGCTGTGCTCTTCTCAGTGCGTCACATAAGGGAATATTTTCTTTAATATCTCTGTTTAATTTGACTCTTTATTCCATACTATCATGAGCAACACTTACTAAGTTCTGCTCGATATATGGTAATATGACTTTATAACAAAGCACATAATCCAGTCCTTGATATCAAGAAACTTGTCACCTCGCAAGCTGGATATAGTGTAGTTGCTAAGAGTCCAAGCTTCAGCCACAGAGAGCTCTACATTTGAGTTCCAGCACTGCCATTTTACAAAATAATCTCCCTGTTCATGTGTTGAGCGCATACTCAAGTGCAAGCCATTGCAGGAAGTAAGTTTGTGGAAGGCAGAGACCACGACCCTCTTGGTATCCTTTACAACACCTAAGTTAGTTAGGCTTCGCAATAGCGGTAGATTGACAGAATGGAAGAACCCATACATGCTGCGATGATTCGAAGACAGCATAAAATTTTGTCACAAATAAAGTTTAGGAAAGCTGTGTTGTGTCAAACACTCTTGGTAATTTTAAATGAAAGTTGCGTATTAATGGAAAGGATTATATTTAACTCATCCGTCCTGGCTGCAGACCTACTTAGAGCTGAATAACTCTACCCAGACTCACCCATATCTCAGCATGCAGTGAGTCTGGTAAAAAGAACTAGAGGATCAAATATTTATGCCCTCCCAAAGTCCAGGAAAAAGGGAAGGGAAGGATATTATATAGTTACACAAATTAGATTTTCTCATAAGAAATAAATCATGTTATTAATCTATCATAAGTATGTACATGCTATGGGCTAAATCTCCATTTTTGGTTTGCTGTTAAACATAGCCATCTTTCTGGGGCTGTGATTATGTAGAGTCCAGATAGGTTTGTGACTGAAAAGCACAAACTCCATAGTCAGACTAGCTCTGTGAACTTGTCCGAGTTACTCACCTCTCTGCACCTCAGTTTCTCCATTTGTGAAATGTGGACAGCAATAGTTCCTAGATCATAGGGTTGCTTCAAGAATTAAAAGAAAATGAACGTAAAGTCCCTTCTCAGCACAGATTCTGGTGCATGGTAAGGGTTTAATACATGCTTACTGTTGTATTTTATGTTTTATTTCTTCCTTGTTTGTCATAACCCTACCTATTTCCTTCTGCTCCAATACTTATACTTACATAAAATCATAGAACTTTAGAACTGAAAATGTTATTACAAGTCACCTTGTGACCCATTCATTTTTTTAAGAAGAATAACCTGAAATTTGGTTTATTAGTACATTTCTTGGTTGAATCTGCTACTCAAGGGCAAAGCCCAGGATAGAACCACTTTCTGCTATGTCATACTGACTGTGAACCAGAACTGTGTTCTTTGGTCTGCATATTTATTAAGTACTACTATAAGCCTAGCATTAGGCTAAGCCCTGGGGATTAAAACCAAAAAATGATGATGTAGGTCCTTCTTGGGAAGCACTCACAAGGGGCAGGGGTGGGGGAAGCAGGCAGGGAACGAAGGTATAAATCCATTAAAATGCAGTAAGATAGCATGGCTAATATACAGGTGTGCAAAGGGAGCTGTGAGACAATTTGACTCCCTTAGAGAGTCTGGGTTTTGACAAATCTTTTTCATAGATGCCAGAAATTCATGAAAAACCACCTGCAATCATCTATTTCAAGTAAAATACCCATCCACACACAGGTAGTCAGTCCCCAGCTAGGATATGACTCATTTCTGCTAATATCACACCCCCTCCTATCAGAGCTGTTGCATTAGTTTACCAGTATGCATCTATGACCTCTTCACTCTCGGCCTAAATATGGTTTTTAATTTGAGAGAGGAGATAGATGAAACAATGACCTGAGAGCATAGATTTGTTAGAGTGAAATATAATTATGCTACTGACTTGTCGTATGACTTGGTAGAAGTCATTTCTTCATGCTGCTTTTATCTACTTATCTCTAACAAAATCTCCTACTCCCCAGGGCTATTGTGGGAAAAATTTTGCCCAAGTGATGCATGATGCATGATGCTTTGTAATTATGAAACATTTTCACTAAAAGTACTAATTTCTTATGTCTGTCTATTCTATTTGATACAATTATGATATTTGCAAATGTGCAAATATACCAGGAAGAAAAGTTATAAAATAGTATTTGAAGGACTTTAGAGTCTCCTTTGTTTCTGAATGAATATGTTTAATCATTCTGCAAATGGGTTAAGAGTTTCTTCATATAAGATTTGGAATGTATATTCAACATGATTGCAGCTTAACTTCTGAGGCAAGAAAAGATGGAAGTCCTCAGGATAATGGACAATACCAATTTTAAAAGCTATCATTCTGAATCCTATGATGAATTGCTGAATTCACCTTATTCATTTATTCATGCTTCCATTCAAGAGCAGTACGCTGAGTTCTTATATGTCAGTTGCCAGGCCAGGCATAAAAGATACGAGGTTGAATAAACATCTGTCTATTGGTTAGTTAATGAGTGAATGAATAAATGAATCTATAAATATCTCTCTCTCCCTGCTCCACAGAGGTCCTCACACTTTAGTAGACAAGACAGAAATATACATAGCTAACTATAATACGATGTGATAAATGCTGTAACAGAATGATGGCCAAAGTGCCAGAGGACATACTAGCTCTGCCTGACAGCTATGTCAGAGAATGCTTTGTACTGGCAATATTTAACTCAAATATTAAAGAATTAGCCAAGTCAGATAGTCCCAAAGCCAATTATGAAAAGTCCATCTTACACTGATTTATTTTAATATTAAAGTTTTTAAAATTTATTTACAGCATTATGGCTACATGGGTCAAGATTCAAAAGCCACAAGGGGTATGTGAGAAAAGTTCCTATCTCACACTTGTCACCCAGCTATCCAGTCATCTATTCCCTTTGCTGAAGGATCTAATGTTATCAGGGTTACTTAGAAAGAAGTTAAATATATATATATTTAAATAAATAATTTATATAAATATATATATGCACACTTAACTTTTGCTGTAATAAAAAATCTTGCAACAAATATTTCTATACATATTATATTTTGCAGCAATAATACCAAGAAATAGGATTATAAGGTCAAGAGGTAATTATATGGAATTTTGATAGGTATTGCCAAGTTGCATCACCTTGCACTTCAACCAGCAAGTGTGACAATGTCTGTTTCTCCACATTAGCAGTAGCTATTTATTCATCATTAGCAGTCTGTTGCAAAAACGCTTTTGGTTTTTTCTAATTTATTACATCCCCACTGCTTTTAAACACCTTAATTATCAGACCTTTAATTCCTGTCTCTGATCTGGATCTGTTTTTGGCTCATGCCAGAATCACTCAAACTTTATGGTAAATTTCTATATCTGGAAAAAAAGACAGTCTAAATGTATTTACAATTCACACATATTTGCCCTTTGGAACGTTAGAACCATTTGACCAGAATATTATATTTAAAATGTTGCATCTTGTATTTTGGTATAAATTTGGGAAATTTGCCATCTTTATAAAACTGAATATTTTTATCAAGGTACGTGTATATCTTTCCTTTTACTCAAGCCTTCTTTCATTCTATCAATAAAGTTCTTTTGCTTTATCATTCAGATCTTGCACATTTCTTAATTTTATTTTAGTTAAATCCACATTTAGTGTTTTTATCATTATGATTATGTGAATATGGTTCACTGTTGAGGTAAATAATAAATTACTATCACATTTTCATCCTGACATAACTCTTTTTGTTTTTCTGGGGCTATCAATTGCCTCATATATTTTTCTATATGCTAAAATGTCCTCTAAGTCTTCCCACATTCTCCTATGGCTCTGTGAAACTTCTCTCAGTATTCCACATGTTCAAACCTGTCAGGTATACCAGAACTTCCCATTTGTTTTCTCTGGTGATCTGCCTCCCAGTCCTCTGTCTTCCTATTGCAATCATTGTTGCTCTGCTACAAAATCCTGGGCCTTCCCTTCCCAGTTACCTGGAGATTGCCTTTGGCTCTGTACTATTGCGTCCCCTGTATCTTCCTCATTCTTGGTTTTCTCTCTCACTTTGGTGGAGTACACCCTTTAGTAGCTTCATGAAGAAAGTTTTGTCCTCTCTTCACACTTGATGGCTAGTTTGTCTGGGTAAAGAATTCCAGGATAAATATGTTTCACTCACATTTGCAGTACTTTGGAGTAGGTCCCCATTATCTTCCAGATTCTTGTGTGCGGCTACTGAGAAGTCTGAAGCTGCTCTTTGCTACGTGACCTCTTTTACTGTCTGCAAGTTTTGAGGATCTTGTTTTTCCTCCTAATGTTAAGAATTTCCATGATAGGAATATCTTTTTTTTTTTTCAGTTACTATGCTGGGGATTCAGTGGGCTTAAGATTCATGTCTTTTGGTTCTGAAAGACATTCTTGCATTACTTCTTTGAGAAATTATTTCTCATCACCTCCATTTCTCTTTTTCTGGGACTCCTACTAATTAGATTTTGGATCTCCCAGTGTGATAAAATGAATGTGGATTCATTCACCAAATGCTAACTTAGATGAGTTACATTATGCATTATTAAATTTGAAAATACCCCTTTTGTGAGAGGCATACCAAAACCGAGTATCTTATAGTGATAATATGGAATTTGCTAACACCAATAAGTGGTTAAAACTGAAACTGTTGATATGTATATTTTAAGGGTTTTAAATGTATGCATGGGTTACGCACAGTCATTTAATGGGCTATGGAGGCAGGCGGGGCTGCGTAAAATTTAGCTCTACTGCTTACTACCTGCCTAAATTCTCTGAACCTGTTTCCACATCAGCAAAATGGAGATGGTAACGACACTTGTGATATTTAATTGTGCTATTTAAATGTTAAAATGTACTCAAAGAACTTTTCATAATGCCTGCCACATAGTATATAGTCAATAAATAGTATATGTTTTTTCCAATGGAATGGGTTAAGGGGAAGTTGACAATGTTTAGAATACTTGGCCCACTAGAATCTGATTTCATAGAGAGCTGCCATGTGTTTCTATAAACATTCTGATGTTACTTTGTAAGACATGAACACTATACAAAGTGGGCCATTCATCTGACTTTAGAATAGCATGTCTTATATTCTTGTATCCAGAAAAGCCCTTTTTGTTGCCATACTGATGAATAGCTCAAGAAGTTCTTTATCAAGCTGTGTAGTTTCTCCCCTAGTTAGATACTCATTAACCTATGAAGGAAAATAGGCAACCAAAAAAAGCAAGAAAGATGGACCCAAACAGAAAAAGGTGGTGAGATCAGAGGAGGAAAAACAGATATAGAGGGAACCAAGACCAAAGGCAGGAAATGAGGAGAGACCCGAAAGAACCATTGGGTTGGGATCGTGTTTAGTGAAATGGTTCTGTCAGTGTGATAAGTGGCCTTTCCCTGGAATAATCCCAGAAGCAGTCTCGTGGGCCAATCTTATTAGAGGTAAAAATAAGAAGGCTGTTGGAGATGGAGGCACAAATCCATCAGAAGAGTTTTGACTGCCAAGGCCATTCCACGTGCAGCTAAAACCGAGAGAGATATACATAAGCTACTGATGGCTGCTACCTCCATGGTGTATGGAACAATGGATTTTCTGGGAAAGCATCTTGCTGATAGAAACAAATGTTAGTTTTTGCATCTGTAGTCCATCCACTTCCTTGAACCTATTTTCTGGTTATCTGGTTAGCCTAGTTTATCATGTTCTCTCTGAGACGAAGATTAAGAGAATGGAGAAACACAAAACATGGAATTACTTCTGGATCCTGATTTAAAGTGGTGTGATGTTGACACTAGCTCACCTGATCATCCGAGAGGCCCTTGTTATGGGCTGAATGTTTGTGTCTGCCCTAAAATCATATATTGAAATCCTAACACCTAATGTGATAGTATTAGGAGGTGGGGACTTTGGGAGGTAATTAATTAGGTCATGAGGGTGAAGTCCTCATGAATGGGATAAGTGCCTTTAGAAGAAGAGGTATGAGGGCTTCCCTGCTGGTGCAGTGGTTAAGAATTTGCCTGCCAATGCAGGGGACACGGGTTCGAGCCCTGGTCCGAGAAGATCCCACATGCCATGGAGCATCTAAGCCTGTGCCCACAACTACTGAGCCTGCATTCTAGATCCCATGAGCCACAACTGCTGAGCTCGCATACCACGACTACTGAAGGCTGTGGGCCTAGAGCCCATGCTCTGCAACAAGAGAATCCACCACAATGAGGAGCCCACATACCGCAACGAAGAGCAGCCCCCACTCACCACAACTAGAAGAAAGCCCACATGCAGCAACGAAGACCCAACACAGCCAAAAAAAATTAATAAAATAAAATAAATAAAACATTAAAAAAAATTCTTCAATAAAAAGAAGAAGAAGAGGTACGAGAGAGAGATTTCTCTCTGCCATCTGAAGATACAAGGAGAAGATGGCCATCTATAAACCAGGAAGAGGACCTCACCAAGAGCCTGACTATGCTGGAACCCTGAACTCATACTTCCAGCCTCCAGAACTGTGAGAAGTAAACGTTTGATTAAGCCACCCAGCCTATGGTGTTCTGCTATAGTCTGAATTGACTGAGAAAGACCCTAAAGTACTTAGTTTCTACTGGGTTTAGTGGCAAAAGCAATGAACTGGTGATGACTAGAACCATTTCCTAGTTGTGGTTCTGCTAATTGTCCTTGGGTAAATCTCCTAACTTCTTGAATACTTCACTTCCCATATGTGTAAAATTATTTTATTCATCTAGCTGCTAGTTGGTTCTTAAGTCCTTTGGGTCAAGGACCCTTTGAGAATCTGATAAAAGTCACAGTTCATCTCCTCAGATCATGTGTGTTACAGTATTAAAGATTAGCAAGAAGTAAACACACACTTGAAGACATCCTCTAAAAATTAGATTGGATTTCTCATGTATTTATCCAAAAACACAAAATATTCGGGAAATGAGCTGCTACCCAGAACAGGAGCAACTGCCGTTGACCCCAGTGTAGGTTCTCTTGGGTCTAGCCTTCTAAAAGGGGGCTGGTGACACTATTTATGCAAAACAGGATCTTACCTGATCCAAGAAGGGGAATGCTTGCTGTCCCACTTCGCTTTTATGCTGAGGGCTTGCTTCACCATTGGTGAACTTACACTAACAGCCTGTGAGCTTCCAGTCAATGAAAATTTTACAAAGAACTTGTCTTTAATTCTTGAGTTATGTGTCATCAGCTTGACCACATCCTTACCTAAGTTAGGAGAAATCATAGTCAATGCCCTGATTTCCACCTCCAGCTTTCCGGCATTTCAGAAAACACTCACACTCACACACACACACACACACACACACACACACACACACAATTTGGCACATAATTTCAGAGGGTTCACAGATACTCCACCCCTGCCCCCAATTTATCCCATGCACTCCAGATTAATCTCTGATCTGGATGATCTTTATGATGTTTCTGACCTCCAAAATATTATCGTTCTGAGCAAGACATTTTACTCATCACCAATATTCCTTCAGACTGCAGTGGGAGGATTTGGGGGTGGAATGAGCGACTTTCATTTTGTAGCTTTCAGACCAGCAATATAACATTTTCTTTTTGATCTGTTTATTTTCCTGTTTTAATGGTAAAGTTGACAGAGTTTAGAGCTATCATGAAAAGCTCAAAACAACTTCATCTGTCACTCTTGTTCACATTAGAGATTATTATGTCCCAGAATAATATTTCTAAAATCCAAAGTAAAAGATTTGGGGGAGTCATTCTGTGCTGACTTCAGCTGAGAGTGAAATTAATGTCTGTACTGTGGTTTATATCTCAATTTAATTTAACCTACTACTCTGTCTTGAGAGAAGTATGATATCCTACCTTTCATGTTTCATCTGAAATATCATCTCGGCAAACTCTTAACCAGAAATGGTTTCATATTATCAGTTCATTTAATACTGTTCAACTAAACATCCAGTGGAGCCCTTACTGACCTGTTTAGCCATTCATTCCGAAAATAATTTATGGGAATGGGTAACATTTACTGAGCACTTACTGTGTGCTGGGCACTACGCTAAGCACTTTGCAGATATGTTTAATCCTATTTTGATTTCATCTTTTCATGGATCTGGAAGTCATCTTCTGCTTTCCCATGGTTTTGGAGTAGCAGGTCATAGCCGTCTGTGAGGAGGCAGTGCTTTTTATTTCCCTAAAGCCTTGAGGTTACTGCTGCTGCAGCTACTCTTATGGTTAGTGAGAACGTGGAGCTAAGGATGAGGCCAGCAGCAGCTGTCTGGGTGGGAGGAGCATTTGGGCTTCTGAGTGCTACCAGAAGGTGACCACTCTAACCGCCAATAGAGGATCCTGGAAAACCTTGGAAGTGGAGAAGGATCACGGAGTGCCTACTGAGTAGCATGCTTAGTAATGTCTACTTTACTACATTTCATCTTCACTTTACTATGTGAGATGGGTGTTATTACCTCTCTCTGCAGAGACCTGAGAGTCAGACAGGTCCCCTGGCTAATGCACATGGAGCTGGGATTCTAACTTTGAAGGGTAAGCAGGTTACCCTTCAAAGCTAACCCTCCTTCCACTGCCTCACAATGAAAAAGAGAGGAAAAGGGAGAGAAAGGCATAGAAGAGAGGAAATCATGCTTTCCAAAAGCAACATGGATCCCAGAAGTTGAGATTTATGGATGGAACCTGATCTGCTGCTCAAAATTGCTGACTTAGATGCTGTTGGGTTGACAGGAGGCTGGGTTAACTCCCTGATAGGAAACACTAGATGTCAAGTAGCAAACAGACAGATAAACAAACAATACATATGCTCATTTGACTGACAGGAATGCTCCTATTTCGATTGTTTTAGACCGTGAGCTACACTCTCTCACAATATATCCTATCAACCATTTTGAGCAGCTAATCATATTCTCTTTTCAAAATGCATTTGAGTTTGTTTGTTTTTTTCACTTACCTTAAGGGTTTAATCACATATATCCAAGGGATGATAAAACTTAACTAAGCTAGTTTCTGAAAATTCTTTTGCTCTTTGCAAAGGAATCTTGCCAAGGAGGGAGACTCTTGTTATCATAATTTAGGGTCTTTAAATCAGAGCGATGAGAAATCATTTTAATTAAGGAAAATCCCTATGTCTTCCCTAACAGCTGGTTTGCTTGCAAGTAAGAAAGCCTAAAAATGAATCAGAGAAAAAGGATTTGCACAATTTCTAAAATAACTTGATATATTTAGAAGTGTGACTCTGTGTGTACGTGTTCTTGTGCAAATGTAGAAAACCAGAGAGCTTGTGTGAGAGTTTTAACCATGTAGTAATTTTCAGGATCTTCAAATATCACATGAAATACACAGCACAGTTCTATAGTTCTACATGTAATGCTCAATTATGCCTGGCTGTCAGCTCCATATGGCTATAGCAGTGTATGAAAGTATAGATTTCAAGTTTTTAAATTCAGGAAATAGAACTGCTGTATGTGCCAACATGGTAAAGAGGTTATCTTAGGTATATGATAGTGTGAGGTTAAATAGCAGTGAGAAATAGTAATTAGGGAAGTACTATTTGTAGAAAGATATATGCACCCTTTTTTCCTCTCTATAATCTGTGGTGTTCATTTGGTGGTTTGGCCACAGAACAACAGGTGGTACCTAACGTTAAAAGCTGAAAAGCAGTTACTATGGAAACCAGAGGCAAATTTAGATCTCTGCATCCACTCTTTGCTGCATATAGAAAAAAAATGTGGTATAATAGAAATGAAAAAACTGAAGTATGATTCACATCTATGTCTTCTGAGTCTTAAAATATCTACTAAATACTGTGAGATGTTGAGTAAGTTACAACTTCCCAGCCTCAGCTTCCTATAAAATCTGTAAGAATGGTGGAATCAGAGACCATTTCTAAGATCTTTATATTTCTGCATTTTTCCAAATTCCCTTTTCTAAGTATATGTCTAAAATAATAACAAATTTATTTTTTAGAGTATATAAAATTCTACAAATGTATAGATAATGAAAAATAATATTTAAACTACTAAGTGCTTCTTAAATAGAATTTACAAAACATAGAAAAACAAAAGAAAAAAGTTCAAGTAACTCATAGTACCAAGACTCAGAGAAAACAGCTGCTAATATTATCTTTGTGTCTTTCCAGTCTTCTTTTTATAGAATGATTTAATGTACTTGAGATCATTTTGTATGCATGTATACTATAAGTATATGCTATGTCTTTTTTATTTAATATAAACCAATACATTAAAAATGCTTAATGGGCATTGTTTTAATGACAGCATAATATATGGCTAGATGGACAGATCTTAAGGTATTCAACATTTTTTGGTTTTTTGGACAATTAAGATGTTTCCAGTTTTTTTATTATAAATAATGCTATAATGATTGAATTTGTGCATAAATTGTATCCACATTTCAGATATATGCCTATAAATAAAATAACTGGGTAAAGAGTACAATATCTAGATTACTATATATTACTTTTGAGATTTTATATACATATATATATGTGTGTATTTATATATTTAGAGAGCAAGAGACTTTTTCAAGTTACAAGTAACAGAAAATCAATTAAAACCAAAAATCAATTAAAACCGACTTTAAAAGAGGGTTCAAACATTGTTACTACTAATAATAGTTAACATTTATTGAGCACTTCCTATATATCAGGCACTGTTTAAGTACTTAATATTACACATTTATTTAACTCTCACAGCATTCAGTAGGGAAGTAACATTGTGATTCCTGTTTTCCTACTTTCCTATCTCTTGCCTCTGCTCCCCTCCATATGGCTGCATCTCCAGGCAGGTTTACTCTCTCTCTCTAGCTGCTCCAGATAGATTCGCATCCTCTCAGACCCAAGTCCATAGGATGAATCGTGCCTCTTTTCTGGTTGCTCAGGCAAAAATTCCAGAATTGACTCTGGACCCAGACTCCTGGTTTGACCTTGGCCCCATTTTCATCCTTAATCCCGTCACCAGGGGAATGTGAGGCCCTGATTGGCCACACCTAAGCTAAACCCCGACCCAGCCCTGGAGCTGGGAAGAGAATCACCTACACTGCAGTGCATGCCTGAAAGTGGGGATGGAATCACTCCCCAAACACAAACCAGGTACTGTTGTCAAAAGCAGAGTGAATGGAAAGCAGAGAGTTAATTCCACTACAGCAGCAAATTCTACTACAATGAGGACTCAGAAATTTGGGGTGCATTTTGAGAAGGGAAGAGTGGCAACAAATTTGCTGGAAGAAAAATATCTTTCTGGTTCCAGCTTCTAAGGAGTAGTGATTATTCATTTTCACATTTACAGTACAGAGTACTGGTTTTAGTCTAAAAGAATTGTTCAGATGCTAGACACACCTAAGATAAATGTACTCATTTACCTTCAAAATTAAAATATATATGTAAAAAAAGAAATTTAAAGAAACCCTAGTAGATTCACTTTTTCCAACTTAATGCCATTATTTTCTTCAACCTCTGTGGTATGGTCAAGAAATTATCTAGAAAAATCTCATTTTTCCCAACTATAAGACAAAATATAAGGTTTCTTTGCTGCTTTGCCAGTGCTTGGGGGTATAATAGAGACTGTAGTTATTCTTCAATTAGAATAATCATCCACAACTTGATGGCTGCAGTACCAAATTGCACTTACCAAGTGTGTCTGTTTATTAATCTTGCTGTTGTATTTGCTGTGTAATGGAGGTAGTGTAGGATAGGCGAGAAAAGATGTCTGTGCTGTACATCGATTGCCATGGAAACATCAGCTGGCCAATCAATGGAGAGTACTCAGAACATATGCCTCTTCTACTAGACAGTCTTGATAAACTGATGTTCTGATATTGAATCCTTTTGGCTCTCATGCCATTTGCAGTGATAGTTTTCTTTTGACATCTAAATATATGACACATACCTGTTATAAGAAAATTCAGATGTGTACATTTTTAGTCTTAAAAAATTTAAGCTCTATGTACATGTACCCACATAGGCAGTTATTTCTCCCTCCAAAATGTTCCCCAAATTTCTCATACATTCTCCTTTCCCAGTCATTTAATCCAACATTTCCTCACACCATCTGCTTGTCTCCATCCTCCCCACCTTTATATCCCAAAACACCTTAGTCTAGTTGGCATAGAGCAATTTTCACAATATCAAGAAATATGTAAACATGAGACTGTTTAAAACTCTTCAATTTTAGATGTAATAAGAAGACCAAGTGAAAAATATACTCAGAAGTACTATCAAAGGGTCAACCACCAAAAACATGAAAAAGCCAATTTCATATTTCTCTACAGAATTCAGAAAATAAAAAATAGATCTGTTTCTCAGGAAAGCTTGAGAAAAATGAATGAAGGAAAAGTTAGAGTCTTTGGGGGCATAGTCTAATTTATAAAAATGAGTAAATTATATTTTGTAGTAATCTGCCAGTTCTGAGACTAGTCCCACTGACTAGGGAGAAGACAGACAAAAAGCAAGTAAAGAAACAAATGAATACAAATAACCGCAGCATTATGACAATTTTCGTGAAAGAAACAAGCAAGGAGCAGAGAATAAGAATATGGGAGACCTACTATGAGATAGGATAGTCAGGGTGAGCTCTGAGGAAGTGACATTTGGCAGAAACAGAATGATGAAAAGGAGCAAGCCTTCTGAGAGTCTTCAGAGGAAGACCATTCCAGGCAAAGGGAAGAGCATGAGCTAAGGTGGGAAAATCTTGCTGACCTTTGTCACTGGATGAAAATGAACACAGGAGAGAGTGGTGTGAGATTAGTTTGGAGAGAAACACAATAGCTAGAAGATGCAAGATCTTGAAGTTCTAAAAATGAATTTGGATTTTATTCTAGATAGAGTTGGAAAATACTGAATTATTTTAAGCAAAAGATTAATATAATCTGACTCATTTTTTAACCATTACTCTTGCTACTAAGAAGAAAGTGAAATTACAGGTGTAGAGGCAAGAAGAAAGCTCTCACTGAAAAGACCACAATGAAAAGTTTCCCACCTGGTAGTCATTGCCTGAAACTCCTTTAATGGGAAACACAACTTTCCCCAAAAATAGCATTAAAATCATTGCAAAAAATTAAAACACCCAAGGAAGGAGGAAAAATAACCTACTAAATTCCTGGCAACATGTTAGGTACACTCATATTTTCCATGTATTGTTTTAATGTAAAATGCAATGTGAATACGCTTGACCCTTGAACAGCCAGGGGTTGGGGTGCCAACCCTCCACACAGTCAAAAATCTGAGTATAATTTATAGTCAGCCCTCCACATCCACTGTTCCTCCATATCCATGGTTCCACATCCCTGGATTCAACCTACTGCAGATTGTGTAGTACTGTAGTGTTTGTTATTTTTAAAAATCTGCAGGTAAGTGGACCTCTGCAGTTCAAACCTGTGTTGTTAAAGGGTCAACTGTATTTTATTCTAAAGTTTATGTAAAATAAAGTCAGATTCAAAAAGAACTTGAGCACATAGGTATTTCTTGCCCTGAAGGACTGAACATATTTGTGTTTTTAATGACTGCTGTGTATAGTGACTGATATATAATTGATTGATTACTGTACAGTTGACGGAAAGTGAATTTTCTTATTGAGTCCCATTTCCACTGTTTTCTATTTTTTAATGAAAGATTTGTTCTAGAGGTTTATCAGCATGACTAATGAAATAGTGACACAGACTTAGTCACTTGGAATCCAATTATCCTAAAGCCAGTCTAGTTATTAAAGGAAGATATTAGAAATGGTTGACTACTTGGATACTTTTTAAGCAGTTAAAACAACTGGATAACCATAGATATTTCTCCATTTAATTCGAAGTTTTAGTGTTGTGCTAGATTAATAACCTCGGAGTCTTCTTGAAAAAAATATCTGGGGTTGAGATTTTCCTTAACTGAATGCTATTCACAAAGAAAAACACCACACTTCATTCATTCATCCATTCAGTTAGTCATTAAATAAATACTAACAGAGACCTAGAATGTTAGCCCTGGGCAATGAGATTTTGCAATAGTGAACAAGCAACAAAATTTAAGCTCTCATGGAACTTAGTTTCTAGTGGGGAGATAGTAAAACAAATAATAATAAATAGCAAGAGATAATGATAAGTACTAGGGAAAAAATGAAATAAAGCAGGAGAGGGCAATGGGGAAGTCACAGGTTGCAATCTGAGAGGATTCAGGAGTCAGGGAAGACCTAAGAAGGTGGCATGGGAGATAAAAACAAAAGGAGGTGAAGAAGTAAACCATGCTGATATCTAGAGGGAAGACTATTCCAGGCAGAGGAAACAATAGCACAAATGTCCTGAGGTGGAACGTGACTGGAATATTCAAGGATTAGTCCCGTGAAACAATGGGAAGAGAGTAAGAGAAGATCAAAGAGGCACCGAAGGACTTTGTAACCATTCTAAACACTTTCTTTTATTTGGAGTAATATAAGAAGCAATTGGAGGATTATGAGTAGAGTGATATGATCTGACATATTTTCAAATGATTACTTGGCCGTTGTGCTGAGAATAAACCATAGTTGGTACAGAGCTGAAGCAGGGAGGTCAGAGTTAAGAGATTATTGCAGTAATCCAAATGAAAATCAATGGAGTAAAGACCAGAGTGGGAAGTGGTGAGAAATGGTCAGATTCTGAATATATTCCAAAGGTAGAGCCAAGAGGATTTGCTGATGGATTAGTTGTGGAGTGAAAAGGAGTCACAATGACTCCAGGGATTTGAGTCTGAGCAGATGGAAGAATGGTGGTGTCATTTATTCAGGTGGAGAATTCTATGGACACTTAAGCATGGGGAAAATAACTAGAATTTTAGTTTTGGAAATGATAATTTTGAAATGCCTACTAGACATCCCAGTGGAGAGGTTGAGTAGGCAAACAGATACACAAGTCTGGGATTCTGAGGAAAGGTTCAGGCTGGAGATAGAACTTCAGGAATCATCAGTATATAGATGGTATTTAAAGCCAGCAGACTCAGTGGAATTACCAACAGGGGAGTGAATATAGATGGAAAAATGAAGAGGTCCAAGACCTGAACCTGGAGGCTCTCAAAATTTAAGAGTTTGGTGATGTGAGATGAAACCAACAAAGGAAGTAGAGAACGTGTGGCTAGTAAGATTGGAAGGAAACCAGGAAAATATGGTGCTCTGAAAACCAAATGAGAAAAGTATTTCAAAGAGGTCAATAACATGGAAGTCACCGACAACCTTGATGAGAGTGACCTCTGTGCAAAAGTGGAAATAAACTACCTAGAATGAATTTGAAGAGAAGGTAGCCAGAGAGGAAAGTGAGGCCAAGAGACATGTTTTTGTTTTTTTGTTTTTAAGATGGGAGGAATAACGTCCGTTTTATAAGCTGGTAGGAGTAATCTAATAGCAAGAGTAAATTTTATCCTCCAATAGAGAGAGAGAAAAAAATGCCATAGTTAACGTACCAAATGGAAGGTTAACCTTGGGAACATGAATCACAGTAACAAAAACAACAAACAAAAGCAGAGTATACACTCTGTATGGGTGCAGGTTTTAGTAGTTGGTTCAACATGGTGGTAGAATCTCGTGGAAGTTCTCATTACTTCTATTTTTTCAGTGAACTGGTAAGCAGGTCACAAGATGAGATTGAGGTTGGGGGAGAAGGTGATAGAGACTTCAGGAAGAGAAAAGGTATGAAATAACCATCTTGGAGAGTGAGAGAGTGAACAGAGCAGGGAAATAGGGGTAGCTTTACAGACTTAACTTGAGGACAGTGATCAAGCATTTTATGTGTCTTTCTCCAGTCATATTCAGCCTCAGGAGTGCAGATAAGGAGGCAATGGAGAGTCAGAATGAACTGGCAATGCAATTTTGTTAAGTTGCTGTTATGACAAAGGAAGAGGGGCAGATGGGTTGAGGATACAAGCAAATGTATGCATTCTAATGCTGAACTATAGAATTTAAGCTGTGTAAGGAGGGAAGTACAGATTCGAGAGACAGTAAAAAACGTGGCATGATCTAGTGATGGCCAAGGCTTGCTATAGTCAGGTTCTAGAGACAGTGGGCTGCAAAGATAAAAGTGATAGTGACAGGGGTCTGAGAGTGAAATGAAAGGGGGTCAATCAGGGAACCAAGATGAGGGAATTAGAAGGATTGTCTAGGTGGATATTAAGAATTATATCAAGAATTATGTGGAGGAATAATGTGGAGGATAATGACAGTATTCCAAGAACTAAACTCTCCAAAAAACTTGTTTTGGAGGTTAAAATGGGTGGAAGAGAATGAAAGCTGCCATTCTGCTTTTTTTCTCCTGTAAGTCTAAATCTGCCTTGAAATGTTAGAAGCACACTAGCAGGCTTTATTTCTTCTCTTTAACCAGGTCCTTTCTTTTCCCTACCCTGCTTCTCCAGGGGCAAGATGTCCCTCTCTCTGACCCTTAGCTTCCCCACCTCTTGGGTTTTGTGTGCTTGTTTTTTAACCTTCTTTTCTGGCACCACCTCTCCTAACTTTCCAACGCTCTGTCTCTTCTCTATACTTCTTCTGCCCATATCTCAAGAGTTACTAATGGGAGAGTGAATTTTAGGAAGATTAGACCAGAAAGAAGGTTAGGGCCAGAGTTAAGGAATATGAAAAGAAAATGGGGTTGACCTATCTAATTTGTATCATCTCCTAAAATCTATTCGACTCAACTATCCACTAAGCTCTTTCAGGCGTGGTCATGGTGTATTTACATCTTGGACATGGTGTAAAGTTGCATGCCTGAAGCTCAATGTCAAAGTATTACCTGAATAGATACAAAATGCTCTATGAAGAGTGCAAATGGGAAGAGTAAATTTCATTGCACATTCTGAAAATGCACCCAGGGCTTCTAAAATGGATACCTTCCTACAGAATGGCAGCAATAATGATGGCATCTACTGCAGTAACAACAAATGAAAAATCAGTTCCTTTCATGACTGAATTGAGCCTTTAGACTTTTGCCTACAGCACAACACTGCTTAATAATCAGTAAAACCTATTATTATCTACCTTACCCATGGTTTGCATAGCACGGAGCTTGCCAATTAGCATTTTTAAATGTTTAAGGTATAGACAGTGACCCTAATTGCAACAGTTTACTTTATAAGAAGACCTTTATAAGATCACCTTTATAAGAGGTGAGCCAATGACAGCTTATAAATATACTTCTCTAAATGCTAGGTATGGTGGGTTATAGAACTTTGCATGTGAAATAAAATATAGAAAAAACAAGATATATGTTTTAAATGTTTAAGGTATAGACAGTGACCCTAATTGCAAAAGTTTACTTTATAAGAAGACCTTTATAAGAGGTGATCCAATGACATCTTATAAATATACTTCTCTAAATGCTAGGTATGGTGGGTTATAGAACTTTGCATGTGAAATAAAATATAGAAAAAAACAAGATATATTTTTTAAATGTTATCTATCCTATAGCATGATTATAGCTGAAGTTTACTTTCCACTTCTCCTTGATTCCAAGACTTTAACTCAATTTGGTTAATTGACATTCTTTGCTATTAGCATTAAGACAAATTCGGGAATGAATAATGAGCTGATCTCTCACACAGCACTGAAAGTTTTTTTTTCTTAATCCTTTTCCAGTAGCCAGATATCTTCATTCTCATTGGAAATCTTCCTGAAAAATGCCTCCTGACATTAACGTTATTGCCTCTTTGTCATACACAGAAACTTTGTGACAACACTATTAGTTTGATCTTTAAACGGCAGAGTCTCTCGTCAGACAGAATACTGAAGCAGAATTAGGTCTGATCAATAGTTATTTAGTAGATCTGATGATCAGATATTGGTGGTGCTGTTTTAGTAGATGTGTAATACTCATGTTGGTACATACACATTTAGTACCCCAGGACCTCTTTCCTAAGAGGCTGGAAAGCAAAGGATCTTTAAACACATTTTGGGAAAGCCATGCTGACGTTCAGTGGTAAGTTTCAATTCAAGTGCGGAAGTCCTGTTTGTTTTTTTTTTAATGAGCTTGTCTATGTCCTTGCTTCTGAAAATGTGATATGTAGACTGCCTGGGTATCATCTGGGATCCAGTTAGAGACACCCCACCCACACTAAATGGAACAGGCCCCACCCCAGATCTACTGAAACAGAACGTGCATTTGAACAGGGTCTCCAGGGGATTCATACGCACATTAGAAATTGAGAAGCTTTGATCTATGTGATTTCTTTAGTAGATGTAGAATAACGGAAGAGCAATATAGGGAAATCACACAATAAACATTCATAACATTCTTTCATTTATTCAACATGTAACTTTTGAGTATCTTATATAGGCCATTCCCTGTGCTAGGAGCTAAGGACACAGCTATGAATAATTCAGACTATACCACTGTATGTATGTTTCCAGGTACATGGATACTTTGCTATGGGCCCAGCACTGTACCAGCTAATATAGGACTGCCAGAGAAGTGTAATTCATTTTGCCCAATATTTATAAGCAACTAGTACACGAGTAAGTGCTGTAGGAACTACAAGGGTTTACGAAGGTGTAGGTGCTACCCTCAAGGAGTTTACATATAGTGGCAAGAAGGTTCCCAGCTCTTATAACCCAGTTAAGCCAATAAGATGTATGTACACAAAATAGTTTGGGAATAATACAAATAATACATTGTATTATGTGAATTACAAACGGTATTGCAATTAGAAGAGGGAAAATGTTCTTCAAGTACTATTTAGATTAGGTTTCAGGATGAAACCTGGGATGGCTATTGAAAAATGCAAGGCAGGACTTCCCTGGTGATGCAGTGGTTAAGAATCCGCCTGCCAATGCAGGGGATACAGGTTCAAGCCCTGGTCCGGGAAGATCCCACATGCTGCGGAGCAACTAAGCCTATGTGCCACAACTACTGAGCCTGCACTCTACAGCCCACGTGCCTAGAGCCCGTGCTCCACAACAAGAGAAGCCACCGCAATGAAAAGCCTGAGCACCGCAACGAAGAGTAGCCCCCGCTCGCAGCAACTAGAGAAAACCTGTGTGCAGCAACGAAGACCCAATGCAGCCAAAAATATATTAATTAATTAATTAATTGATTTTTTAATAAAGAAAAATGCAAGGCATATTCATGGTAGTCTTTAGGAAGGAAGCATTTTCAAGAGGATAGTTTAACAAATGAAGGAAGAAAAATAAAGATTTAGAAATTTGGAAGCCATTGAGTTTCTTTATAAGAAAATATGCAGTTAGATACATTAGAAAATAAACTGGAAGAGAGACCTGTGTCCAAATTATAGTTTAAAAGAGCAACCCAATGGAATGTAAAAGGGCCAATAGCCCGTTCCTTTATAGGGGCTTTGAAGATGTCTGATCCACATCTCCAGGTGTAGTAAGGGCCAGTCTATTGGAAAGAGAGAGGTTTAGAGATCAGAAGACCTGGGGTTTCGCTTCTCAATACCTTGCCCAAGTTATCATGTGATAATGAACATCACAGTCCTCACTTCCTTTTCTGGTAAGAGAACAAATGATTTCATTTCTACCACTGTCTCAGCAAGCATATGATTATCCCCAGGCCATGTCCTTCACCCCTCCATGCCATCCCAAGAGAATTTCATACATCCAGCATGACTGCCTCTCATGGCTTGGAAATCGAGATGACACATCTCTCTGGCATGGTTACTTACAAAGCCTCACAAAGTACCTACAACAACCATGAGTCCTGAATTTTCCAGGATCATTCTGCTTTCAAATATTCTGTCACAAAGTCTCCCTAAGTACATTTTTTGCTCAGTGTAATCAAGTGGGGAATAATTGACCTTTGAAACCAGATGGATGTGTTCAAATCATCAGATAATTTACCAATCCCCTCTGAAAACTTAATTTCCAGGTTGGAAAAATGAAGATAATATTTACTTTATAGAATTATTGTAAAGATTATGGATAATGTATGCAAAGCCTAGCACAGTACTACACAAGGAGTAAGCCCAAATAAAAGGTAGATTATGTAGCCATATATAGTTACATAAAATATATGCTTCATATATATGTAGACATGTATATTTTTCCTCTTAACCACTTTATCTATGCTATAATTTTCCATTCGGTTGTGCTCAGTGCCCACTCACTTTCAATGAGTCCTCTATTCACTTTTCCACACCCTTTTCTTTACCCCTTTTCATTCTGTACAATCAGATCTGTCATGGAAAGGTCACACATGCCGTGAATGAAGGTAAAGAAGGCTATGTAGCATCTTTCCTCCTCCCCCTACTCATTGCCATCTGTGCCCCCAAGAAAGAAATTAAGTCTAAGCATAACTAAATTAGCTTGATTTTTCTTTCTCTACTTCTCTTTTTTATGGGGCATGAGAATGAAATTATGTTTATAGTAGGTGCTCTATAAATTAAATAGGTGAATGACCAAAAAATAACACCATCTTCATTTACTAATTCATAGAGCACAGTTGGTCTCTGACTGTGTGTCAGTCACTGTAATATGCATGAGGTGGCCAAAACAAAAAGTTATGCACCTTTGAAAGCTCACATTCCAGTGGGAGAGTCAGATAAATATAATACAATGTGATAAGATTTAAAAGGGAAATATATAATTAAGCTAATTGTAGCTGCTGTAACAAGAAAAAGTGCATAATTGTTCAAATATGATAAACATTTCTCATTCATATAAAGTCTGAAATGGGTGACTGATCAGAGGGTGAATTCGCCTTGAAGAGATGGTTCAGGGGACCTGGCTCCTTCCTTCTCCTAGGCTACACCATCTCCTAGGTCTAGTAGTTACCAGCAGAAAGGAAAGGGGCACACACATCACTCTGCTCACATTCCATTGGCTATAAGGCAGTCAAATGGCCATGCTTAACTGCAAGGGAAACTGGGAAATGTTGCCATGCTCTATGCTGGGGAAGAGGAGGAATCAGATGTGCTGATCAGCTGACCAGACTCTACCACAAGAGGTAAGTCCAGAAGGCTGTTGGACCATGAGTTTCCGAAGTTGTGCAAAGCTTTTGAAGTCCTTGCCAGGAGTGGGAATAGAAGTAGGGTAGGGTGGGAAGTACCATAAGGTTACTTTTATTCAAAAAAGATATATTAAATACTTACATCCTGCCAGTCATTATATTATATATTAATCAGAATCAGCTGCTGCCTTTAGGGAATTTGTAGTCTAGGATCTTGAATCAGGAACCTCAGCAGCACTGGGGAAGTTACTGGAGACCCACGCCAAGTGAATCAGGGCTGATTCATATGTACATGAAGGTTTGAAAAGTACTGGTCTAGGACATTTAATAGGTACTCCTCTCAGAGAACATTGTTCTGAGTCCCAGAGATTTGAAAGAGCTTTAAATTCCACTAGGAGGAAAGCCTGTGTAGGAGGCTGGTGGGCATGGGAAGGGCTGCTGGAGAGAAAGAAACTGATTGGAAGCCCAAGGTACATCACTATGGGTGGGCTAATGGGGCTTTCTGGACAGGGCATCAATACCCACCAGCTTCCACACAACCAACTCATCAGTGTCCTCACGAAGATCTATGTTACATGTGTCTACACTCTTCTACATGATTACTTATGTGTCCCCAAACATAATATTGTAGCTAACGCTTCACACACTTGAAAGTTATAAGCACTGATGAATTAGAAGTGTTTTCTGTATACTGGCGGGGGGAACAACCCTTCCACCCAAAGCAGTTACTCAGAAGTCCTGCCCTGAATGTTTTGTATCTGAATATAACATCAGAAACATAAATGCTGAATAAAACCTCATATTTTCTAATGTAGGCATGTGTATAGAATCTCTAACATGCTCTGACACAAATACATTTATAAATGTATTTAAAATCTGACAAATTTGGACTGGAATTCATGCCAGCTCTACTAGGTTAGGACTTATGACTTCATTTGCCTTGGAAGTGTGTTATATGTTTAACTACTTCACCACTATTCATTTTTTCTTCTAGACCCTCTCTCTTCTTCTCTCTTTTCTTCCCTTGCCTCCTCTTCCTTGCAGGAAAGCACCCTTGCTCTTTTGACATCTGGAACATATTCCTTGGTAAACAGAATGGATGAAAAACTGAGATCTAAGCAGACAGTATAACCTGGAGTAAGAAGAGATGGCTTAGAATTTATAATCAGAAGCCTATTTCAGCTTCCTTCATAGGACTGTTGAAATTCTTTTCAGGGGTGTCTTGACTGCCTTGAAATTGAATGTCATTAAGGATTTTTTTGCCCTCTCTTGTTTCCTTGGCAACAGGTTGGTGAGGCAGCAGCTGAAATCCACTGTCTCCCTGGAGATACTGGTGTGGGCAATTTGCAAACCACTGGTAATGTCTGTGATGGATACTGAACTTGACAAAATCTTTTCATTCCAGTCCTGCTATATACACATAAAGAGATCAACCTAATAGGAGAATGGTTTTACAGTATAATTTTTGGCATGACTATCAGTGAGGAAAATATTCATCCTGCTTTTTAAAATAGCTTACCTTTGCACATAAAACTTAATACTGAGCTCTTGAAATGTAGAAGTTTCAGATAACTGTATACATCAATTCAGTGTCAGAGTAATATATTACAAGCAATTGTTCTGTGTTAATATAAAGTCTGAGAGAAAGGGGCAAGGGATCAGGGGTCAGGTTCCTCTCCTCTGGATTTATGTCAGGCATATGGTCCTCCTTGGCCAGCCACATCCAACAGGCACTCTCCATCCCTTGTCTGAAACAAATTATGCCTGTGATTTGCAGAGAAAGTGTGGACAGACTGTAAATGGATATCATCTGTCGGTGTTCTCCTCTAGAAGACAAGGGAAAGGGAGCAAGTAGAGGAGAAAGGTCAGCTGGGATGGGAGCACAGCTTAAGATGGCCAGAGGGACAGACAGAGATGGCTATTGAAGTTGCAGATGGATAAGGATGTAGGGATATATGTGGACCTACAACCAAAGAGAGAATGACCTAGATGCTGAAGGAGAATGAATGAAGGCTTTATGTAAACATGATAAACAGAGGGAGACCCAGTAAAAAGCCATACGATTAGTGCAACATGTGAGCAGAGAAGATGGATTTAGACAAGAGAAAAATGACAATTGAATTCAATTAAAAAGAGAAGTTTAGAATGGAATTGGTTTACTCTTTAAATAACTGAATCCTACCAACTGCTGAATTTATGTTGGGAATGGATCCAGAGAAAAAGAAAACCAGAAAGAGAAGGTGTTTAACCTGAAGATTAATGCAGAGGAAAAGAATGCTGAGAATATATAGAGAGAGTGGGGACTGGG